>NC_134458.1:143982785-144594035 GCF_047948215.1 Lycorma delicatula
ACTAATAATTATGTTGTAAGAAAACATAACAAAATTTAGAGAAATTACATAAATTATGATCATGGATAGTAAATTTTATTCGTTGTTTTCCTTTAACCGTTTGATAACAATATAAAGAATTTAGGCTAGAGTGCATGTTGCGTAGTAGATACACGGTGTTTCAAACGTATAAACCTTTTGAAAAGATGTAAACTCAAACAACTTTAGATTGTTTGATCAAGTGAGAAAGATATACTCTATTAAACTATTGTATTATTAAGAGGAAAAATGAGGTGTATTGTAATCTTCGTTATATTACTGACTGATCTAAGATAAATTTAGAAACTGTATAAAACAGAAATAACTTGATTAAAAGAACCATCAGGTTTATAGACATTATAGTGCTGAATAAACATATCTACAGGTAAACCAATAGAACTTGAATTTAAATCGGTAATTATTTTTAAGAACAATTTCTTATTTTTATACATTTTGATATTCACTTAATATTTCGGCATATATTATTTTTTGATACTCTACTAACCATTTTTGCGATTTTTTTTTTATCAATCGATTATAACCTCATTGCAATATTAAGTCAAGCTACTGACTTTAATATGGGCAGTAGTCAAAAGAAAGATCTTGTATAATAAGGATAATCCTGACTTCAAATCCTTCCTTATCCTAATAAACTTACGAGGATCCAATGTTTTTGAAAAAAAAAAACATTTGTTTTTTTATATTTTTTAAAGACATTGAGTTACAAATATAACATAATAATATATTAAAAAAACATAATATGATGAAAAATGTATTTTAAAATTTCAAAGGCAGGCCCAAACCATTTAGAGAGAAAAAAATTTTGAGATTTTATGTTCGCAGTGGTTTTTATAAAAATATTTAGGAAATTAATTAAAACAAATAAAAATTTAAACTTTTAATAATTTTTTATTTCTTTTATTTTAATAATAAATAAGTGCTACCTATATGAACTCCGGGCAATAAAACTATTACCGTTACATATGATACAGTTATCATCATAAATATGATATTATTATATTTATGATAATACATGATATTGTGTATTTTTACCATCAGTAATCTTTATATATAAGTTTTAAATGGCATTATTCTTACAATACAGCAGCAGTCTTTACGTGTAAAGAAGATTTGCTTTTGCACACCTTCTAGTTCCATGACTCTATAAAACATGTAGAACGGATATTTATAAAAGATTTATGAGGCATTACTCATCAAAGTGTGGAAAGCGTAAACATATGTACATATAGATTGCTATCATCAATTTATTCGTAGATATAAATTTTTATAAAAAAAAAAACAAAAACGAAATGTAAGATTGAATTAAAGTGATATTGGCCATTTGTCCACATGAACCTTTCTGTTTATTTTCATGTCTGAATCAGTCGCCTAAGTTTGTCCAATACCACCTGAGATGTGATCAGTCGATGAAGGGTAGATGGACCCATAGGCTAATCCCGGACATCCGAGTTGGTTAGACTGCAAGCACGAGGAATTAGAGTTCGAGTTGTACCAGTTTATTACAGTCACGGGTGCTTAAAATCATACAAGTACCTGTGCGTGCGAATATTGAGACTCTTTCTGGGATGCAGCTATTGCGCGAAGGAGGACACTGCAGAACAAACGGGAAGGAATCTGGAAGGAATTCGGTGTAGTTTCCCCAGATAATATCATGGGGATTATGCTGCGGACCGAACGGAAGTGGCACGGTATCCAGAATGATGGTCAAGATCATCCGTAAAGATTGCAAAAGATGTGTACGGATGAATAAATTCCCTCGATTCTCCCTTGGGGCTGTGTTTCTAATTAAACAGGTCCAGCTTCAAAATGGAGTCAAGAAAACACACCTCCTCACCTCCTTAGATACTCTCTACATAAAAAGAAAACTCAAAATCTTATTTTCTGTCAACATTAGGAAAGAAAAGATTCTCAATTTTGTTCCATGGCTTTTTTTTAACTTAATTTCAAGCCTTATTCTTAACCACATAGACGGATTTTGATGAGGTCTTCTTTTTTCGCATTTTTTGGTAGTTTCCAATAATTGTCCAGCACTTTTCAACTACTTAAATATGTTTTGCGTAATTATTTTTTTTCAAATCACTTAAGGAAAAGTTTTTTATCAATAAATTAAATTTTCTACATAGACGATGCTCGCTATATTTTTATTCAAAGTCATTATTAATATTGGATAATGCTAACAACTGTACATACTGTGTTTTTCTGGTGTTCAAAATATATTTCTATTAGAAAATTCAGAAACGTTAGGTTAAAAAATGCATACATAAACCTTTTTTTATATATATATACTAACAGAACCGGGAATGCTTCGCTATTGCTAGATTTGAGTATATTGAAAGTTTGATAAAGCATTAACAAAATGAACATTACGGAACTTCACAAAATTTAACCTTCCTCTTTTTCCCTTTTACCCTTTCTCCCTTTTCCCTTTCACCCTTTCGTTTTATCCCCTTTCCCCATTTTCAGTTCCCCCTTTCCCTTCCCTTTCTTCCCTTTCTCCTTTTATTTTTCTTCTTTCCCCTTTCCATTTCCTTTCCCTCTCCCCCTTTTTTCTTTTTTCAATTTTCCCCTTCTTCCCTTCTTCCCTTTTTCTTCTCTTTTACTATTTTCGATTTTCCCCTTTCCCTATTTCCCTTTTCCGATTTTTCCCTTTCTCCTTTTTTCCCCGCGCATAAATTGGTCCAGTAGTTTTTTAGTCTATAGCGGACACACATATCGGAAACATTGAAATGGAATCGTAAAATATTTAGTGTAGCGTGTGTTGCTTTTACGTCCAACAGACAACGCTGTTTTTCAATAAAAGCATGTTTTTTTACTTGTCACAGGTGTGACATCTTAGATAAAAAACACGCATGTATTTTAATGCAACGTTGTGTCAAAATTTCAAAGCAATCGGTGGAGAAATTTCGGAGATTTAAGATTTTGAACAAACAAATATTTACATTTTATTTATATAGATAACTGCATTTAACAGAGCCTTAACTCGCTTTTGGTAGTAATTCTCTTGATGTCATTTCCCTATATACATTTTCTTCATTGGTTTTAAGACGAAGGTTTCTCACAATTTTTATTTTTTTTACAAACATGTTGTTTTTGTAGAGATAGCGTTTATTTCTTTTGAATCAGTACCTTACTGATTTATGTAAATAAATCAGTTTTTAATATATAAAATAAACAAACTGTTTTTAAAATTAAATCTACTTAAAATTATAGCAAAAACAAAACAAAAAAATTTTCAATTCTTCTTTAAACTTCGGGTTCTTGAAGTCGTGCCAAATTAAGGGAGAGTAATTTTTTTTGTAATTTTCTGAAAGTAAAGATATAAAATAACAGAACTGAAAATTATACTACTTTCTAACTTTAATACGGTTCTTTTAGGGTCATTTTATTATTTAAGTTTTATTTTATTTGTTATTTATTATCTTGGTGGAGGAGCATAAAAATGTATTATTCTTTTACATATTCTATTCAAATTTTTAGAACATAAAACAATAATACTGAAAATATATTTATTTAGTTGTGTGCTGCTCAACTTATCGTGAAACAGAACATTTAAAGATGGTTAAATTTGAATAGGGATCTGCTTTACTTTGTCTGTAACCTAAAAATAACTCGATTTAATTTTAAGTTTCTGAGAACATATATTAAATAGATTAAGGAAATTAATGACAGTATTCATTATTTAAACAAAAAAAAACTTTGTATTTAAAACAAAAGTATTGTTATAAAACAAATTATGTTTAGAAACAAAGAAATGCATACAATTTTGTTCTGTAAGATTATGACTTCTTGTTGGATAACATTTATAAAAAACTTTATTTAAATTATGTTATAAAATAATGTAATTACATTTTATATAGATATGAGCCAACTGACGGGCTCCTGTTCCCACTTCAATCAAGTAGCACACAGATAATATCGCTTAATAAATACTTAACTTTATCATAAAAAATATTAAAAGTTAATATCAAAATTAACAATGTTTTTATTGGTTAAGTATTTCTCAGATTCAATCAGTCTTGATAAATCAAATTTATATATAAAACTTCATTATTATTCCATTATTTTCTTATCTGTTATTTTTATTTATATATTTATTTTTTTAATAAAATTTCTCAGATTACCACAAAACCCCAAAAATAAACAAATTTGTTTTTTTTTAATTATATATAAAACCATAGACTTAAAATAATAATGATGAATGAGTAAAACTGTAAATAGCTAAATAGAATTTTCAAACATAATTATTGGCAGACCTAGGTACAAAACCTAGTTGAACACTATTACAAAAACTGGACGGGAATGTAGATTATAATCGTATAAATATTTTTAAAAAACACGACTGCCAAATATATTGCTCTTTAATACAGGATAATTAAAGGAGCGTGCAATGACAATTCTGTTTTTAGTATAGTTTGTATTCAAATTTTTAAATTTATTTTAACACACACACACATATATATATATATATATATATATATATAGCTTATGACACTCACGGTAAGAAGAATTCCTACGCGGGGTCATACATCTAAATCGGTTAAGCCGTTGAGCTGCTACGGTAGAATAAACATAAACATACATACATGCACAGACCTTAAATACATTACGCTCCTTTTTGGGCAGTCGTGTAAAAATTATAATTAAATGAGATCATTTTTTAAAAATATTTAATTTCATTAAAATTGTATACAACTTTAAACATGAAAAACTATTTTGTAATTTTATTTTTTATTTTAGACACACACACACACACACACACACACACACACACACACACTCACTCACACACATACATATATATATATATATATATATATATATATATATATATATGTACAAAGACAATATTATTTTAATTTATTCAGCTGTGTTGCAGTGAAGAGGAGTTGATAAAGTGCTGCATGTAATTTACATTCTCATTTTATATTTTTCTTAGCACTACTGAAATACAAATTAATAAAATGAGCTTTAAAATCAAAAAAAATAATAAAATTAATAATAAAATAAATAGGAAAAGCAAATAAAAAGCAATTAGTAGTAACAAGTTAACATATCTTATATGTTACATAAGATATAACATCACCATAAAAAGAAAAACTCATTAAATTAATATAAAAAATGTTTAATCATTATGTTAATTAAAAAATTACTATTTTTTTATAGTCTAATTTAAAATATTAGAAAATTATATTTTAATTTATATACATACTTATCATACGTTAACATATATAGTGTACAAATATATCATATTCTGTATTTTAACCGACGTTTTTTATTACACACCAGCTTGTATAATCTATCAATCGCTTCCTCACCTGCAATGCGCAGTAATTCTACAGAAGTTATTAGGGAAATAAAATTTTATGTACTTTTAAAAATGTGTATGGAATTTAATAGGCGTACAACGAAGTTATGGTGTCCACATCAGATTTTTACTTCCTTGTACAAAGGAAGTATTGCGATCACGAAAAATTTCTGTTTGCAGATTTTAACGGAAATATTCATTTTGACCATTCCTGATGATTCAATTTTGACTAGTTTCCAAATGTTTGAGTTTTGGACTTTTTTTTTAACTGCAGTAATAAGCCCTGGTTGAGAGCTTTTCAACGAAGTATCATTATTGTTACTTATTTTCATTGGTTCCAGAGTTACAATCCAATTAAAATTTTTATTAATGGAATATTCGGATCTTACAAGGGGAAGATACATTGGTCCGAATCCGATTTCATTTCCGTTTTTTTTTTTTTAATTTAAATATATTGATTTATTAAAAATTATTAACCTCTTGATTTAAAATAAAAATTGCAATAAATAATAATTTAATAATAGCAATAAAAAAAAATTATTAAATCAGAAGTTATTAGTGAAATAAAAGTTTATGTACTTTTAAAAATGTGTATTTGTAATTTAATACTCTGAATCTCCTGCGGCTGTGTAATGCTTAATTGCGGGTCTGGCCCCAGTTGGAGGAGTTGGTGAGATAGGAGGTTTAGTTGTTAGGATGCAGGCACACATACGCTCTTTAATAACATCTAGCGGAATCTGTTAGGGAGCCCGACATTTCACCCGTAAATGGGGTTTCTCCGACTCACCAGAAAAAAAAACTGATTTTAAATAGTTTTTCATCAACAGATTTTCTTTTATTTTTATTAAGTGTTCATACATGTACTAATTTATTTAATAAACATTTTTTAACGTGAAATGATAATTTTTCTAATAGAAATGGTACCTACTTTTAAATTTAAAATAAAATCGTTTTTAAATTTTTTTTTGGAAAGTTTTCTGGTACCCTATGTATAAATTTTTGTTCTCTAAAATCGTAAAACTATTAGATCAATTTCACTGAAACTTAGTTATGTTGAAGTAATCTATCTGAAGTTGTGCATTTGAAATTTTATAAAGATTGGTTGAATTGTTCTTCAGTTAAGCTCAGTTTATGTTCAAAAAAGATTTGAGGTTATGTTGACTGTCTCGTGATCAGTCTTTCATACGCGCTTATGCAGTGAGTTACAGTGGTAAGCGAGTTGAAACTTGATGCTTGTGTGTAGGATCAACTAGTTAACTGAACGTATGTTTGCGTTGTACACTGAAAATCATTGCGTTTCTGATTTCTAAGTATTGAGGACATCGGAAACGAAAAGTCTGTATTGTTGCGCCGGACTGCGCAAGAGTTTTTTTTAATTTTATTTTTATTTAAAATATGTATTGTCCTGCAAGAATCGTTGACCATATAATAATACGATAATATTTTTCACTAAAAAAAAAAAAAAATACTAATCTCGATAGAAATGAGGAAAAGAATGCAAAGAAATTACGTAAAAAGCCTACTATCAGACCTGAGATAAGTCTCTCTGGAATAACAGAATATGAGTTACTATTTTAATCTACGATATCTTATGGTTTTTTCCGAGGGAAAAATATTTTTAATCTCAGATATGACAACTCCATAAAAAATTCATTACCAAGTAATGATGACGTCACAAAAATCAGATATATCTTGAAATCACCTTAGTAGATTATAAAATGTTTCGTTAGACAACAATAAGACCAAAAATTCAAGTAGTTTTTTTTTATTTTATAGAAGAAGCCGCTTTTGTAAATGAATCCCTCTACAACATTAAAAGAAAGAATAAATAATGAAATCGGACTATTTGTTGAAGAGTTGAGTATTCATAAAGAAAAGGTTTATACTATTGGGAACTTTCTCTTTTTTGTCAGTTAAAAAAAAATTGCTGATACAAGCGGAAAATTTTAAAGTATATAAATCACGTGCTCTTCTATTCAAATCAAAATAAAACAATAAAAAATATTTATTTTTTTAGCAACAATAGATTGGTTAAGCCTTTTCACTACCAGCAAAACCAATTAATTACTAACTATCCTTGATAAATGATCATCCACAATTTCAACTACCCGCAGCTAAATCAAATACTTTTACTTTACAGATTTAATAAACCGGATAAAGAATGTAATTCTGCATACAGTATATTTTCGTTTGACGCTTAAATTTAAAAAAAAAAAATTTTTTCCGTTTAAAGAGAAAGATAAAAAGGTTGTTATTTTTTTTATTTGCTGAAAAAAATGTTTGTTACTTGTCAAAGTTTTGTGTTCCTTTCAGCCTATTATTTCAGCTCCCTAATTGTTTCGTTATGTTTGTTGTTGCATATTTAATCCCTTAAGGGAGCATTTATAAACAGACTGCTAGGGGAATTGTATATATATTGTTAAAAATTAGAAGAGAAATGTAAAAGAGAAAGAGTGCGTGTGTGAGAAAGAAGAAACGAGATAGAGAGAGAGAGAAACATAAATTGAAGTTTTATATAAAAAGTAGAAGATGTTTATCAATAAATTAATATCAAATTGTTTTTTTAATTTAGTATTTAATAGTTCATTCCTTTTCATCTACTCTATTTGAAAGGGTTAGGATTCATAAATGTTTGCCTAAATCATCTCATGGCCTTCCAGCAGTTCATTTGTTAATAGAACAATAATTATATACAATCACAATCTTATTTATGTGGTTCAAGCTCATTGTAGAAGTATAACTATAAGAATGATAACTGCACGAACGATAAATGGATAGTCTAATAATAAAACTTTTCTTATATTTTATTTTTGGAGGATTTATTTAATTTGTTTAAGGTACATGATCTCTTTTATTTAGGTAACTTTTATGGTTATCAAATTGTATAAGGGATTTTTTATATTAAATCCCAAGGGATATAGTGTATATAAGTCGTGATTGTCAATCTAAGTTAAAAGTTTAATAAAGTTTATTAGTTTACTTAAAGGAAAGCAAAAAAAAAAATACATTCTGACATAAAATTACATTTAAAATAAATTACATAAATTACATTAAAATACATTTTTTTATATATATATAAATGAATGTTTGTCTGTCTGTATGTCTCTTATGCCTTCCTAAACCATTCTTCCGATAGCGATGAAACTTTGGGGAATGGTTGGATGCATGCCAGGGAAGGTTTCTCAATTAGTTTGGACCCGCTAGGTGGCGCTGGCTTCGAGATATTTAGAAAAATATTTTTTTAAATTTGTATTTATTGTCCGATTTGCCTCATATTCAGAATATATGTTACTTACATGGAAAGAATTATCTCTGCTAAAAATGAACCCGCTAGATGGCTCTGGGGTTGAGATATTTAGAAAAAATATATTTATGGACCGATTTGGTTCATATTCAGAATATGAATATTAGTTACGTGAAAAGAAATATTTTTGCAAAACTATACCCGCTAGGTGGGGCCGGTGTCGAGATATTTACTTTTTTATTATATGTATATATGTATATATATATATATAAAAGACATGTTCGTATGTCCGTTAAAGACCAAAAAACTAATGGACCGATTTAGCATGGGCAAAAGGGGAAAACGGGAAAGGGTAAAAATGAAAATGGGAGAGGGAAGTGACGGGGAAGGGTGAAAGGAAGAAGGGGAAGGATAATAAGCGAAAGGTAAAATTTGAGAAGTTCAGTTTTTTAATTTTTTTATCAAATTTTCAATTGTGTTCATTTAAACTCTCTCTCTCCCACTGTCTCTCTCTCTCTCTCTCTCTCTCTCTCTCTCTCTCTCTATATATATATATATATATATATAGCAATAGCGAAGCATTGCCGGGTCTTCTAGTAAATAATAAAATACACATTTACACTGATATAATACACTTATAAATATGATTGTATCAGTAGGGCACAATGAATTTAATAATTAACTTATCAACACCAAATTAAAAACAAGTTTAATAATTATTAGTGATTCCTTTGGGCCTATCTTGCAGAGCAAAGTATTTCGAAGGAAGTTTTAAAATAGACACTCGACTTTTTTTTTCTTATTTAGCCGAAATCTATATTTTTTCTTCTAACAGCCACCGCAGAAAATCCGGTTTCGCATAGGTAGGATGTTGGAAATGGTAATAGTATACGAAATGCTCTTTTTTACAGTGCAGACATTCAAAATCCACTCCTGCTCAAAATTCAAAGAGCGATTTGTTACTAAATTTTCTTTGGATTTCACCGCTTGCCGTGAAGTCTATGAAGACTTCTTCGGCAGTTAAGAACCCGTCGGGGGTATTATAAAATGGATCCCTAGCCCACTCGTAATTTGCTAACAAGTTGTCGTCAGCAAGAAAATATTTTTAAAATTCTTTGCCAGCATGGGTAAGTGATTTTCAATGGTTACAAAAACAACTTTCACATGTTCAGTTTTGTAAGTTTTAACACATTCATCCACATCTGCAAACATTTCTAGTAATTTATGCTTTAAATTTCCGCTCTACAATAAAAATGTTCTACAAAAAGCAATAACTTTATCACTCGTATCCAACATATGTGTATTTGCTTCTTAGAGTTTAAGATTCAAGGTATTTAATTTGTCGAATATGTCGACCAAGTACCTCAATTCCATAACAAATAAACCATCTCGAAACTTCTCGGCTTTCGGTCGGTTTTCCTCTTCTAGAGAAATGGTTATTTCATCTCTTAATTCAAAAACACGTTGCAAAAATTTCCCATGTCATAACCATCTTGTCTCGCAATAAAATAATAAAGCTGAATGTACTGCACCCTGTCTTTACAAAGTGTAGAAAAGATTCATGATTTTAGAGGTCTCATTTTTATATAATTTACTACAACTACAATATTCAGACCAGGATTAATTTCTTTGGAAGCCAGAGCTTTTCTCTGGATCATGCAATGTGCTCAAACACACTGTGTCTGAGTACATTGCAGATTTTTGCACATTTGAGATTTTTGTTTCACAAGTGCTTGTATACGTTGGGATTTTCCAGACATTGAACGAGCACTATCGGTGCATATTCCGATGTAATTTTTCCACTCTATGTTTCCTCGTTTATAAAATCATTTAAGATAGCAAATAATGTGTATGCTGTTGCTTTGAGTTCTATTGGTTTCCATAAAAGTAGTTCTACTGCTAACATAACATCACAAAATCGAACATAGGCTATGAAATGAGCATCATTATTGCTATATGTTTCCTCGTCACGCTGAATTGAAAACAATTTGTCATGCAAATTTCCCGAAAAGCTGATGCTGTTCATCTTCAGCTATACCACCAATTCGACGGACAGCAGTTTCATTTGATTGAGGTATGGACTGCAGTTTTTTGGCAAAATTATCTCAAAATTTTAGCTGGCAAAATAAGCTCTTCACTAATGGTGCGAGGCTTTTTACATCTGGCTATTTTATTTGTAACTTTGTAAGAGGTAAGTGAAGCTTTTTCATTCACAAAGATTTTTTTTAAATGATATTTGCTTTTCATATGATTTTAATTTTAATTTGAAGAATTCTGGGGTTTGTTAACGTACTGACTATGAAGCGTTTTCAAATGTCGTTTAAGTTTATTAGGTTTCATGCTGTTTGCTGCTAAACAGTTCTGGTAAACCAAAAATTTAAGTATTCTTGAGAATATGTTCATGATTTTGTTTTCGGTACCACACTCGTCTGTGTACCTGGTGCTTCACTATCGTTAATTCTCTCTGAAGCCCACTTAAAAATTTATCCATGATTCTGTACATATCTACTGCCGTGAATATTTAATACAGCATATATTTAATATTTACTAGGTAAATATTTAATATTTCCTACGTAAATATTTAATATTTCCTACGTAAATATTTAATATTTCCATTCGGTTGCAAATTCTGAAAGGTTGAGAAACACTTTTATGCAATTGTCTATTCGATTATTAATTATTTCTTTGTCATTATAATTTTTATGCTATCTTTCGATTGTTTTTAAATTTGTTTTTTTTTTAATATTGTTTATCAGTGAAGCTTTTTAAACTACTGAATTTTCCATCATTACATTTTAATAATTATTTTTCTTTTTTTATAAACGATTTTCAATTTAATTTAAATTGATTTGTATTTTAAACTAAAATATTAAATAAAGATTTTTTATGCAATCATAGTAGTAACATAATTCAGTTTTAATTTACTGCTAAACGGAATATAATAAATTTATTTTTAAGAAAAATACGTTAGAAAACAACCAGGATGGTGAAAAATTAGTAAAAACAAAACTGCCTTGAAAACCTTCTATATTTATTAAAACTACGAGTATTATATCAAGGGGCCATTTCTAGCCCAAAAATGGCTGTCGTGGATTCATCAAACTGTAATAACAAATTAAAAACCCATTTTGAATACTTTTTGGTTATTCAGTAGTTATTTAAATCGACAATTATTCAGTGCCATTGGTAAAAAAATGTCGAATAGTTTCATACTTTATTCATGAAAAAAAAATGATTGTTTAAATTTTTTAAATGTTTAAAAAATTTATGTGTATATTACCCATTTAACAAGGTCATTTTATGCCAAACATAAAATAGTTTGTTTTTCCATCTCGAATATTTGTTTTCTAATCCAGATTTTTCAAAAACCATTAAAAACACAGTTCTAGAATTTTTTAATCAATTTTTCAGTTCAAGTTTCATATAAAATCACTAAATTTAGCCCTTAATTTGGGTCCCAAGAATAACAGTCTAGTTTAATTTTACCGAAGGCACAAAAATCAGAGCGAAATCTTTCGCCAACCAACACTGCCTAACGAAGTATTCCCGAACCTACGTTTATACGCGTAAGCACTTTCTTCTTTATTTTCACCAGTAGAACATGTTCTAAAACTTTTTTATATTCTTCGTGAATTACTTTGTATATTGAAAAAATTTGGTAACAATAAATATGTAAAATCTTCCTTCTAATAACTACATTATTTAGTATCCAAGCACAGATTGAAATTGTTACTTCCCGTCTAGATAGCGCTATAGCAGAGAAGTTCTAGAAGGGAAAGTATTGTAATCAGTCCAATTTAGGCAAATGCGTTTACCACCGGATCTTGACATTTTAATACCTAAGGAACGAAAAATCCAAAATACCGGATGGAAATTTTCCGTGTGTTAATGTTCATATATGTGTGTTCGATTTTAGCCTCTAAATCACCTTATATCTTCAGAACTACTGGACCGAGTTTGACCAAACTTGGTCAGATTACTTCTATATATATGGCATTGATGAAATTAAATTTTCAACTTAAAAAGTCAAGACGGTCAACGTCTCCCTTAATATTTCGAGATTTCACCCAATTAAGGTCATATTTTTCTTAGGCACATTTATTAAAAATAGAAAAAAAATAAAATTTGCAAAAAAGAGTTTTTGCATAATTGCACCTCCCCTCCCCTTCCAAAAAAAAAAGTTGTTGTAGTCGATTGCTACGTTGTGACGTCACAGGTGAGCGGTAGAATTAAATAAATTAATAATATTTAAAGGGTAAAATAGTTAAACTGATGATAAAAAGTTAAACGATGATAAATATATAAGGAGAGTTGGTCTCGATCACCCGGTTGACGGTACCTGGTGCGTCTCCCTAATCCCCGCGGCTACAGCAATATGCCGACTGCACAAGCAAAATTTGTTCTCTGCAAGTTGAGAAATTACATTGATTTAGTTAGTGTCGACCGTTGCCGCTAGTACCGCCACACCCGCGCGAATTAAATACGGTGTGCGTGCGCGCTTTGGTTAGAATAATTGAATTAGATAAACGAAAAAATATTATAATTAAATAAAATGATAAATATTTTTAATTAAGTTATATGTGTATGTGTGTGTATGTAACTCGTGCATCACAAACAACCCACAGTTCCGTCTGTGATTACCAACACACAGTTTAGCCGGTACGCGGCTATTGGCACCTTCCGGGAAAGTCTTACAACCGTGTTGTCAGCTTTTTTTTTAAACAGGTTTACAAATAAATTACATATTGCATCGGATTTTTTTTACAAATCTTTAACACTCATTACCAGTTGTTCATTTGATTAATTATTTATTTTCTGTACTGATTTTTTAACCTTAATATATTTACAGCATTCTACTTCCTTAATTAATTTTAGTTCCTTAGTTGTTTCGTGTGTTACAATTTCTATTTTTATTTTTAGTTTTAACTTTCAACACGTTCCTTTATCACCTAATTATGTCTTAATACATCACTCACCAATTTAGATTCTTTAAAGCGTGGTAACACAAATCTCTCTCTTGTCTTAATCATTTTAAAATTTTTCATTCGAATTAATCGACCCATCTAATTTTTCAACACCCTTCTGTAACCGCAATTCAATGGCTGCTATTATATCCTTATTATTGATCCTATCGTCCGTGTTTCACTACTATAAAGCGCTATACTCCACTCAAAGATATTACCAAGTATCTCTTTTTCATTCTTAGATTCATATTGAAACGAGCAGATTTCTTCTTGTCCATGAAACTTTCAGCTTCTTTTTCTTTCTTTTTGATGTCTGCATTATTTCTTCTATTCTTTGTAATTTTATTACCTAAATAAAAAAAAAATGACTTTATTTCTGACGTATTATGTCTATCAACATTAACAGTTAATTTATCATTTTACTTCTTTCTGATACAGTTCATGACCTTTATTTTGTTCTTATTTATTTTCTGACTTAAGTTCTTTCCTTTATATCATTAAATATCTTTTCTAACTCATAATGCTCTAAAAAAATAATATAATAAATTTTAACATGTTTATTTTTTCTTCTTAGAATCACAAATGTTTCCTTTTTCTCTCAAATTCTTTTCGTTTGAAATACAGTGAATAAAACTGAATGTACCAATTTTAGAATTATAAAGATAAAAACATGTCACTTAGACATACAACTCTATTTCTTGCGTGATAAAAACAAAGAAAAAGATGATAAAACACGGACTTGTCATCCTCTCTGATATATCTAAATCCAACAAGTTTTGTTGGATTGTAATGCTTATATCATATAAGGAGAGTTGGTAAACGATTTTATCATATATACTTTTACGTAATAACAAATGATAAATAAATACTTTTATATAAATAAAAAAAAATATTCTACAATAAAGATTACGTAAATTCATCTTAACTGTATGCTTAAAAAAAAAATGTATACATCTTGATGGTGTTGTCGTTTTTAGTTTCTTTTATTTGTTCATATAAAGATACCTTTATATGAACCTACAACATCTGAACTAACCTACAACATCTATCAAAAGGGTTTATGTTATTCTACACCTATGATTCATCGCTTTTTTCCTATTTTATGTCATATAACATAAGATTTTATGTAAAACCTGTATCGTTTAGTGATGGTTGAAGTCTTTTAAAGAAAGATAAATATTCTAAACGTGTTTCAGTATTTATATTATATATATATATATATAGTTTATTCTAGTTTACTTCCTAAAAACCACCATCAATATTAAATAACATACATACTGCATTACGGGTATTTTCCTTTAATACTGTTTTTATAATTTTTCATATAAATGTAACCTTTATTTTACACGTAACATCTCTATTAGTCTTCTATACAATAAAAAAATAAGAATTTTTTTTTTCCAGAATAGAGAATTTTCCTAAATGTACTTAAATAAATTTAATCTAATCTACTTGATATTAGGTTCAACCTTTATAAAATAAATTATATCATGTTTACCATAAAATTTTTGCTGCTTGACTGCACCCATTCCTTTTTAAGTTAAAATGATTTTTATAATTTATTTTTTAGTTCGAATTTAAAACAATATTGGAATATAATAAATTTTTGGTTTAAAACTTTTCCAAAAATTTTCTATTTACTTTTAATAAAAGGTTTACAGGGACAAAAATAGATAAAGTAGGCAAATTTACGTATCGTGGGTAGTTAATAACATCAACATCTACATCATTTTAGGCTAAATATAACAAAAAAAAAAAAAATCCCTTTCGGCTGGCCGGAAGGCGGAGGTATATTTCACCGGTGCTAAGTAGGGGATAAAAAAGATTTCCACCTTAAATTTAAGAAAAACTTCAAATTTACTCCATACAGCAATGGTTGTATGTGAAAAAAGTTTCACATGTTTAGCATACAAGCCCCATCTTCTTACAATTCCAGCAATATTTAGGTCATCCCCTGCCGCAATGTTTGGTTATATCAAAAATTTTTTCAGACAAAAGTATTAGTTAATGTCTAGAAGACTAACGACCACTAAACCAATTTGATACTGTGCCTAATAAGAGAAGTATGATTTTTTTGTCTTCGAAACCGCATTTTTTCAACCCCCTGGGCCAATGGTTGGTGATATAAAAAAAAATTTCTTATATAAGTTTTAGGCCTTTATCAAAAGAATAGTAGGAACTTTAAACAAATTCGATATTTTACTTAATAAGAAAGTAATAGTGATATTTTACTTTTCGAAGAAACCCCATTTCCACCTCCATGGTCCGATTTTGGCTGTTAACGAACTCGACCGAGTCTTTAGGAGGAGTTATTTTTAAGGAACAATTTGAAAGCGATTGGCGCAAAATTACGGCAGTTATCGTGTCCACAAGAATTGAAAAAAAAAATATATATATATATATATAAACTTTTGAGCTGACGGTGGTTTGGGGTCTGGGGGAAGTGAAACGCGAAGATATATCGAAATTTTACGGAAGTGAATCATGGCACCCATTACAATAGGTCTTACGAATGTACCTAAAATTTATCAAGAAATAAAGTATTTAGAAACAGAAACGCGGAAAAGAAGAATGAGTGTTTTGGCCATATTTATGGAATGAATGACAACAAACTTACAAAATAATTATTTAAGTTTTATAAAGAGAGAAAAACAAAAAGAGGAAACAAGCCAAGATCTAGAAAAAACTAAACAAAGATTGGAAAAAAAATAATAACGAATAGAAGAGAATTTCGAAAAAAAATTTGAGGTTTTCAAACTAGATGAAAAGGGAAAACTAAAGAACAGTTTCAGAAAAAATTTACAGAAAAGCAAAAAGAAGCACTCTCAGAAAGACTGAAGAAACACTGGAAATAACGAGAAGAAGAAGAAGAAGAAAAGCTTATAGTATTACTGTATTCTCTTTAAAGTTTTTTTAATGTGTTTTCTTCAGAATATTTTAATAGAAATATAAATAAAATTATGTAAAATATTATATGGCCTTGAATTAAAATATAATTTAAATAATTTATATACGTATACCTAAATATGTATACCTAAATTTACTATTTAATTATATTTTAATAATTTTCTTTCTTCATATGTATTTTAATATAGTTTTGTTAAAGTCCATTTTCTTCTAACCGGATAAAATCGAGGAAATTCAAACTGAAATAATTATGTGCACTTTACACCACTGATGAAGATTAATGAAACACATTATGATTTCACTTTGTTATTATTATTGGGGAAAGAATCTTCTTTTGTAGTTTCAAAATTAGATTTTTTTATAATTTACTTATGTTTTCTAGACGTTTTAAATTTTACTGAAAGTAGTTGAATTTAATTTCCAGCTGCGACTTTCAGTGAACATTTGTTGTGGCATAATTGACAACCCATTAATAGTATTTTCATACTAGAAAAACGTGTCATAGGGAGAAATTATCTGGAATTTATAAACAATAAATTTTCATTGCTTGAAAATATTTCATTGGCGAAACTAATTGAAATATACTATCATCTTTGTAGAGCACCAACACATTTCACGAGTGAAGACAACTCTTTGATGAAACATTTTCTGGTAAATGAATTGGACGTAGAAGGCCAATAAACTGGCCACCTAAATCACCGGACTTTACTCCCTTAGAGTACTGTTTATGGGAATGGATGAAATGCGAGGTATAAAAGCAAAATGAAGATACGTGATGAACCGTTCGGTCGCATTCTCAGTGCTGCTGCCCTCATCAAGGGACACAAAGATATCATTAGATTAGAGACAGAAAATGTAAGAAAACGAATTGAAAAGTGCATCGATGTCAGTGGTGGAATTTTCAAACATTTATTGTAAATTAATAAACTACAAAATACACACAGTATTTTATACTATTTTGTAAAGGTATTTTTTTATCCCGCCGCCATTTTGGGTATAGACATCGTACCAACTTTTTATTTATACCATTTTTCTTTTCTAAAAGATTCTTTTCAAATGATCTATCACACAAACGGTGTTACTATTTAAAATATTTGAGTTATAACCCCTGGGACATCCCCCAAGAAGGAGGTGAAATTCTGTCTCGTCAAAAAGTAAAGTAGTTACCTTATACTACGATACCTTATCCTGAAAGTTACAATATTCTAGATGGAAATTTTTTTAAAGGTTTTGAGGCGTTTCTGTATTTTGACTCGCTCTGTATATTATAAGGATTTAATAATTTAATTCCAAATTATAATAATAATTTTATTTTTTAGATCTTCAAACTATCAAATTTAAACTATATAAATTGTAAGTAATTTGAAAGAAAAAATGTATAATGAGACAACTAAAATCTTTTTTCTGTAAAATTAAAGAACTATCAACGTAATCAGCGAATTTGATAAAAATTAATTTTTGAACTTTAAAAAAAAACAAAAAACTTCTGAACATACTTAAAAATACAAAAATTTCTTCTTTTTGAATTTTTTTCAAAACCCATGCGTATTTTTATAGAATAAAATTCTCGTCATTAAATTACGTTTAGAATTAACACAAAAAAAAAATTATTTATACCAAATTATTTACAAAAGGTAAAACGATAATCCTTTTTTCTTCCACTATTATAACTGATGATACCTTTCGTAATAAGAGTTTAACCCAGCTATATGTGATTATGAAAGAGGCACTTTTTCAAAATTAAATCTATTTCTAATGCGTTACTGTTATATACCGGTTTTACGAAAAATAATATAGGGGTTTTAATCTGTTATAATATCTCTTGGATGAGGTGTACATTATTGATTTAAATCTGAAATAAAAAATAAAAATGGGTAGTTTTAGTTGCGCGCGTTGCCGTACATCAATTCCTTATCTTTTCCGCTTGACAGCGCCTTTTGCAAAAATGGCAACTTCTGAGCCTTTGTGTTTTGTAGTTTGCTAAATATGAATCTGTTGTAAGAGTTCACCGTGTGTTCGACTACGTTGGGCGAGCCGACTTCACAATAGAAATGTTGCAACATGAATTCATGTATGACTTTTAGCATGCAGCATGACTTTCTTGTTCATATTTTGTTTAGTGATGAGTCAACATCATCTTAGTGGAATAATTAATGTAGACAATGTCTGTGTCTAGGATACGGATCTGGTAAGACAATCTCCATGAACTATTACAATGTGAAAGTGAATCTTCAAAATTGAATATTTCCTACGCAATAGGAAGTTTTACGAGCTGTCCTTTTTCAATGAAGCAAAGCCAAGAGTTACTTATTTGGATATGGTGAGTACTTTTACTTTTACCGGATATGGAGAATTTTACTTGGCAACAATATGGTGTGGCTCCTCACTGGCTTAACTTTGCGGGATCGGTTGAATGCCGTTTTCCACAACCGTTGAATCCGTCGGCATTGATCCGATAACAGATCATGTTTGTGGTGTTAAAGGTCACCCGATCTGACCCGTGTGATTTTTTCCTTTTGGTTTTATAAAGGTTCTTCATATGCTTCCACTACCTACTGATCTATCCCATTTGAAGCACAGGATTAAAGGTGCAATAGTTTCTATCACTCCAGGTATGCTGAGTAAAGTTCGGGATGAACTCTCCTATTGTTACATGAATGCCGCGTGACGAAAATTGCTTATATTGAATACCGGGAGCAAAAAATTATAAGTTACGCCTTTCATTTTATTTATGATTCATTGCTGAAAGTTAAAAGATATCAGACAGCTTTAAAACCCCGATATTCTTATTTATACACTTCGTATTTTCCTTTAAATTAATTTTGGGTTTTATAGTTACGTTATTACTAGGATTTTAGTTTTCACATGTACTATTATTATTTTCTTCTGATTTTTATTATTATAGAAAAAGTTAATAAACAAATATTTATGAGCAAGAAACATAATTCTTAACAATTTTTAAATATTTTTGAATGACGATTTTTGTAAAGGTATATACTACAATCCTCAGTGAAATTGCTTTGTGATTCTTTACGTTATTTTATTATATTAAAGAATATATAATATTTCTTACGTTCTTCTTAAATATTGGGGCACCGATGATTCTGTTAATTTGTTATTTTTCTTTTGTTGAAAATAATGCGCGCAAATCTTCGATAATCCCCCAGTCATTTCACCCATTTATATATGTTTAAAAGGTTTAATATATAATTACCAGACTAAATTGGTTTTATCTTTTAACTTATCCAAAATCTGCTTCTAAATATATCCATAATAAATTATGATGTACATATGCCTTAATACAGGCAGAATTTATAAATAATTGATCATACTTAAGTGTATAGGAACGGTGTTCATAAGGGTGGGCTTGTTGAGTTATGGCACAGAATACTGAAATTCACGATAGTTGCATCACTCCAGCACTGGTACAATCTAATCACATAGTTATTAACTTATAACAATTGATGCACGTATTCCGAAGCATATTGCATTACTCAAAGTGAGTGACACTTCAACCAAATCTAGCTCATTCAGCTCTACGAATATATAAATATTTTATGTTAAATGTATTAAATTAATATCCCATGATTTCCTTCTTATAAATAATCTCAAAATAATAAAAATTTTAATCCAAAAATTTAATTTTCTTCATATTGTTCTTAAAGGTTTGAAAAAACGTTAAAAATATCAAGATTGTAATTCTTCTAATTTCGAAATTAATTCATTGTGAAATAAAACAGGAAGTATTTAATATTTTTACTTAATACTGTCCAGCTTAATATATGACCATTAACTATTTATATTGTATTGATTTTAAAAAGACAAATTTTATTTATTGTTTGTAACGTTGCTAAAAAATTATAATTGTAGTGTCTTAAAAATGAGGTTTCTCTAATGACTCAGAATACTAGATGATTTAAAACTATCATTGCAATTATATAAATTTTTTATTTTTATTTTAAATAATCTTTATTAAGCCGGATTTGATCGTATATTTAATATAATGTTTCAAAAATACTTTTACTGATGAATTATAAAAATCTTAGGACTGGTAAAGAGATAATAAACAATGTCTGTAGGAAGAGGAAGTTAGAGTGACAGGTTAAGTGCAGAAAATAACACTCAAATATATTAAGATAATTGTAAGAAAAGTATTAATTATTGTGAAAAAATAATATATCTTAAAATTTCAAAACAAAGATTAATATATATAACAAAGAAAAAGTTATATATATATATATATCTTTTTCCATTTTTATAAACAAGAAATAAATGGATTGGTATGTTTTACTGTAAAATATAAATTACCTGTAATTTTATAATAGGTATATTTAGGCACTAATCTGAAATTTTTAATTCTTTTAGAATATATATATATATATATATTTAAACATGTTTTCCTTTGTGTAAAATCACAATTGATTATTTGATTATTAATTATAGTTATTAATGGTGATTTGAGTCACAGGACATGTTAATAGATACAGAGACAAATTTGGATTATGTTAATGATGATGACGAAAAGAAGATAACGAATGATATAATATATAATACTAATAAACTTACGAGAAGAGTAGAATATTATATAGGAACCGAAGTTTCATCAATATGAAGGATGTGACTAATTTGAGAAAAAAGTTACTAAAATTTAACGCCATTGTTATAAGATCTGATAAAACTAATGCTCCGGTAATTAATACTCGTACGTAAAGAGACTTACGATGACGAAATTAATTATTACATTAAAGGTGAATGAATTCAGAGAGATGAAGAACCCTACAAATAAATATTTAAGAATCGTGAAAACTTTGATAAACAAATGTAGAACTTTATTCAACTTTATGACAACAGACTAACATAACAGCAGACTTTATCCATTCTGTGCTAAAGCTCCTGCGTTATCTAGTTTATCGAAAATACATAAATCGGATATACCTTTTAGACCATTTAGATTTTATAATTGCTCCCTCGTATTTCGTTTCGAGAATAATAGACAGCATATATAGATTAAAATTAAATTTTCTATATAAGTTTAATATAAGGAATAGATATAACTTAATTGAAAGATTGCACACATTAAACGTTAATAGAAACACTAATATGGTGTCTTATGACATAACCAACATGTTCCCGAGCAGCATACCAATTACAGAATCTATAAATATAATAAAGAACTGCTTGTTAGAAACTGAGACAAAGGATTTTGTTTGCGCGCACATCATTATCATTCGAAATAAATGCCAACAAAACTATTTTGAAGTTGGTGACAAGTATTATTCACAGGAAGGTTCTTTACTTACTGGTATGCCACTGTCCACCATTATGTCGGAAATATATCTTCAGAACTTTGAGAAAGTCAATTTTTACATGATATATTGCACACTCATGTGCAATTGTGGTTGATGTATGTGGATGACGTTCGTGTGATATTTACTTCTGACGTAGCATTAGAACATCAATTAATATTACACAAACTAAAATCATTTGATGATATGATTAAATTTACTATGGAGACAGACGAAAACAAGACCATACATTTTTTGTACATAAACATAAAAATGAATAACAATAACCATATTGAAACGAGCGTGTACAGGAAACCGACCAGGAATAATACAGCTTTTTATAAGAATTCAAATAATCCATGGTCGCATAAGAAGAACACTTACTATGCTATGATACATAGAGCTGTGGTTTATTCACATAATAATAAAGTGGTTTTAAATAACGAACTAGGATGTATAAGAAGTATAGCTTTCCAGAACGGCTACGATAAATCTTTCATTAACGGTATTTACAGGCGATATTTGAATAAGAAATATAATAACAAGGGCACTAACCGTGTTCCAATAAATCATTCTAAAAATTACAATAAAATTGATATTTTATACAGTTATGTAAACGAAAACGCATATAAAATAGTGAACGTTTATAGTAAAGAAAAATATACAATCGCGTATAAACCGGTGAATAACATTTCAATAAAGTTCTTTAGTTCTAACTCAACGTACGTCTTTGACAAATTCAACTTGAGCGGCATATATAGTATTAAGTCCACAGACTCTGATACCATATATATTGGAAAAACCGATAGATCGTTCAAGGTAAAGTTCACAGAACATCTAAGGGCATTCAAGAATAAGAAGAAATGTTTTTAAAACATGGCAGATCACTTGATTTCGAATAGACATAAAATTACAAGCTTAGAGGATAATCTTGAAATATTAGAACTTTGTAACGTTAAAAACAAAGTAAAGAATTTAGAACAATATTACGTTTATATATATAAGAACTTCAATTTAATGAACCATCAAACACATTTTGAACACGATCTATCTAAATTGGCTATAACATCTGCACATTGACATCTGTTTTTAACATCTGATTACGATTTTAATTAGTTTTATCTTAGTGACCAAATACCTAATGTTTTATTAATTGTGTTATCTTAACAACAGATAATGGATCCAGTGGGTCCGAAAAGGCCTTCTTGAATAAGAAAGGATTTTAACACTTAAAGGTGAGATCAATCTTATTTTTTTATATATGTCTGTATCAGGTGATTCTTAAATGACATAATATATATATTAAAATGTTTAATTGTATGTTTATAATATTTGCTTCTCCCTGTATTTACAGTTGCAATGATAATTAAAAAAAATAATAAAAATAAATAATTATAATTAAAAATAAATAAAATTATTATTGCCTCTCAACCGATCTCCAATGGCGAAGTGATAGCATCTTGACCTTTCATCTGGGGGTCCCTGGTTCAGATCTCGATCAGGCAAGGCATTTTACACATGCTACAAAATTTCGTTCTCATATTTCCATTACAAGCTTCTCTGTAAGCTTCTGTGGTGAAGTAATTCACCAAGAAAAAGAAAAATTCAATTCGTTAAGAGTAATAAGAAAATTAAATAACAAGGAAAATTAACCTTCATAAATAAAGGAAATAACGACCGACCGATCTGTAAGCTTGTCTATTTTTTATATTCACAGCAAAGTTGATAAATCGTTGTTACTTCATTCGTCTAAAGATTTTAACATAATTTATTCGATTTTAAGTAATATAATTTGAATTTGTGTAATTTTCTAGAGATATCCAAATTGCCCTTTTAATTTTTAAACCGTTCTCATAAAAATAAGTAAAATTAAAGAAGTAAAGATTAAAGAAAACGTGCCTACATTAAAGTATATAGATTATATAGAAACATCCAAACATAATAATTAAAGTACATCCACTAAATCTTAGCAAATGAGATTTTAATTTTGTACTTTGTTGGAATGTTGAAAAGCTTTTATAACTATATAAGAGCTAGTGAATTACTTTACTTTTATCTTTGACTTCTTTACTCTTAGTTAAAATTTAGTATTGGCAAATGTCTGTATAATTTTATTTCTAGCATATCATCTCTAAATAATGACTGGAAAAGAAATAAATTTATTTAAGAAATGTCGTATTAATAAAAAAGTGATTGTAATATAGCAATATAACAAAGTTTTTGTTGTTTCAGATAATGTAAAATATTTCTTTATTTTATTACTTATTACTCTATCCAAAACAATATGATGGTCATTAACAGTATAAAAATTTATACGTAAAATTTCCTTCGCTTATAAAAACATAAAACTATAACATTTTCAGTTTTAGTAACAACTTTTTTTATTTCTGATATGTCTTTGGCATTCAAATGCAATTTCATATCTATTTTTATTTTCAGTGTAGACTACTATTCGTTGAGTTGAAAGCTCTCTTTTATATGAAAATGTAGCACCTTTAGTAAACTATTCACGTGTTACAGTTTTTTTCTACTTTATTTTATTTCTCTGGGTATAAAAAGGTATAAAAGGGTAAAAATTTTATTACTTAAGGATTCTCTTCCCTAACTTAAAAACCTTTTATTACTGTCTTATTTAACAAATATCTAATATTACATTGTTATATTACATGAATAAAATGAATAATTTAATGAAATCAAGCATTAAACTAACCATATCAAACAATACTAAGAAAATTTCTAATGAACAATATGAAAACTTTTCTTACAAAAGTTTTACCACAACAATTAAGTATTATTTTACGTTAGATCGTAAGCTTTAAAGAAATTAGAAGTTGAAGGAAGTTTTCAATTGAATACATATATTTTTGTTTAATTTATTTATGTTCAAGCTATACTTTTCATCAAATGCAACCATTTGGAAAACTTTTATTATTTTGTAAATCTTTTTTTGTGATCTCGTATAAATCTTTCTGATAGTTTAAAAAAAAATTTTCGGCAAATAAAAAAGTTAATACTTAATTTCTAAATTATGAAAATGTTCAAGTTAGGACCTTAAAAAATATCTAAATTGTTAAATAAAAGATTAATATAATATTTTGACGACAAATATAATTTTTTTGTCGTTAATCTTGTTTAGTAAGGTTTTTTGATATTGTAAAATGCGTAGCCTGGTGTCATTATGATGTTAAAAGTATTTTCAGGTGAAACTTCAAGAAATTGGTGCCAAATTAAAGATTAGGAATTTGTGACAAATTAAGGTGGTTAGTAAAATTAATAAGGTGGTGGTAGTAACTGGAGTTGTAAAAGAGTTAGGTTTTATTTTATCGCGCTCTTTTTGAATTCGTTTTAAAAAACGAAATACATATTTTTAAACGTTTATACAGTAGTATAGTGTAGTATGATTGAATATGTTTTCTATTTATTTTATTATTATGATTAAAAAAAATAATAAATTTAACGTAATGTCAAATTTTACCTAATTTCAATTAAACATTGAACATTTTAATTATATAAAATAATAAAAATAAATTTAATTAATAAAAATCCGTTAATATATTTTAACGGATCAAATTTTTCATTTTTTTTTAATCGAAGATAAATTTTATATTTATCTTTAATAAAAAGTTTACTTTATGGCTAGGTCTATTACAGACCATGCAAATGTCATTTCTTTTTCTTTTCTTCCGAAATTCTTTCATTTTTCCCGCATGTTTGGTCTTTTGCTCTCCGACCATGTCACTTTCGTGTGATTATTTTCCTTCCTTAACCGTTTCAAATTAAATTTCGTGTATTTTTATCTGAATAGCGTGCCTTCTATCTTTCATTTCCTGTTCTGTATATTCTGTAATTCTTTCTTCATTTCTTATAGGTTCTCATGGTTGCTTTGTTCTTAAAGTTTAATGAATATTTGTTTATTTAGTCCATTCAGTACTCATGCCCAAGAATCTCAGCCTTCTTATTATCGCTTTTTCGATATTTATTTCTATTTTTTCATACAGTTGTTGCTTGAATTTCAATTATCTCTTTTTGGTCTTTTCTTGGGGGCTAGTATTATTCTTAGAATTTTTTTCTTATTTTTTTTAACTTATTCATTTATTCATCATATTCTATGGATAGTAAATAAAAAATATCAAACTTAACATCAAGATTTTTAAAATAGTTCAGAAAATGAATTATAAAAAAAAAAAATTGAATACAAAAGAAATTTATATTGACTGCGACCAGCCCGGAGAAAAATAATATTAAAAGATTGCACTAATTATTGGTTTTTAATTTAGAAATTAAATTTTATAAATTTTAACAAATTTTACTATTTTTTTTAAAAATATATAATATAATATTAATGAACTTAATCACCGAAAAGTCCATGAATTATCGATCAGTAAAGATTACCCACATATTATCAAATTTCTTGATATATTAACAAGCATATCATTTTTTGTTAATTTTTTACTGTTCTAAAAATGATCAACAGTTTAATATTTCGATTTTGAATTTTTTTTATCATTTGGAGGTTCTGGATTTAAATCTCTTCAAAGTATTATTTTTCGCTCGCTAATAATTTCCTATAAAAAGATAGCATCCTAATGGCTATAAAAGAAAAAAAAACCAAGTAATAAAACGGGGAATAGAAAGATAAACATTGAGGGAAAATAAACTAAGTCAAATCAATTACAAGTAGATCATTTTGTTACGTAATCTAATGAAATTTAAAGAATAAGCTTAGCGGGGAATTTAATCGAATCTGTATTCAATTATAACGGTGTCTTTTTTTAAATTATATTAAAGTATATATTATATGGAATAAAAAGACAGAAATATAAATAAACCTCCAAAATTTGATTTTCTAAGAACTTTAATAATTGTAATAACTAGATATGATAAAATTTTTTATGAAAATATAAGAAGTATTATAAATATATTTCTGATCGTGGATTGTAACGATTATAAAAGAAAATGAGCCACGAAGAAGAATTTAAGGCAGGCCACAAGAGAGATGAAGTAATAAGATGATCTAATTACTTTAACCAGATTATTAAATTACCAAAAATATTTCAGTAAATCCTCATCAAAAATAAACCTTTATGATATTACATAGATATATAGTACATCTTTAATCATAATAATAGATTAAATAATGGTAGAAAAACATTTGTGGTAATAAAACTTCTATAAAAAAAATTTTTATCTCAATTCGTAATATTTTGTTGTAAGAAGTTGAGTTACAGTTTTTCATAAAAAAAACCTATATAAAGAATTTCAAAAAACTTATAACCCTTTTTTCGGCTCAAGAAGAAAACTAAGATAAATATGAATGTGTTATATTTGCACTGAATGTTGGCTATTCATATTTAAAATGGTTGAAATTCATATATCGAATTTTCAAGTGTTACATTCAAGTAAGGAGTAGTATATTTGAAACTGTACCATAAACTTGAAATTTCCAGCAACGTCCCATTGATTGTTCAACGGGTAAAAGTTATTTATTAAATTTAAAGAGGAAAAAGATTCAATTAAATTATTTTTGTTGCCTATATAAAGAAAAATTGAATTTAAATGACTTAAAGTTAGGTTATTTAAATAGTGAATAGATCCCTTGTTGCATACGTTTAGAGAAGATATGACACGGACGTGACTCTTTTTAACCCATCTGTTAAACTGTTTAAAATTATGTTATTTTCACACAATACCTTCATTAATAGAATTCAAAGATATCAATAGAGTAAATGTAAGTTGTTAAATATATTATTATATATGTAAATAGAGCTAGCACAAAATTTACATTACATTAAAATAAATATGTTACATATTTTATAAATAGCAGATTTCAAAATATTACTATTTCAATTTCTGTCTTTGTTATATTTATCAGTTAGTTCGTTGTTATTGTTAAATAAAGCATAATTTATTATTAAAATATTTTTTATCATTACTGAAAATAAATTAAATTTTATTTTATAATTACTCAATAAAAAATAGCCTGCTAATTTAAAATTATTTAAATACAAAAAAAAAATGAAATGGTGTCGGACTACCAAAATAACACCTTTCCTTTGTTGGAGAAGAAATGAAGATGTATAAAACATTTAAGGGGAAAAATCTACATTAAAATAACAATAACCTAGAGGCTCCTTGCTGTTTCACAGCGTTATTTTTACAAAGTAATGTTATATATATTTTTAAAAATTGGCTAATAGCCTAGTGGACCCGTGATGCTCCACAGCGTTATTATAAGAAAGTAATGTTATACTAAAAACCTATTCTACTTACAACACCTCTCACTCCAACCTCTTTATTTTTTCTTTCCTTTTCAACCACACGTAAAATGCGTGCTCAAAACCTATTTCCATTCCACCCAGACGTTCTACTGGAAGGATCGGGCTGATTTGAGTTTTATTCTACTCTGAATGGTCCGTAAATATATCAAATATCCACAAATCTTCAAAGTGATTTTCCTATTTACTTCCTCAATTAAGTAATAAATTGGATTTTTTTTTTAGGAATTCTCAGAGGAGACTTAGATTTGGGGTCTGATGACACTTTATGGTATATCTGTGATTCATTCCGAGCAGAATAGAAAAAGAATCAACCTGATCCGTCCAGTAGAATGCCCGCATGTACTGGAAATAGGTTTTCAGCCTAATATTTTTAACATTTAAGATAAACAATAATTTCAGATAAAACAATAATTGAATATAAGTTATTTTTCTGGTTTCAATTTGGTTGTACGACCATTAGGTTCGAACTCAAGGATCTGAACTCCTACTAAAAATCTACAGTAGGCGAAGTATTATGAAATGCCAAAAGCCACCATCACTATATGCCAATAGGCATATAGTCAGATCTAAACCAATTTGAATTCTGACTGAAAAATGATCAAAATATAAAATGAATGTTCAGGCGAAAGACTTTTAAATCTCTTCACCGAATCAGTAAGAACTTCTTTGGAACGTTTGTTTCTTTTTGGTTTTAGTCTAGCATTACTTGGTAACTAGTCACAAAATTAATTTATTTAATAATTAATTGGTTTAAGAAATGTGAAAGTTTGGAAAGCTAAATTTCTACTTATAACGCTTCTTGCTACTTATAACGTCCTTTCACGATACAGATCTCCTCCACGTTACCTATTAGCAGTGCCAATATTATTTCAACCCCAGTAGAACTACTGGGTAACTGTGTGTTTACGCTTTCTAAACTTTGATGATTAATACATAATAAAAAGAACTTAGTACGAAAACTTACTTTATTAAAAGTAATGAAAAAAAGTTATTGTATTATAATGACATTAAAAATCGTTTTGTGAAAATTTTTAATCATAAGAATATTAAACGGTTATCCTCTCCCTTAAACTGTTGTTCACGGATGGGGATAACTCTGAGTGGTTTAAGGTTCATGCCATCTTTATTGTTCACGAGATAAATACTATCTATCAAACCTATAAAGATGTGGTGGGGACTCTGAATTAGAAGTTTAACTTTTTTATAATTTTCAAAATAAATTTAAGCTTTCTGTGAGGATTGTCTAATATTACAACGATTATTTAAACTAAAAAAACAGAACTCGGTCCAAAAAAAAGGAACTCAAGGATACAAGGATTCGTTTTGTTTTTTCTTGTTTTTTTTAGTTATGTTTTTTAATCATAAGTTTTTTAATTTTATTTATCACTCGCTTTTTTAAAAATGACTATGCTAAAAATGCTTCTAATTTAAGTTTTCATAATTACTGCATATTTTTCACTGAGAGTTTATTTTATATAACTACTACCAAGGTCTAATAAAGATGATTGTTTAACAATCGAATTGGCAATTAAGGTTTATTTTTTAAAGTAACATTTTTGTTAACCGTTTTTGAATGTAATCTTAATTATTTCAAACTGTTTTCAGCATAGTTGTTTATTTTCATTTGGTAATAGTAACAAAGATCACGCAATTAAAATCGGTTTAGCAAGCTTTTTGCCAGTCCTGAATAAATAAAAAAATAGTTAAGGGATAAAATTAAGTTTTTTTAATTTTAATAAAAAGGGGAGATAATTATTTCTATTCCAATTTATTTTTAGTAAGACTGAATCAAGTTCAGAGTCAGGGTTCAATTCTTAGTCTCTCAATTTTTACGAAGAAATTGAATTATCTTTCTAGGTCTTCTTAACCGAGTGATAAATAGTAAAACAAATTAATTTTAAATAAATAAAATTATCAAAACACAAAAACTGCTTGTAGGATTAGATTAGGTAAAGTACGTGTCTGAAGTCTGAAATATACCCAAAACGGATGTTTTTTTTTATGAATCATCAGCAATTCTAAATATATATATATATAGTTTCATTTTATTCGCCCCAGGCGATTTTCTCGTAAATAACGCACAATATGAAAAAATTCCCCCAACAAAAGTTAGTCAGATTGAAGGGGGACATCTCATTGTCACCTTGGATTTGACCTTGGCCGTTATTTTAAGGTTAACACGATTTTTATAATGGAATCATCTATTTTTTACTCCACCAATGAAAAGAGCAGAAAGTTTTATATTGAAATATGTAGTCACAATATGACCTTGGACCTTTATTCAGGGTGTTTCATTTTAATCGCCTCAGGTGATTTTCTCGTGAACTACGCACAATACGAAAAAAATACATAAATAAAAGTTACTCAGATTCAAGAAGGACACCTCATGATAACCTTCAACTTGACCTTATTTCAAGGTTAAACGATTTTTAACATTTTAAATACCTATATTTGACCCACCCAATGAAAAGAGCAGAAACATTTACATCACACACATGAACTTAGACTTTTTTGAAAGTCATACGGCTAACCAAGAGAGTTAGAATTATACGGGTGATAGTACTATACGGAGATAATGTTATACGAGTTACAAGTTTTTGAAGGTCATAAGATATTCATGAATACTGGAATATTTATTATATTCCAGGCCATTTATCTAGAAAACTATGGGAAATACCATAAAAATGATTTTACACTAACGTATACACTGTTTCTGATGGTTAGCCGTATGACCTTCAAAATAAGATCCAAGGGCATGCGTGTGACCATATATTTCAATGTAACATTTTCTCCTCTTTTCACTGGTGGGGTCAAAAATAGGTCATTCTATTAAAAAAATCGTCTTGAAATAACGGTCAAGGTCAAATTCAGTGTCCACCATGATGTTTCTTCTTCCAATCTGAGGAATTCTTGTTAAGGTAATTTTTTTGTATTGTGTGTAGTTTACGAAAAAATTGTCTGGGTCGATCAAAATGAAACATTCTGCATAACATCATATGTTGACTTTATGGATCTCGCAGTCACGTTTTATAGGTTAATTATTATCATACAATTTTTAAAGATTAAATATATAAAAGGTTAAAAGAAGCTTTATTCAGTGCATTTAAAATAGATGAATCAAATTGTCTGTCAATAAAAACAATATTATTACGTCCAAAGTTTTATGTTATTTTAAATTTAAACGATTAATATCAATAGTTAAATTTGTCATTAAATATAAAAAATCACTTAATATAGAATTATAAATAATTCTTTCAATATTTATTTTTAAATTACTTTTATTACCTCTTTAAAATAATTTATTTTTTAGTAAATCATTTTATTTAAGTACGATTCTTTTAGCTATTTTTCTGTTACTTCAAAAATGAGGATAATATTTCATGGAAATTAGGTTAAGCTAGGTAAAATTGTTTAAGCGGAAATAATGATAAAAATGTAGATTAAATGGATTTGTGTTTTAGCTTCAAAAAACTTTAACGGTTCTCAATAATGATTCCAGTCAGATAAATCGACCATTTTTTTAGCTTTACTTCTATTTAATCACTTAGAATGAAAAGTTATTTTGTAATCACAATGTTTTCAGATTTTTTTAAAGAAGTTTTTACTATACGATATATTATTATTTGTCATTCAAATTTTTATTATATCTACTGGCCGCTCAGGGATCCCCCTAAATCCACGCTGTTCATTATCCTTATTGGTGTGAGAATAATACCGATGAAATTTCCAAACAAAATCATTTGAAAGGCGCTGTTGTAGGCTCTTATATTGTTATGAAAATTCAAGAGGCTGGATTTAGGCTGGTCTAGTACCTTCGGCGGTTCTTGAATTGGAGGTAAATGAAACTTTCATGAATCACATTATATTCCTTTTGGTTACCGTTTCAATTTCTGAGCATGACAATACGAACACACGCAAATATGTCCATGATTGGCGTATTTTATCTGTATATTGTAACTTTTATACATTGTATCCGCTTTGCAGATGATACTGTGTTACTGGCGGAATCAGCAAGAGGAATGGAGATTATGTTAGAAACATTATCTAAAGTAATAACAAAACTTAAACTGAAAATTAATAAGAAGACAAAGATTATGACTGTAGGAAAAACAAAGGAAGGTACAACAGTTGATATTAAATCAGACGGTACTGTTGTAGAGAAGGTTGGGAAGTACCCTCATTAGCGATAATAAATGTGCCAGAGAAGTAAAAAAAAAGAATAGCGCTGGCAAAACGAGCTTTCCAGGATAAAAATCATATGAGTATGCAAATAAGGAAACAGTTCATTAAAACTTATGTCTGGAGTGTTCGAACTTATGGATGTGAAACATGGACGCTTGGAAAATCAGAAAGAAGAAGACTGGAAGCAATGGAAATGTGGATTTTGAGGAGAATAACAAGAACAAGCTGGGTGGATAGGAAAAGAAGTGATCAAGTGTTTGCAGAAGTTAGTGAGAGAAGGCCCTTGCTAAATTTTATACGAAGACGAGGGAAATTGATAGGACATGTAATACGACATGATCAGTTCTTGACGAATATATTTGAGGGCAAGGTTTTGGGTAAAAACCCTAGAGGTAGACCGAGAGCAACCATTATCAATAATGTTAAAGAAGAGATGGGCCTTGGTTCATATAATTACTTGAAGAGAGAAGCGGAGATGAGAGTGACGCGGCTAAATCGACAAGGCGTAGCCTTTAGTGAATAATGATGATTATAGCTTTTGCAATTTCTGCCTTTATGTGACCATGATAGTTCTACAACATCAGTGTGAACTCGTGAGATATTTAACTGCAACTCTCATTTCAAATTTATTGCAGATCGAGTCTGGGTGTAGCGTTTTTGTTTAACAGCTGAATCATGCACTTCAGCTCCTTCAGAGGTACGAAATTCTCTCATTCTTTAGAAATTTTGCATAATAAAAAAGGTTACTTCTCTTTCTTGAAGGCACACTTTTTTTTTTTTTTTAATTTTTGCAATCTAATATCGACAACCAAAATAAACATTCAAAATCCATAAAAGTTCGCTAAATGTTGTAATTTAGGCTAACTATAATAATAAAACAACAATAATAATAATTTTGTAATAATCATATAATAAAATTTAAAAGTATACAGATCTGAACTCAGAGATCTTTTTCTTTTACTATGCTAACAGAAATATAATGAAATAAATGACTAATTCTTTTTTCCGTAACGATTACTTTAAGATCTTAACCTCCACTAAGAAATTATGATAATTCTAATAGAAGATAATGACCAGGCCTCTAAGGTATAAATCTGCAAAATTCTATTAAAGTACGTCCAATAGTTTTTGCGTGATGCGCGCACAGGGCGACCCTGGTTATTATTTTATTATAAGTGTATAGATAACTTCATGATTATAAATCTTTCTTGAAACCTATTTAATTGTACTTTAGATAAATTTATTTTCTATTAAAATAATTTTTTATAATATTTATATTTTAAAGTACAGCGTTTGCAATCGAAACTATTAAAGTAAGTAACTAATGTACGATTACATTCACGGCCTGAGTATCCTATATGCACCCGTAAATGACGAAATTTACCGTAAAAAATTTACGATTGTTTTTAACCAGACTCTTTGACTCTTTCTTACTAATCATCTTGCAAGAAAACATAAAAAATAGAGTTAATACAAGGCACATGTAGTTAAAATATGATTTTTTTAATTTAAAATAAGTTATCCACATTGGAATTGTGTTGTTGGATAATGGTCTGTTTAAAGCTTTTAAGTCATTATCGGTTTTTCTTTACTGGATTCTCTATATCTAACTTTTACAAAATAAAAATCAATTTTGTTCTAAATTGCTTGTGATTTGTGGAATTATTTATTCATAATAACTCTTTTAATTTTAATATTTTATTTTACTGGATAAATTAAATTTCTATAAGGCTTTAAAACCTTTATCAGAATTACATGATATTTAATATGCTTCGTTATAATTTACTACGTCTTGAAATATTTTCTGAGTTACTAGAGAATCTCACTGTTGGAAATAATATGATTTTCTTTTAACTTTCTTTGATAACAGTGAAAAATTGTTTTCCCCTTACAATAAAGTTTTTGGTAAAATATGATAAATTTCTATCTTATTGTGGTTTTTAGAGATCAGGATGTTTTTTAGTTAAAAAATTAAATTCTGCTTGACCACTTTTTTAACAACTGTAAAAAAGAAAGATTTTAAATTTAATTCATATGAATTTTTTAATAAAATATTTTTAATCCTTTTTTTATGAGTCATAAATCTTGATGATTATTATCTTTTATTTGATAAAGAAAGATTTACTGGTGACGGTAAAGTAAATTTATTTCAAATAACTTAAGTAACAGAATTTAAAAACAAACAAAAAATAACATGATAGATGTAAACAATTTTAAAATACTGCTGGTTTGTTCGTTACCGTGTTATTCTTGGAGCACAATAATTTATAACCGATATTATTTTAATATTCGAAGTACTTTTAACTGAAACTTATCTAACTAATCTAGAAAATTTGTCATAAACATTTCAAAATTTATAAAATAAATTTAACACTTTTCCGATCTGTATAAAGGTAATTTATTTGTATGTATAAAGCAAAAATCGATTTAAAAAACTTTATATTTTTATTAATATATGTGTATAAATTGCAAAAGTGAAAATTTAATTAATGTTAGAATAGCGTTGACTAAGAAAAGTACTAATGGAAACAAAACAAAATTATTAAATGGTAAAATGAAGTATGACTTCAGGAAGCGTCTTATTTGAAATTTACTTCTGTATGGACACAAAGAAAAAGTGAAAAAGACTAGAGCCATTTGAAATATGATTATGGTGGAGGTTACAGAAGACTGAATAAACAGAGTGAAAAATGAAGAAGTAATGAGGAAAATGAACGAAATAATAGAAGCAGAGTTTAGAATGGGGAATTTATTTGTTTGATATATCGTGAGAGAAGGAGAATTGATTAATTAAATGATTGGGAAATAGTAAGAGTGAGGACGGATATGGTGCGGGGCACCTGCCTAAAAGCAGATAACCATATAATAATAAGAATTTAAAAGAAAAAATATGCATATTTATTTTTTTTATAAAGAAAAAGCTTTATTTAAAATCTTATCTTCAGTTATTTGTTTCAGATAATTTTTAATTTTCTATCTAAATAAGCCCGATATTTGGTAGTTATTTTTTTTATTAATTTATTTATTTCTAGCAGTTGTTTTACCTACAATAATTTTTAATCAGACTGTTATTCAGTTTTATATTGGACTTGTTGGGAATTTAATTTTTAGTTGTAAGATTAGAATTCTCGCTGATGTTTTTCGTTTCGTATAAAAGTATGGTTGCCTATAGCTGGGACTTATTATATTTTCATGTTAGCCAATTTCTGGTTAAGTTTGCCATTTTAAAACATCTCTTCATCTCTCTTCTCTTAAAAACTCTTTTTCTCTCTCCGCATTGCTTTTTTTTGGTTTTTAACCTAGGTATATCAATACTGCATGTTGATTCTGGTAATTTCCCTCTCCACTGTTTCTTTTTATGGTTTCGCTTTTTTTTTTCACCCGCATACAGTCATGTAAAAGTATTTATATATATATATACTAGCCGGTTAGACCTCGTTTCGCTTGCCCCGCTGTCTAGCCAGGACCCCCACAGCGTTCGTTACCCTTATGGTTGTGAGAATAATACTGATAAATAACAATTAAAAGTATTCAGGCGTTATAGAAAACTGAAAAAGTAACTAAATTACAAAAGACAGAATAATAATAAGCATGGTAACTAAAGTACACAAACCTACTGAAGTTAATATAATTTTTTATTTATTAATTTTTCTTATTTAATGAATAATTTTAATCCTCAACTTTACTCCCAAGCTAGGGTAGTTCCTTGGTTTATGGCTTGAAAAGCTTCCCTGGGATAAAACGAAATTATTCTACAAATTTGAAATCAGTCGTTCAGTTGGTTCTCCCTTGATGCGAGAACAAAGCAACAAACTTTCACCTTTATATATATATATATATTTAAATTTATAAATTTCATGTAATTTATTATGATGATGGTTTTTAACTAATGAGTTTTTTACTAATTACTTAATGAGGGATCATGAAACTCTACTACTGTTTCAACCTGAATTTCTGTATTTTTCTTTTCTGTGTTCTGCCTACCATTGTACTTTCTATTTAAAATATTTTTTTCCTTTTTAAAATCAAAGAAAAATTTGAAAAGGGGAATAACTATAATCCAAATGAATTAACATGAAATATTTAAAAAGGGAAAAAATGAGGTAATGAGAGATATACAATTTTTTTTTAAATATTTAAATTTTTTTTTTTTTTTGTGGAGGTAATCTTCTGAGGGCAAAACATATTTTTTTTAACATTTACAGTAAGTCATGAAGATGTATTAAAATACAAGGCTGGATTAGGTATTTAATTATATTCGTTATAGTCTTCAGGCAATTTATTACTTTTAATAATAATTTTTTTTGGGGTATTTTTTTATCATTTATTCAGAATTTATCGTCTAATTTCCTATTAACATATTATTTTTAAACTTCTTATTTCCATCTGTTTTTTTTTATTTTTTATAATTTAATCTTTTCTATACTCTTTTTTTCCTAAAATTGTAAATGTTTTTTTAATTGAATTTTGGCCCTTCCCAATATTTTTTTTTCTCGCAGATTTAATTTGTGACGTTTCTCTTTCAATTAATTTACAGTAAATCACAACTTTTAAACTTTAAGAAATTTAAATGAAATGAATTTAAATAAATATCCAAATTTCTACTTCGTATTGTAATTGAAGAACAGATTTTTTCTTCTCTAAATTGAGTCTGGTCTACTACCTATTCTATAGTAAATTTAATTCTAATTGATTATTCAACTGCAAATAAACTATTAACTTTAATAATAGGTATTCCCAACGGCATTAAGCTTACTCGATATGAAATTACACAAACTAAATTCAGATCTGGTACACGTTTCTCAACTATACCTGCCACCCTAGGCTACTTATCTTCTAATTACTAAGGTCATATAATTAAATTAAAGCTTACCTTACTACTGTTCTGCCTAAACTGTACAGATTTTATTACATTCACATTAGGATGAATGTTAGCAACATAATTACGCAAATTAGATTTGTTGATTTAATTTATTGCATTTCGGTTGTTATTCCTTAATTATTATTTAATAAAATAAATGTTTACACAAAATAAAGTAAATGTTATTGATATCTACTGGATATTTGATATAATAAACAAAATCACCATTTAATAAATCACTTCTTTTATTTTTGGCTACCACTGATAAATTTTAAACTTTTACTGCTACCAATTTCGGTGAAAGGCAGTACATTTACTAAATAGCCAATTTTTAAAACATCAGGAGTCTTACTCGTATATTAATCAACTTTAAAAAAAGGAAATAGTACAACGTACGTGTTTGTTTAACTGAATGGTTCGATTTCGTTGTTTCTTTTTTTGTTTTATAGAGATAGTTCCTCTGTAAGTTTTTTACTCGTACTTTCCAGTCTAGACAACCTATAGCTCCAGAAGGGAAAATATTGTAATCGGTCCAGTTTGAGCTTATGCGGTTTTCACTGAATCTTGACTTTTTGACATCTAAGGAACCCACAAAACTGGTTGTAAATTTCCAGATTTTATTGTTCATATTTACGTGTGTGTTCGGTGACGGCCTCTAAATCACCTTATATCTTCAGAACTACTGGACTGATTTTGACCAAACTTGGTCAGATAAACGGGGCATTTATGCCATTAAATTTTCACCTTAAAAGGTCAAGGGATTGAATCTGTAGAACAAGGTCACCCTCAGTATCTCGAAATTTCATCTAATTAATGTCATATTTTTCTTTTAAATATTTATTAAAAATTCAAAAATAACAATATTTGCAAAAAATGTTTTGCGAAATCGCACCCCCACCCCAAAAATTCACTAAACTACTGCTGTGTTGTGACATCACAGGTGAGCGGTAGAATTAAATAAACGAATAATATTTAAAGTACTGCTGTATTGTGACATCACAGGTGAGCGGTAGAATTAAATAAACGAATAATATTTAAAGTGTAAAAAAGTAACTGGGTCTCGAAATCTATCACCCGGTTGATTCGGCCTGGTTTTTTAAGCCTCGTGGGTACACCAGTCTGCAGACTGTAGAAGCGAAATTTGCCTTAGAGACTGGTATTGGGTGACTTTTTAAAATTTCTAGTTATTGATTTGACCCCCATCAAAACTTAACTGTTTGTCGACATACCCTATACAGGGTGTTTCATAATGTTCTTCGGAGTTTCGAAAATTATTAAGAAAAAACTATTTCACTCATAAGAATAAAACAAGTACTGTACGAAAGAGTACTTCAAATAGTTTTTCCACATATACTAGGCATTTAGTAAACCATTTGCTCGCTAGGCGTAGACAGCAGAGAAAATGGCTGCCACGAGAAGCGAGAAGTCTTTTTGTGTGTTAGAATTTCACTTGTCAAAGTCAGTAATTTCTGTGCAATGTGCATTTCGGTTGAAATTCCATAAGGAGCCACCAAGTGACAATTCAATTCGTGCATGGTATAAACAATTCAAACTGGTTGCTTGTGCAAGCGAAAATCAACTGGTCCGTCCATCAACCTCAGAAGTCAATGTCGAACGTGTGCGTGCAAGTTTCATTCGCAGCCCGTCAAGATCGACTGCGGCTGCAGGCAGAGAATTACGAATTCCGAAAACAACAGTGTGGAGAGTTCTCCGTAAACGTTTATTATGCAAACTGTACCATCTTCAATTAATCCAGCGTCTTTCTGATGGAAATACAACACGTAGGCTCGATTTTTGTTTACAGTTACAGTAAAAGATGTTGTTAGATGAAGGTTTTGTAAACAAGATAATTTTCAGCGATGAAGCTACTTTCCATATTAGCGGCAAAGTAAACCGTCATAACTTGCGAGTTTGGGGAACTGAAAACCCACACGCTTATGTGGAACATATTCGGGATTCTCCGAAAGTAAACGTTTTTTTGTGCGATCTCTCGTGAGGCAGTGTATGGGCCGTTCTTTTTTATGGAAACGACAGTAACTGGCATGATATACCTGGATATGTTACAATTATGGCTTATGCCTCAGCTACTCAACGACTTCATTTTCCAACAAGATGGTTGTCCTGCCCGTTTTCATAACGAGGTTCGACAGTATCTTAACACAACATTACCTCGGCGATGGATAGGACGTGCGCCTGAAGAAGAACCAATACATTATGCTGCGGCCACCAAGATCACCAGACCTCACGCCATGTGATTTCTTTCTCTGGGGTTATGTGAAAGATAAGGTGTTTATTCCACCAATGCCGCACGATATCGCTGAGCTAAAGGATCGCATAATCAATGCAATCAACTCTGTCGAAAATGACATGTTAGAACGAGTTTACAAATATATATTTTCTTACTTTTCAGAGTTCTTTAGCGAATAGTAGCTGGTTGCAATCTCTAATAATAGTAACATCAACTTTTTACGTTTCTTTAAACATTTTTACACCTCTATATACTCTTAACAGTTCTTTTCTAGTTTATTGATAGGTCTACAAAAAAGTTCCCGCTATGAAAACAAGCCTTTTACAATAAAAATAAAGATAATATGAAGGAAAATGACATAATGATTGATTTATAATATTTTTATTTGTAGACTTGTATAACTATAAATAAACTAGAAAAGTAAATCGACTATTAAAAATTCCGTTTTAACAAACCTAAAAGTTAACTTTTTGAGATTTTCTCTCAAAATTTCAAATTATTTAAATCGTCTATAAATTAAGGGTAAGTAATTTATTAATATCAGTTGCCATCATTAATTTCTCGCAGGCTTTAAAAATTTGAATTTAAAAACTAATTGATAAAGTTAATAAGTTATTTAATTACTTATTAATTAAATATAATTAATTAATTATTTGTTTGAGGTTAGTTATAATATTTTTTATTTTTTTATTATTTCATTCGTACTAAGAAAACATGAAGGAATTTACGATTGTTAATATAAAATAATATTTCATTAATAGTTATTTATTTATTGCCAACAAAATACATTAAATATGAAATACAAAATTCGATACAATACAAACATTATATGTAAAAAATATATATTTTTTTTTTTTTAATTCACTTATTTATTCTTTCATTCAAAGTGTTCTGCTATTACCTTGTTCTGTTCTTTGCCAACCGCTTTGTTTCAGCATATATTCCCTTTTTCATAATCCCATCCATCATTTGAAATCTCTTCCTTTACTTTTGTTCACCAAGCCTTCTATTGCATCCACACTTTCTTCTCAATGTCCAAGCCAGTTCTTTTTCCTATATTCAATAACATTTAGCGTTTTCCTGTTCTTTCAGATTCTCCTTAATATTTCTTTGTTACTTGGTCTTGCCCTCTTACATTTATCATTCTACACTACACCCACATCTCAAAAGCCTCAATTTGTTTTCTGTCTGTCTTTCTCATCGTCCATGTTTAGCTATAGAGCATCAAACCCCAAATAAAATATTTCATTAATATCTCCCTTAACGGTAAGTTTAACTTTCCACCCAGAAGTCTTCCATTCTTATAAGATGTCTGCTTACTTCTTGATATACTTGTTTTAATTTCTACTGTGCAAGGTCGTCAGTAATAAAGCTACCTAAGTACTGAAATTTCTTCAACTCCTCTAAAACCTCATTTTCTATCGTAATCTCAATCCTCTTGTTTTTTCACGTAATACCGTGCATCTTGTCTTCTTTTTGTTTATCCTCATGCCATTACTTTCGGAAGCTTCATTTAAGTTATCAAACATTTCTTTTAGTTTAAATGGGCTCTCTGCCAGTATCACAAATTCATCACCAAAACGTGTACACCCTATTTTTCTTCCCCCGATATTTATTCCTCTTTTTCCAGATAATTTCAGACAGCATTTAATTATTTCTTCCTGATGTATACTAAACAGTATTAGTGACATTCGGTAACATTAACATACCAACAAAAGATAAGACATTGTCTGCTACTTAGAGCATGAATTTAATTATAATAATTCAGACCTTAAGTCGGTATAACAAAAAAGAACGTAATAAAACTGTAGCAGTTAATTTCAATTTTAGTAATAATTAAAGATTAGATGCCTTGACAAAAACCAAGAAATTAATTAGTTAAAAATATTTAATAAAATATACTATCTATATTAAAGAAAAAATTATTTTTAACCATTTCCTTAATTCTTTGTTGATTTTATATTTAATAACTTGATCTTAAAAAAAAATTATTTGGTGCAAGGTTCATCAGTCTTGTACTTATGCAAATAAACTGTCATAAAAAAATATTTAATAATATAATGTAAAATAAACTATTTAATAATGTTATATTATTTCACATTAGAATTTTATTGGTAATATAATTTATAAATGGTTATCAATTTTAATTACAAAACGATTCTGTAACAAAAGGATTACAAATGTATTTTATTTAATTACATTTTACTTACGGATTTATTAGGCTAAATATTTATACATCGTTATTTTAATTAAATGATAAGCAAGGTTTATTGTAAACAGTGAGATCAGTAAGTAGATCGTTTTGTTTACGTTTACGCTCAGCAAATATTTATTTATTTAGTTAATTATTCGTGTATCGAGATGGGAAGGTCAACAAACAAAATACATGATGAATCTCTAAATGGTCAATCATGTATATTAAATGGAAAGGTTCTCTTTTTAATACGTCATATTATGTTGGCTTCAATTGCCTATCGCCACACCATCATTCCTTCTCTTTCACTCTGTCTGTGTTTCTCTCATTTTTATCTCTCTCTAACAAGCGGAAAATTTGTTGGTTTGATATGTATAATGCAGTTGTATTGCAAACTGCGATGACTGATCTCATGCTGTTTTGTTTAATCTTGTCAATGTAAATAAAAAAAAACAAGAAAATTTAATTGAATTGCATCACCAGTCAATTGTTAGCTAGATCACCCCTTTTTATGGTTTTAATACTCAATTGTCCTACATCGTTCACGTACATACATATATAGATATACATTTAGAAATATGTGGGTGTATGTGTATTTATATTTTTCCTCGTTTTAAATTTTTTGAAAAATTAACCTGTAAGGTTAATATTTTCCTTTTAAAATATTATTTTTTCAATTAACATATAATGTAGTTCTAATAAAATCTATTTCAAAAAATATATTTGCGCTTTCATAAAAATAAAATAACGCTTTAAGATTTTTTTTTTACCATAAAAGCTATTTTATATTAAATACCCACAAAAAGGATTGTTAATTGAAATATTGTGACAAAATGTTTTTAATAGTTATAAAAATTAAGGAAAACCAGATTTAATAATCTTTTGGCTAAATTTTCTCTGACAGCCTCTTTCTATATAGAACAATTTTGTTTTAAAGCCTAATAAAATTGTTTTTCAGAGCAAAAGAAAGGAAGTAATGTATATATATATATATATATATATATATATATATATACATGCTGTAAAAGATAAAAACCATAAACCTGGAACCAGTGCAACTAAATTTTTTTGTTCCCCCTCCCCTGAGCCGGACCCACAATTAAGTATTACGCAGCTCAGGGGAGTATCCATATACTCAAACAGGCATCCCCGTCTGCCGACTACATATCCGGCATGGGGTGGGGTTACCGTAAAGACGGTAACCCCACCCCTGAGGTCGGGACTCCGTCTTTACTTCTTCGCCTCAAACGAAAACACCCCGGAAGGGGGCATCCCCGCCGGGACTCGGTCTTTTTCAAGCTCAAGGGCTCAAGAATCCCCGTGTCTCATCACCACCGCCCATCAGAGCAAGCACGGACGAACGGCAGCTCCGCAGGGGCTATCCTTACCCCCTCGCTATCTCCTTCTTGCTTTCTTCTTTCTTTTTCCTGCTTAGCCTCCGGGAATTACCGTTCAGGTATAACTTCAGAGGGTGATATGTATGAGTGTAAATGAAGTGTAGTCTTGTTTAGTATGGTTATTAGAAAAACCATCCTAAACGAGCATTTATCATTTTATCTAAGCGTTTGCCGATACACGATGTTAGAGATATCGGTCAGTAACTCTTGATGTCTGAAGGATCTTTTCCTTGTTTTAAAAGCGGTACGATCACTTCTTCTTTCCACATTTGTGGATATGAGGCCGAGGCCCATATTCTATTAAGTAAGGGTAATATCCATACTTTATCATCGTCTTTAAGATTTTTGACTCATCATATTCGGGTGAAATATCACTGCAGTTTTTTAGAACATGATTTAATTCGACGAATGAAAACGGTATGTTGTAAAAAACTTCGTTTTCCGTTACAAAGTTTATTACTACTTGTTTTATTGAGATACGAATGAAATCGATTTCATGATTTTAATTGCTATGTATAGTTTCAAACTGATCAGCTAATAATTCAGCTATAGCTTTCTGATCAATTATATCACCGGCTTGTTCAAGCGCGTTTAATGAACGGCTATCGGACCGGCCAGGTATAGCCTTAAACTTCTTCCATACTTGGGTAGCAGGTGTTCTGTTATCGATGGAGGGTACATATGCCTCCCAGGATACTTTTTTCGCAGATAATGTGGTACATCTGGCGTAGGCACGATGTCATTTATATGACATTAAACTCTCCAGGATAGAACGTTTCTTAAATGAATTAAAGGTCTTCTTTTTCTTGCTAATTGCTGTACTTATTTCGACGCTCCATCACGTTACTATGGGTTTCGTCGAATTTGCGATGGTTTTAGGAATTTTTTTCTCCGCTGATTTTAAAATTGCTCGCCTCTCTACTTTTATGTCTTATCAATGTTTCCAGCAAGATGTTGCACAACGACGTTGTTTGTGTAGCCAGTCCAATCGGCACGTTTAAGACACCATCGTGAAATAAAATTTAGTGCTTTTTGCCGTATATTTTTTTAATTATAACTGAAAAGTGATTGCTTCCTTGAAGGTGTTTATCAACGTTCCAATCCAAGGTCAACGACAAAGCCGGACTGCAAAACGACAAATCTATCGGCGAAGTTTCACCGTTTCGTATATTGAACAAGGTTCTTGTACTTTTGTTTAACAGGATTAGCTCGGTGTTTGATATAAATTCTTCGACATTGTGTCCTCTGTTTTATAATCGTTATGAACCCCAAAGTGATTTATGCGGGTTGAAATCCCCCACTAAAGTTATTGGTTCAGGGATTTGGTAATATAAGTTTTGAAGAACATCAATGTTGCATTTTCTGTCTCGCAATCATAATTCTAAAAAATAAAAATAAGAAAATTGCCCATAACAATAAATAAAATGCAGTAATCTTTGCGGAAGCATTTAATAAACTTCTAAATTTTAAAGATCCCTAACTCCTCCAAATAAACACAGAAGGTTCAATAAAACATTAACAGAAAATATAAAACCACCGACAATTCACGAAGTATACAAAGTTCTGAAAGATCTCAAGAATTACAAAGCGATTGGAAAATATCAAACATTTGCAGAACTCTGGAAACATGAAATCGGTGAAAATATTTTTACACCAATGCATAGTGAAAATCTGGACCAAAGAAGAACTACCCGAACATTGGACTACAGCTCTAATACATTCATAATATAAAAAAGGTGGAAAATCAACCACGGACAACTACAGAGGATTTTCCCTCTTTTATTGCACATGTAAAGTCATGTCGATAATTCATTACAATCACTGTAAAGGTTAACTTGAACACGAACTAGGAGAATATCAGGGAGGATTTAGATCCTGGAGAAGCTGCCCAGACCAGACAGTCTCCCTAAAATTAATAATGGATATCTACAAAAGAAGACACAGGAAACAAATTATAAGCTTTGTAGACTTTAAAAAAGCCTATGATTTGTATTCACAGACTCTCAGTGTTAAAGACATATAAAAAAATTTTTGACTACATTCCAAATTAATAAAAATTATAAAATTAACCCTAAAAACCACCCAATCTAAAGTAAAATTCAGGGGAGACTATGTGAATCATTTACTATTAAAATAGACTAAGACAAGGAACGGTTTTCACCACTACTCTTAAACTGTGCTTGGAATGTGTAATGAGAAAATGGTATAAGGAAAATCCTAGAACGTAAAAATCGGAATCAAAAAGGACCTTATAAACTTAAATTGTCTAGGATTTGCGGGTGGATGACATAGCGCTAGTAGCTAATAATATCCAAAAAGCCAAAACCCAAATAACAAGCTTTCAAAATATAGCACAAATAATAAGCTTCAAATCTCATTCGAAAAACCAGAAATAATGGTAGTAGACCCATTAGTAACAATACAACAATAAATATCAGAAAAATAAAAATAGTAAAACAATATAATAACTCCGAGAAATTATAGCATACAACTTAAACAAAATATTCTCCAGGGAAGATAGAATTGATATTATGATAAAAGCCCAAAAAATTAACATATCCACGAGTAACAAAAACATTAAAAAAAAGTTGTTCAGCCAGAAGTAACTTACGGATATGAAACCCTCTTCAAAGAAAATTGTTCATTCAGAGGAAAAGAATTGACAAGATCCTGAAAGCGTAGAGAAGAATAGCCAGAATGTGTACAAACAAGAAACATCAAAAAGAAGGACATTAAGAGAAAGAGCCAAATAAAGTGGTTTGTAGGGAGCTGTAATATCACGGATACTATACATAAGAAGAGGATCTCTTTCTTCGGGCATCTCATGAGAATCCTGGAAATCAGGTTAACAAAAAAATTATAGAGAGACTTTGGAATCAGAAGCAAACGCTAGGAAATCAGCGAGGATATGGAAGAACTGGAAATAACTCTAGACGATCTACAAAACAAGACGGAAAACATCAAGAAACTAAAGGACAAAAAAATAAGATTTATACCTAAAAACAGACAAATGACACACAATGAAAAGGGTATTTAACAATGTGGAATGAAAAGAAAGATCAGAACGAATGAAAAGGTACTAAGAAATTCGAAGTAACAAAACAGTGCGCTCTTCAAAAAAATAGCCGGACACTGATTGACTAAAGCGGTCCAGTAAGGCCGTACACGTAGAAAAAAAAAATTAATTAATTACAATCTATGTTTATTTTTTATTTCTTTTCGTTTACTGAAGTGTAATTTGATAGTAATGCTGGAAATTCATAGAAGCAAATGGGCATCTACAAGCATAATACTGTAGAAGTTAATAATTCAGTTTATTTATAAAATTGTTAATGATGTGGAATTATTTTGATTGAAAATAAACTTCTAAATTTCATAACGTTTAAGTCTTGTATTAATTACATTTTAAAGAAGTTTTAATTAGTGTGATAAAGTCGAATAAGATTACAAATTATTGCCAATCGGTTGACTACAACACGAGACTAACTTTCAAATTCGTTAATTTCTTACCAACAGTTTTCATATACAAGAAATTTATGAAATGAGAATAGACATTTATTTTATTTTACAATAAAAATAATATAATATTCAAGTATATGATTATATATATATATATATATATATATATATATATACATATTTTTTTTGTCTTCAGTCATTTGACTGGTTTGATGCAGCTCTCCAAGATTCTCTATCTAGTGCCGGTCGTTTCATTTCAGTATACCCCCTACATCCCTAACAATTTGTTTTACATATTCCAAACGTTGCCTGCCTGCACAATTTTTCCCTTCTACCTGACCCTCCAATATTAAAGCGACTATTCCAGGATGCCTTAATATGTGGCCTATAAGTCTGTCTCTTCTTTCAACTATATTTTTCCAAATGCTTCTTTCTTCGTCGATTTGCCGCAACACCTGTTCATTTGTCACTTTATCCACACATCTGATTTTTAACATTCTCCTGTAGCACCACATTTCAAAAGCTTCTAACATTTTCTTCTCAGGTACTCCGGTCGTCCAAGTTTCACTTCCATATAAAGCTACGCTCCAAACATATACTTTCAATAATCTTTTCCTTATGTTTAAATTAATATTTGATGTAAAAAAATTATATTTCTGACTGAAAGCTCGTTTCATCTGTGCTATTCGGCATTTTATATCGCTCCTGCTTCGTTCATCTTTAGTAATTCTACTTCCCAAATAACAAAATTCTTCTACCTCCATAATCTTTTCTCTTTCTATTTTTGCATTCAGTGGTCCATCTATAATATATATATATATATATTATATATATATATACATATTGTAACAAGATCGGAATATCGGACCTGAGTAACGTATTCCTACCAATTAAGAAGAAAGTAATAGCATAATATAGGAGGAATCCAGAAAGAGGCTAAAAGAAACCCTTTTCGTTAAGATATCGGGTCTTTTTAACAGTCATCTTTTGAAATACAGCCCACTGACACTTCTAAACAGTGTTGTTCCGTGAGAAGAGTTACCAGACCCAGGTCAGGAACACATTGGATACTAAAAGGACTTGGTCGATCCTTTACACGCTCAACTAGGGTCTGGTCCTGCAGGTAAAGAAGGTAGGAGTATAAATACACCGGGTAAGACCAGTTGAAATGAGTCTAAGCGAGACGTTATGATGTGAATCTGCTATTAGAGTCTGCGAGATGTCAGTCTGCGAGGAGATTCTGCGAGAGAGTACTTCGCGAAGAGGTCGGTGAAGGGGCGAATTTCTAGAACGTTCGACGTGGTTAACTTGACGTCACAAGTAATTCCAGTACACGAAAACAAGAAATGGTTCGGTGAGTTATTGTAAGACTATAAGAGAAAGAGATAATGTACTAAATTTCATTCATAACTTGTTAGGGTAGTTTTATTTCTGAATAGCAAAGGTATTTGCTGTGAAAGAAGTCTTATCTGTTGTAATATTGTTGTTAATGCAAGAGTTGTTAAAAGTATTAAGAGCGGTAATGGCTATGTCTTTTACGAATGGGATTGAATTCTGCTTTAAATTATTTATGTACCTATGAATAAATCCTGATGATTACTTTAAATTCTGTTTTGTATGTAATCACTGTCTGTTATTATTATTGTTTTTGTGGTTGTGATTACTATGCTTATTATTGACATTTGTTATTATTATTGCTTGCTGTTGTGATTATCATTCTGATTATTATTGTTGGTTGTATATTATTCTCGATTATTATTATTGATTTGTCTTGTGTTACTTATGTTCTTTAAATAATACATTGTTATTTTATAAAGATTTTCAGTTGTCAATCTCTCAAAATCCTGATCGAGCCGCAAATACGCGACAATATATGTATTCAACCATGAATTCCTGATACAATGAAATATGCGCAACCAAATATCTATCTCATTTTCACACTAAATATTTAAAAGAAATTTTTCATAAACGAAAAGACAGAGCCTAACAAAAAACCCATATATCCAACTTTATTTTAAAGAAATAGTTTGATTTTGATTATCACAAAGTATAGTACATTCTAACAAAATTTATCGTGAAGTTAAAACGTATATTTTTAGTTTTACATTCCTCACCGTTATTTGTAATACTGATAAAAAATTGACAGTTAATCACTATTTATATTCATTAATCATTGAAATTTTTGAATTATCATTTTTTCTAACTTCACAACCAGCTGATACATTTGGTCATCATTCTTCACAACCCAATGGTCAAAGTAGTTCTGATAGAAAGTTTTCGACCAGATGGTTGTCTCTGTGAGATGCCAAATAGATAGCCTCAACCAAATAACTATTAGCTTAAAATAACACCGGATGTGATTTTGTCTGCCAAACTATTTTTTTCGTTAAATTAATAATTATTATGAAACTTATTGAATTAGATTGATCTTGGCTTTGGTTGAATTTCAGTAGAAAAATTTATGACTCAAATGAGTTTAGATCAGCCGGGCAAATGAACTTAGAAAAATTAGTAAGATATTGTTTAAAAAAATAATAGTTTTAGTTAAATAATATTATTTATTAATTTTATAAAGTATTATTTTACAAAATATTCAGTGTTCTTCTATAAAAATTATTATTTTTAGTTAATAAATTACTTTTTGACTACAAGGGGGATTAATAAAATAAACGGAGGTTCCTTTGCTTTCTAATCAAGTTTAAAATATAGTATTATTCCATATGACATATATAGTTAATAAATTCTTACTAAATTTTGTTGTTTATGAAATGATTAACGTACACCGGGATTATGACTGATCTGCTATGATGAATAATAACAAATTTCCTCATTCCTTTTTTTCAAAGCAATAAAATTATTATATTTAAATAACTCTGTAGTCATTATTTTAACGCCTAAGGAGGATTATTATTTCCAGACAATATAATGAGTTTAATATTATTATCTTATGCCCAATTATAGAAGTTATAACAACTTTTCCACTTCTTGTTTTATTCTATTTCTTATTTTTTCATTAAAGAATTTCTTTGTTTTATTTAAAAGTATTTCCACCGTAATTATGTGTAGACTATATAATGCGCAATTTTCCTTCAGAAAGGATTCACTGTTTTTTTCTGCATCCTTACTCTCTCAGCTTTTTTAATTTCTGTTTGAATGTAAATTACCTGAGGTACTAATAGTACCTCTTATATTTGCTTTTCATGAAGGCTTACAAAAGAAGGCAGTTGATAAATAATTCCATTCCTTACTTTCTAATAAGCCTCGAATGGAATTCTTGCTATTTCTGAGAATCATTTTGGTCAACTAAATTTTGTAGTATTCCGTATATCTTATGGTCTTTTTTTAACACTTTTTACTGGGTATTTCTCTCTCTTCCTTCTTATTATGTGTCAAACTCTCAGAATCAACATATATATTATCTATTATATCCTCAGTTTTCTATTACGTATAGTTTAATATTTGTTTTCTTATTCATTTCTCCCTCATATTTACCTTCAGAACCAAATTTACTAACCCCGAATGCCTTAATACATGGACTACCAGTTTTCCCTTTTTTGTTTAAGAAGAAAAAAGAAACAGTTTTTGTAATTTAAAAACCTAAATATTTTCAGAAACACAAAATAAATATTTTTGCGTAAACACATTTCAAAAGCCTTTATTTCGTGATTAACTTTTTGGCATTTGTATTATCCATGTTTCGCAGTTAAAACAGCTTTATTTTTCATAGAAATATTTTAAAGAACTTCTTCGTAATAAAAAAATTCATGTCTGATGCTACAAATTTATTTTTTTTAGTAGAAGCTCTTCTGCTTTTTGAAAATCTATTTATGGCATTTATTTAGTTCTTCTTTTGTTTTTAATTTTCTTATCTATGTAATATATATATATCAGTTTATAATAAGGAATACTTTATGATCTCCTTTCTTAGTATTAATTCTTAATTACTATCTTTACTGTTGAATTTTATCTTTACCTGCGATGCTTTATGTATCTTTTTATACTTTAAAATTTAATTTCTTCCCTAACAATGAATCCATACCATTTTTAATTTCTGTTTGATTATGTTATCTAATAAAATATTAATTGATCCGTGGTAAAGATCAGCCAAACTGAAATTAAAGTAAATAGTAAATTTACTTTAATTTTATCTAAGTAAATTTTTATCGCTAATTTAACCGAAAATAGAATAACAAAGAGTAATTAATAAACAGACAAAAAAAGAAAAGAAAGAAGTAACGTATTGTACATTAAATGATTCTTAAAAGGTGACCGTATTTTTCAGTCACTTTTTTTTAATGGCCCAAACCAAACCTTCAGTTGAATATCAGTTAGACATAATAACAATAAAACTTAGTAAACTACTAAAAGGGAATTAATTGAAAGAAATCACATTAAAGAAGATTAATTATATATATATATATATATATATATATATATATATATATATATATATGCACACACTCATAATTTTTTTTAGATGATTAATTCACCATATAAACTTGAAGTTTGCAGGAGAATATGAAATGGAAAATTTTAGCGTATGAAAAATGCCATACGTGACTACGTGACTGGGATTCGAAACCTGGAATCTGGATGAAAGTTCGAGACGCTACTGAGACTGGCAAGTATAAAGTATAAATATAGAGTATATATAAGTATATAATTACAATTAATCTAATTATAATTTTCGTTCGTCTACGTGTGTTAGTATTCGTGTTGTCATACAACATATCTTATTTTTTACCCAAAGTAAAATGATGGAGTGAATTTTGTCTTGCTGACAAATCATTGATACTGGCGCATCTTGAATTTATCTTTTCCACAGCCAATGAAATATGATAAAAGTTATCATAAACTTGTATGATTTCCTATCATAAAATGCGATATATTTGATAAGACCTCTGAGAAAAAACTGCGTCCTAACTTGATGGGTTGGCTGTTGTATTCTAATTGGTTAAAGGGTAAAAATGCTATATTTTGATTGGTTTAACAAAACGCAGATTTATAATTCAAAGTTGAAGAGATGGCTTGATCTACGATGTTATATTAACAAAATAAAATCTAAATAATAGATGCTAAACATTCTTCTGTAAGATTTAATATTATTTAAATTACTAAGAATATTCTGAAATTTCGTTTGGAAATATTTCTCCTCAAAAAAGGGAATCAAAAGTAGCGTAAAATATTTGAGAAAATAATTTTTGTATGTCATTCCGTTATTCTAAACTTAATTAAATTTTTTAGTAATATTCAGGAAAGTGTAGGACATAATTCTATTCGATGGAAAACAACAAAAAAGTGGTTTGGTTTTGAAAAAAATAAATACCGATTTTTTCAACCCCATATAAAAATATTAAAATATTTATTCTTTTCTTTACATGATTAGGTCAAGATCTAATATTGATATTTCAGGATGTCAGTAATATCATCCATCATTGTGATGTTAAGTAAAAGGACATTCGCATTCATGAATAACATGTAAAGAGATTAGCAAAGAGTAAAAAAAAATTATCAATGTAAATTTGAATGAGAGATATGCTGTAGCATATAATATTATCAATTATTATACAATAAAATATATTCTTTATAACAAAGCAAAATTAAGCCTTTGTGATCGTAGAGTAATATGTTTTAACATACGTTATGAATTGCCAAATATGCCTGGGTGAATAAATTAATTATAAAATTCGTCGAAAAGAAATTTGTTTCTATTGATTTGTACTTTCATTTCAATTTTTATTAAAAATAATATATATTTGGGTCTAGTTTTATTTATATCATTTTTTTTTTAAATAAAAATATTTAATTCAGTTTTTATTAAAAAATACGTTGCAATCTATTTCAAATTAATATTTTTGTTCTTTATTATATTTTATTTTTATCACCTAAATGTTATTAGCAGCCCAATATGACAATAGCTTTGTTAAATGTAGAATGAATTTTTTTAATTAGCGAAGATGATTAAATTACAATTAATTGCTTTTGAATTTGTTTTACTGTCATGTTGCAATTTTAGTTTATTAAAACTGAAATGTTTTAATGATAGTAAAAACGATAATACGAAAATAGATTTATGAACTTTCATATATTACTTTTTTATTTTACAAAAGAGCTGAAGTTGATAACGTAATGTAAGCTGTTTACGAATCAAAAAAATTACTACTTCCAATAGAAATTTTTATAATTCTTGATGTCTTGGGGTTCCTTGAGTCTAAACAATTGTTAAAGTTGGTTAAAGATGTTTGTATCTACCATACGTATGTATTGTCGTTTTGCAACATATCTTTGCAGTTAATTACTAAAACCGTACAGAAAAAATTTGTGACGTTACTTATTGGTTCTAAATTTTTTTTTTTTTAACATTGTTGAGATATTGTTGGGAAGCCACTAGAAGGATGTAATACTTTTAAAATATTTAAACAGATTTTATAATTAATTAATTTCTTTATTTCGATTCCAAATGATCATCTATAATAATATTCAATATTGTATATTAATCATATATATATATATATTTATATTCTATAATATAATCATTATATATTCTATAAAAATCATCATTCTATAATATACGGCTCATAAAGGCTAGAATTTTTTGTGAGTCGTTTAACTGTCTCTGCTTCAGGAAATATATATAAATTTTATTTTTCTTTGAACCGAAACCGCAGAAGATCATCATGGAGACGAGCGAATTAAATGACCACATTGAAATCACAAGATTCTAAATTGTACAGTACTGTTTGGCAGGTAAATAATAAAAAGGTGAAAGTTTAGTTATAATTAATAAATATAATTTAGAGTTCTGAAAAAAATAAAAAATAAAATATTTACTCCCACGAAACCCCCTTTTTTTAAAAAAAAAGGTTTCCATATCATGTATATTAATACCAGATACAGTTGGAATTTCAATCTTGAAAATTAAAGTTAAAAAAAATTGTTATTTTAAATACGGGTTCCATTCAGCTCCCTTCTTTTTTGAACTTTTAAGTTATTGACGTAATTATTTATTTCAATAAGTTGGCTTGATTTGGTATAATGTTATTCAACAAGGCTAAAAAATTCTAGTTTATTATAACTATAGATATCATAATACTCCTTTATTCGATGGGTTCAAAAATCAGATCAAATTTGGGATATATTTAGTCAAATATTTTTGTCAGATTTCAATTTTATTGGTCAACAAGTTTTCAAGGTACGAAGCAAATATTATTTATAAATAACCTACAATATCTCTTCACCCCTAAATTCAATCGACTTAAAACTTTAGAATTTTTAAATAACTTAAAAAACATTTTTATCTTATTAAAGATTAATTTTCCACGACTGCTAAACAAAAAGTAAAAAACTAATAATTCCATACCTTCCCCCTTTTTTTTATTTCGTCCAAAATATAATGCCATCAATTCCTCATATAAAAACGTTTTCGTAGCCATTTCTAAAAATCTTAAGTTGAGCTAGTCCTGACATATAAACCAAAAGAGAAAAATACTACAAAAACGACTGCCGAAATAAAATTACTGATAAACATTGCTCTTTAATGTTGGATAATTACTTAATATAGATAATTAAAGAGCGTGCGGATAACAATTTTTTATATAGTATAATATTTTTTCAAATTTTTTAAATTTATTTAAACATATATATATATGTGTGTGTGTGTGTGTGTGTGTGTATGTACATATTTATATAGCCTATGACACTCCCGGAAGTGTAAAGATTCCAACGCAGGATCATATATGTAAATGGATTCAGCCGAAGAGCTGCAATGGTGGAACAAACATTCAAACATAATTGCATACCAGTACATACATATATACACCCTAAATACATTAAACTCCTTTTTAGGCGGTCGTGTGAATAAGGTTCATTTATGAGTATATCAGTTAATTTTTATTCTGGTTTGGTTCCATCGTGATTTTGTATTGTACTAGCAAATATTCCATTTGAATTTTGAATGCCGGAAGATGAGTTGCGAATATATAACCACTATTTCCGAATAACCGTGATCTGTTAGAGAGTGTATCTTATGCTTGCAAACGTTATTCTTCAACCTACTAATAAATATCCCATTTGAATTTTGAAAATCGGACGATTGTTTGCAGAGATATAAGAGTATCCTATTGCACCTCCTAAAACAGTGTCTCAGAGGTAAGGCGTTTGTTACCAGTTGATGGTGTTGATTGGTATAGCCTCGCACGAGGTGCTCGCATCACCTCATCACTCTAGCCTCACACGCAGTCCCCACTGGAAGCACATTATTATTAAACAGGCATTTTTTTAATTTAATATTATTTTATTTTATTTAACATATATTTAATTCTATTATTTTCGTAACATTATTCATTTGAATTAACCCAACTCACGCAGTAAGAGAGGCTCACAATTCATAGTTCATTAATTCATTTCATTAAAGGTTTTGCTTCAACCGGCAAATTCACCACTTAAAATATATATATATATATATATATATATATATATATATATATATATGTAGTAGCACTTAAGGTTCCAACTCGTGGTCATACAACTAAATCGGTTCAGCTGTTGAGCTGCTACGGTGGATCAGACATACATACATACATACACGTATATATGTACAATCTGACGTAGTTTCCAGATTGTATCAGTCAACCGGCAGTCTGAATATCGGAAATTAAATGCACTAATACCCCGACTTGTGAATTGACATAGAAGTTTAATATACCGAAATAGACAGTCAGAACAATTATAAAAGGTAAAGAAAATATTCTTGAAGCTGTGAAAAATGCTCAGTGTTTGAAATGAAACATCCCATGGTATTATCGTTGAGATTGAAACAATGTTAAAATTATGGTATGATATTCAAGTAAGTGTGAAAAATTGTCCTGTTGATCAGAACACGGTGTGCTCTCAAGCTAAGCTGATTTTTGAGAGGTTAAAAGAAGAAGATGGGAAAGTGGCTAAAGCTGAAATGTTTAAAGCTAGTAACGGTTGGTTCAGCCGATTCAAAAGTCGCTGTAATTGGCATAGCATTGCAGAAAGTAGAGAGGCGGCAAGCGCTGATAAAGAGGCTGCGTCTCTCTATCCAGACAAACTCAAAGCTATGATAGAAATAGGTGGCTATACCAGCCAAACCATATTCAACGTGGATAAGACTGGCCTGTTCTGAAAGAAGATGCCTAAATAACTATTATTGTTGCGCGTGAAGAGAAAACCTTTCCAGGTTTTAAGGCCGCTGATGATCCATTGACAGTGATGGTTGGCGCGAATACAGCTGGTGATTGTAAGTTAACACCTCTCTTAGTTTATCGCTCAGAAAATCCAAGAGTATTAAAAAATAAATTTGAAGCTGGCTTGCCCGTGATTTGGAAGTCGAATCGTAAAGCTTGAGTGGCAGTTTCCTTTTTTGAAAACCGGTTTGGTCACCACTTCATACCTGAAGTCAAACTTTATTACCAATCTAAACAAATCCCATTTAAAGTGATGCTATTAATCGACAACGCACCAGGCCATACTCCCGCTACTTTAACTAGTTTCGACCTACACGTGAAAGTTGTATTTTTCCCACCAAATACAAGCTAGCTTCATCCGATGGACCAGGCAGTCATCAAAATATTCAAAGCTTATTACACGAGACGATCGTTTGCTCATCTGCATGAAGTTATGAGAGAAAACAACGAGCTCTCTGTTAAGACTTTTGGGAAAAATTCAATATTTTAGATGACGTGAGAATCATTGGACAATCTTGGAATAAGATTTAAAAACTTTAAATGACGTCTGGGCAAACCTTTATCCGGTTTTTTTAACCACTGAAACTCAGGGAGAATAGCGCCAGAGCCTGATGAATTTGGTAATGTGATTGAAGAAGTTGTCAAATTTGTCATACAAATAAATTTAGAATTGGATAGTGATGACGTTCAAGAACCGCTGGATTCACAAAATCATGAGCTGACAACCGATGAACTCATAAAAATGCGTGAGCAAGAGCAAGACATGGAAGAATGTGATTATTTACACCCAGTTCAATTAGAAGATCAAATGACGGTTGGAAACTTGACAGAAGGCCTCAATTCAATTGAAAAAGGGTTATAAATAGACCAACGAAGAGCGCATTTCTGCTACAAAACAAGGAATAAAATATATATTAGCGTGCTACCAGGAAATATTGCGTAAAAAAAATCGTAGATCCGTCAGACGACTTTGTTTGATTTTATGAAGCCTTCTACGTCAAAATAACTTCGGTTTACGTTTTTACAGTTCATAATATGTTAATTTATTGTAACTACTGTGTTATCTAAGATTTTATTACACATTTTTCTTCTAAATTATTGTTTTCTTTAGTCTCCGATTGCAATTAAACATAATTTGTATATATTTATATCTAAATTTGTACCCCGACTTAGACGAATTCCACTTACACGGTTATCGTTCGGTCTCACCTTTCGCGTAAGTTCGGGGTATTACTGTAATTTAGAAATTAATTCTTATAATTAAGTAATTTAGAAAATAAGACCACAAGAAAACATTTTTAATGACACAAATAAAATAATCTAGAAAGTTTATTCCATATTATTTCAGTAATTTTTATGGTAAATGAAATTCTGGTTAAAAAACTACAATATGGCGGATCATTGTTTATTTACGTAGATAACTCGCTATAATGGAATGTTGTTACTGATGCAGAATAATATTTATTCAACAAAAATTATACCTATTGACTGATTATGAACAAATGCAACGAACTAACATATCTTCCCAACGTAACGTAAGATTACGCATATCATCTAATTCGTAGTTGTTACTTTGGGATTAGAAATTATAATATTTATTTTTGTTTGTTACATTTAATTCAATAAACAAGAATTCATGAGTACATTATTTCTTTACATAAGTCAATAGCGTAGCAAAATAAATACGTTTTTCTTCTTTTTTTTTTTTGTATATATTTTTCAATAATAAAAGTGATATAAAAATGTGTGATTCTATTATATACAAAACGGGGATCTTTGAATCTATAGGTAGTCTAATTTATCACAATATTATTTCAAGAAGTAGTATTTATTCAAGCAACAACGAAAAATTTGTAGAAAATGATTAGCTATGAAAACCATCAATAAACCAAAGAATAACAATAACAAAACCAAAACCATCAGAGGTTTTAAGAATATATTTCTCATCTTCTAGATGTAATGTTGGATCATTTGTATATAAAGGATATAGAATACAATACAATGCAAAGCATTTTTGAAATTTATAATTCAAGGGTAGACCTTTACACGACGCCTGGGCCGATAACACGGTAGAGACCACCCTATGTAATGTTATTAAACAAACTAATATTTAATTTTAAAAAAATTGTGGAAAATAAATGATTACCATATAATTTAAAAAAATTAATTTAAAGAATTAATCTTTTACCATCTTGTCTCAGTCATCTTGGTTTACAGGATTCATGACTTCGGGGTCATATCAACATTTATTCTTTCATTTTTTTTTTTACATCTATTTCAGAAAAAAAATCACTATTACATTACTTTTGTAAAAACATCGATAGAATATATAAGCAAGTAACATCTTTTTCGTATTATTTAAATACGTATATATATTTTACTTATATACACACACACATATATATATATATATATATATATATATATATATGTATATATATTTTACTTATATATACACATATATATATATATATATAAAAGTAAAAATTTATAATTCACTTTATATAAATTGTCTAATCAAAGGTAGATAACTCTCTTAGCCTTGTTGCAAAAACTTAACATTTATTTAACTAAACTAGAGTTGCAGAAAATGATTTATTATGAAAAAGTTCAATTAACCATTCTAATATTAATTCTACTTCTTTCATCTTCTAGTCGTAGTATTAGAACATGCGTATAATTTCATTGACAGCCATGAATTCGCGGTTAAATGTTTTCCTACAGTATATATATAATTACATGAATATTAACAAAATAATATGCCTTTTCTTACTGACGTAATACAGCTTATGTTTTTACATTTCCCGGCAGTTGCTATATTGCTGCTTCTACAGCTAAAACTAAAAAGTTGTTTTACTAAAAATTTTGATGTTTTTAGCAGTTATACTCAAAAATTGAGTTGACCCCCTTACTTGTAACTTATATGTAGCAGGTAACTTGTTGCATGTAACATTTTTAATACCCATAACTGGAAAAACAGATAAATTATCAGAAATTGTAAACATTTTAAAAAGTATTTTAATTCTTAAGTCGGATTCCATGACACCTTTTCTTTTAAAATAGTTCCCATGTCATCTACTTAATAGTATATACAACTCTTGAATTTTCAATTTTGACAAGTAAAATTTAAAAAGCTAATATTTTAATTATGGGTACAATTCAGCCTCGTGCTGAAAATTTAATTTATTTTAATAATTATTTACTTTTTTAATAAGTTGACCCAATTTGGTATAATGTTATTCAACAAAGTTAAAAAAATGTATATTTTACTGAAAAAAAAAGTATACCATTATATGTCCTTGACTGGTGGGATTTACATAACCAAAAAAATTTTGACAAAAAAAATTTGAAGTTTGCCAAACTTCAAATTTTTTTGTCAATAAGTTTTCGAGAATGATGCAAAAACAATTTAGGAATATTATTGAATGATCCTGCATTCCTAAATCCAGTCGACTTAAAATTTTTGCATTTTAAGTAGATTAATAAGTATTTTCAACTCATTTAAACTCAATTTTAAACAACCATTATATAAAGGTCAAAATTAAAAAGTGACGAAAACTATTTCCATTTTAATTTTGTCCAAAATGAATGCCATCAACGCCTCGTAAAAACGATTTATTTTTTAATAATTTTTGAAAAATTTCTGTTGAGTCAGACCGTAGATATCTTGAAAATATAACACACAAATATAACATAACATATCTCGAAAATGTGCAACTTTTCTGGAAGTTATATTTTCGAAATTTTCGTAAGTTCTATTGTTTTTTTTTTACTTAATAGGTCTTGAAAAAATTTGCACAAACCCTGATATGATACTCAAACTTCACAAATTACTCAATCACAAAACACCATAATCAATATAAAAAAAAGAGTAGTTGGCAAGGATTTTATATTCTTCCCCGTTTCCTATTTTCAGAATTTATTTCAAATACCCCATAAGGTTATTAAATATTAATAGCTTCATTAAAACTACTTATAACTGATAAAATTAATTACGAAATGCAAAATGGAAATCGATAACGAATTTACTTGTAAAATAACTATTTCAGAAATCGGTTTCTGTCGAATGTTTCAAAAGTTCTGGTTAATATTTCAGTAGCTGATAAAGGGCGCGGAATGAAGAAATATTTATTTCATGTAATTTTCGTTTAGAACTTGACTTCAAAATACGAGCAAACATTTTTTTTTTACGAAAAATACAAATTACTAATATCTCAAGAGCAAAATGAAATTGATTTTTTTTTGCCGTCGCAGAGTAAAATAATTTTACTGTTCTTTGCAGGTAATTGTGAGTTATTATTACTTTGAGCACATTGTTTTTTTTTTGTTATCATTTTTTTGTGGATGATTGAGGAACCTCCGCTCCTTGATTTAAAAATAAAAAGATATACCCATTTTAGATCTACTTAAGCTGCTAATACGTTACTGGTAAAATCTAATGGAAAATCCTTCGCTGATCTTCTGATGTCAGTTAAACAGGGGTTACCAGGTCTCGCAAACGAAGGCGAAGGATATCTTGTTTATCAGGTAGGGTAAGAACGAGGGAAGTGCAGATCTGCGTCAAAAGCGAAGGAAATGCTGCAGATTCGCTGGCGAGACCAATCAGGTGGTGGAAACTAATGTGACCTTCAGAGGGAAGACTGATAAGAGGTCCTCTCTGTCCTATCTGTCTGGTCTCGGCTAAGTGAAGGACATAGCCGAGACCACGTCTCCTTACGTGCAAGTAGGTGTCTCGCATACCCTCGTTGAACAGAACATCCGTGAGTCACGTTATCGGGATTCATATAATAAATAATTAATCTTAATTCAAACTTTAGTAAAGCTGTACATATCACAGTCCAGTTTACATATTTTCTAACTTATCGATGAACGTAATTTTTTTTTTTTAATTTACAAAAATATTCATGAATTGAGATATATCAAAAATTATAATTTACTTTCATCAACGTTTTAAATAAAAAAAAAAAAAACACAAGATAATATTCAGTTCATGGTTTAAACTTAAATATAAATGCTATTATAGAGGTAAACATTATTTATAAATAAAATATATAATGGGGAATATATTACCGATAAAAAAAAAGTGTATATAATAGTTGTGGTATCGACAGAAATCACTTTTTTTTAGGAATAGTCTTGTTTTTAATAGTACGAAACTCTACCCATAATTTTCTTTGTAGTCTAACGTAACTGAAATAAAACATTTTTATGTTTCTAGTAAGCGTCGTCAGTGTTATGGATTGCTATGTACATGCTCACGAACAGCTAATAAAAGATACAGATATTTTAAGTTCTTCATGTAGGAATATTTTCTCGAAAAGCGAACAGTAAGCAAGATTTTATTTATAATTTATTACATAATGATGTTTTAAATTTTATTTTATTTCTTAAATCTATAATATAAAAAATATATTAAAAAAAATGTAAATAATTTTTTACACATATATCTCTCTCTCTCTCTACACACACACACACACAAACTCATACACGAATATACAGATCTAGTGGTTTGTGAGTCTTTTGCTACTTTCAAGCAAAATATATTCAACTGACTGCTGAAATTTTGCATGAACATCTTTATATCTAGAGAAAACATAGGATTCTTGGGGTTAAGAAATGTTTCACCCTTTAAAGGTGGTAGCTATTTCAATGGCTTGAGGTTCAACTTTACTATAGCCAAACCACTGCCAAATCGAATTTATACTTATAATATTTTAAATGAAATTTTCTACGTAAAAGGTCCCTGTTTTTTTCGATTCTTTCGGTTATCAAGAAAAGTAGGTTTAAAGGTGCGACAGTGTAGGGCGCGGCGGCTCAATTAATACAGTAACTGCCACTGTTATTATGTGTTTGACTCGAATGGCTACACCTGCCTCCGGTTACTTAATCACAAAACCTAAAATAAAAAAAAACTATTAAAAAAAGAAAAATGAAAAACGAAATACGGTTACCTCCTTGTGGAGATTGTCGGGTAACGCTTTGTGTGAGAAATAATTTTTACCCGTACGAAGAACGGGTAACCGAATATAACTACTATTTTTAAGATGGCGGCGTATTCTGAAACAAGCATATTTAAAATCACTCAAAGTTTCGATTCCTGTACTGACCAAACTGTTGCTCAGAAGAAATTACAATATGCTGGTAGTTTTATAAAAAGATCTGTTTTATTAAAAACAAAAAAAAATCCAGAAGAAGGTACACTAACAATTGCCCAAAGTTTTTATTACCGTTAAAATAATCTCACATTAATGAGATAATACATCTCGATAAGAGGGTGGGGAGAAGTAAAAATTGAGGAAAATTGTTTTGGATGAACTTACATTCCAGCTTGAAAAACTTATAGAGTACAGAAGTTTTTATTTGCGTGTAAATTTACGTGTTAGTTTTCATTTAATGCTCTATTTCCGTGTCTTAAAGAAAGTAGAATTTCATTCTGTATCGCTATTTTTGTTTTTCTTTGTATTTTTTATTATTATGACCTAAGACGTGCTTTTGCATCTGTATTTTAACGAAAAAATGAAATAAATGGTAATAAAAATTAAAATAATATAATATCATTGCCAAGAACAGAATCATTAAATAGATGATTTAAAGTTTATGACATATGTACGAGTAGTTATAAATTCATAGTTTCTTACATACTGTTGGCTATAAATTAAATGAGGATTATAAACTTTTTTCTTTTAAGCCTGTTATAAATATTAAATGAATGTTATTATTTTTAATATTTACATTTATTTTCTAAATAAATGAAATATTTTTCTAAAAATATTTATATAAATAAGCTTTTATTATTTTTTTTTATCTGAGTCATGCTCGCCATAGTGGATAATAAGTTTTTCCAAGATACGTCAGATTTAATTGCATATCAAATTTCACGCTTGTCTTACCATTTTGCATTAACCAACTTCCTTATACTTCACTGCACTTATTGCATTATCATTATAATATATAGACTTACCTTCTCTTGCTTGAGTATAAAACTTAAGGTGATGTATTTTCCATATTTCCGACTTCAGTTGAATCAAATTTTTAACAAAAATGAACCAATATATATATATATATATATATATATATATATATTGGTTTATATATATATAAATTTATAGCTATATTAGAAAAATAATGAGCTGTAATAACCTTTTATGTTAAACGGTATTACATTACTTGAAAGATTTGATCTGTTACCTTACAGATAAAACGTATGCCTTACAAATAAACCATGCAGAAAAAATAAAACTAACGTTTTTAAGGATAAATAAATGTTTACCTAGAAACCAGAAAAAAGTATCAAATTTAAAATAAAATATCAAACTTAAAGATAAAATATAATTTTTTTGAATAAGATGATTTTATTACTGGGTTCAGTATGTTAAATTTCTTAATCTAAAAGGTTGTGGATAGAGATGAAACCAAAATCGTATCCAAAGCTGGCATAACCATTTTAAAGATAACTAGAATCTCATGCCAGTTTTATTGTGGAAAGTAAGGTGCAAAGTGATTTTCCGCTTCCTTTTTCACTGATTTAAACATGTTGCACGTCAGCATGCCAATTCCACCGAAAATTAGGAGATATTCAGTGCACTAGTGGCAATTTAATTTTTTTTTTACCGAAGTGACTCTAATGATGCACATGATGTATTATTCTGTACATCATTACTATCAAAGAAATCAACTGTATGTAGAAACTCTTCAATCTCTAATATTTACGTGGGTCATTGCTATTAGAAAGACTGAATCAGATAAAGTGAAGAAATAAAATGAATATCCCCTTGTACAAAAGAATTGTATACGTTGCCTCAGTTCAGTAGGGAATATAAGTTTTAGTTTTGATTCTATAAATATCATTAAATGTATATGTAAATTTTCCAAAAATGGTGAACGATGACGTTATTTTGTTTCTAATAGTAAAATTAACAATACCCTTTGACATTTATCCGTTGACTTATTACAGAAATAAATATAGAAAGATGAATTCATATATAGAGTAATTCAGTAAAAATGTAAGAAACTTTCAAGACCTGTTCTACTGGTGAAAATAAAGAGAAAAGTTTACGTAAACTTTGGAAACGCTTCGTTAGCAAATATCGGCTGGCGAAAAATTTTGCCACCGATTTCTACGCCTTCAGTAAAATTAAGCCAGACGGTAATTCTTGAGACCCAAATTAAAAGAAGTAAATATGATAGTTTTACTTGAAATATGACCTGAAAAATTAAAAAAAAGTAGAACACAGAATTCTATTTTGAGTAGTTTTCGAAAAACCTGGGGTAAAAGTAAAAAAAAAAAAAAAAAATGTGATCGAAAAATACACTATTTTATCTGTGGCGTAAAATAATTTTGTTAAATGAGTAATAAACAGATAAGCGTAATATCACTTGTAAACGTTTTGAATTTGAGTAAAATGATATGAATAGAGTCCACAGAAGCTAAATACAAACTTAAGAATTTGGAAGTTTATTAAAAACAAAATATATCAAATTATGGCAGATTTTAACTGGGCATTGAACGAAACAGAATTATGAGAAATATTAAACAGAAATACAAATACAAAACAAAAGAATTATATATTTTAGAAAAACTTTTTATCACATCAAAATATATATTTAAAAAAGTAAAAACTCAATAAAACAATTTATTAGACATTTTTGAAGGTAATTAAAAACTAATTTTATGTAAACTTGTTTGAAATAATTTATTTCATAAGTTGATAATACTAACAGCAGATGCTAAAAGTTAAGTATTCTAAGGTTTAAATCCTAGTAAAAGGAGTTACATTAATTAGGATTTGAATATTAGATCGTGGATACCGGTGTACTTTGGTAGTTGGGTTTCAATTAACTACACAACTCAGGAATGGTCGACATGAGACAAGACTACACTTACATTCATACATATCATCTTCGTTCATCCGCTGAAGTAATACCTTACGGTGATTTCGGAGGCTAATCAAAAAAAGAAAAATTATTTGTATTCCACTTGGAACAGCAATATACATTTAAATAAGTGTTTGTCGTTAACAATGCTTTATAAATTTTCCGATTAATATATGTAGATATCATTTTTGTATATGGATTCTGCTATCGAAACGCACGAGCTGGACACAGGCAATACCATCAATGATTTCCAAATAGGATGATTCTATTGATACTGATCGAGTTATATATCAATAAAACTCTCCCATAATAATTAAAAATTTCTCTTAATCCTTGTTAAATCTTTTAAAACATTTGTTTACTTCAATGTTTTCCGAAATCATAATACTGCTTGAGATAAAGCTTCACATTCTTTGAAGAAATTTCGTTTATATATATATATATATATATATATATATGGTATGAATGAAAAAAGCTGATAACACAGTTATGGGAGGACTTTCCCGTTACGCGGCTTTTTTCTGATGTACGACTTACACACAATTCAAAATTATGTAAATTTATGCATTTTATGCAAATAAAATAATAGACATTTTATGTAAATAATTTTTTTTTTTTTTGTGTATTTAATATCGTAATTCTAACTAAAGCACGTGTGCATACCGTATTGCATTCGCGCGAGTGTAGCGATACTAACGGGCATTTAAAAAAATTTTTACACTTTAAATATTCATTTATTTATTTAATTCTACCGCTCACCTGTGACGTCACAACATAACAGACGACTACCGCAGTAGTCCGCTCGCTGAATGAGGTGTGGAAGGGAGGAGTTGGCTGGGTTAAGACCCCACTTTGATGGGGAGCAGATTTGTGGATCCAACCAGATGCTAATAGTAAAAAACTACAACGAAAATGACCCACTGGAGTGTTTTCTACAACGTTGCAATTTTGCAAAAACGTTTTACACAAAATATATTTTTTTTATAATTGTTCACAAAAATATTTTTTAAAGAAAATGCAACGAAAATCACCCCTTGTACCACCTTCTATAAATTTAAAAAATTAAAACCATTTTTAGGAGTTGGGGAGAAATATAGAAATTTTTTTTTTTTTTTGCAGAAGTTGTTTATTAATATTCACAAAACTATCAAAAAAAAACCTCAATTATACAAAATCTGGAGATGGTTTCGTTTTTCTCCCCTGTATCTCCCACCCCCTGACTTTTTGAATTGAAAATTTAATAGCATCAGTGCCTCTACTATAGAAATATTATAGCCAAGTTTAGTGAAAATCGGTCAGGTAGTTCTGGAGATATAAGGCGATTTACTCGCTAACATACATATGTACGCATATTTTGTCGCGCAAATTTCTATGCCATTTTTCGGTTTCCTGGGGTCCTTTGGAGTCAATTCGTCAAGATTCGGAGAAAACCGGATATACCCAGTTTTGACTGATCACCATACTTTCCCTTCTATATACTCTTCTGTTTCGTTATAACTGCTATATAGACGCAACTAAAATATACAATTTTATTAAGATTTATGTATTAAATAATATTATAAACATTTGTGTAATTAAAAAAGAAGAACTATTATGGATTTTTTATTTATTACTACACCATACACCATCATGAATGGATTAATTAACGGATGTAAATAAGCTTTATTTTTTGATGGGTAGAATTAGAATACCAACAGGAAATCCATCAATACAGTTTGAAGTGGTTGAGTTAATGTTCCCTTTATTTCAACTGCAAAGTAAAGGGAGCTTTACTTCAACTGCGGCTTCAGAGCTCGGTATTATGCAAGAGCTAAATCTAGTCTAGAGAATTACGCCGAAAAAATCATACAATCGTCTAATTTCTCTTATTTAAAAATAAAAATCTCTGATTCCCCTTTTCTAGTTTTCTTGGATTTTATCTTGATCTTTTATTCTACAAGCTTATCGCCCTCAGTAGAATTTTTCCCTCATTGCACTGCCACACCTCTTCATCAATTCTCCAACAACTTATATAATTCAAACGAATTATAATAAAAAAACATTGGAAGAAAAATCTGTATTCTGTTTCAAGTAATTTGGGAATTTTTTTTTTTAATTTTCCTTCATTTTAAATGTATTAATTTATTTTTCCTGTTATACTCGTACTTACAGAAATAGAATAATTAGTTAAGTATAACTGATATGCCATACTCCCAGGTTCAAATCCCGGTTTGTTGGCTATTAATTTTTATTAAAAATCTATGAAAAGTAACTTATAAAATGAAAAAACACGATTATTTTAGATTTTGGATATAAAATTCCTAAAGTCATAATTTTAAATTATTTTAAAAATTGAAAAGAAATAGAATTAAATTATAGATTTTTTTTTTTTTTTATAATTAAACAAAGTCAGTATAATTTAAGACCAAACAAGTGGCAGATAAATTATGCTAAATAACCATCTACTTAAATACGAAATTCATAAATATTGAGATTATTGAGTAAAGAATTGCAAGTAACTGGTAACAAACTTGTTACTGCTTAGTACAGAGACAAAAAGGAAATAACCGATTCATTGAAACGAAGAAACAAATCGGTATTGAGTGACATTCTGTGCTATAACTTTAAAAGTTCGAAATATAGTAGATATTATTGTACAGTCATCGACAAGTAATGGCAAGCTTGGAGTGGCGACGATTACTACCCAACGCAGTTATATCATGTTTATGCTACTAAGAGATGACTAATCCTAGTGTTCTAATGTTTTACAGAACAGTAGTATAGTAGTGACGTGCGGGCTGATCATCCAAGCTCGCCGTTTCGTGGCGACTACTGTACTCAACATTTACATATACGTTTGCTTGGCTATTCATTTTAAAATTAATTAACGTGATTTTTTTATTGTTACCTCATTTTTAATGTTTTCCAGTGTTTCTTCATAACCTGTACTAACACTACATTATACTTTTATTATTTTAAAATTTCTATTACATTTACATAAATATAGTATGTTTCTGACTGAGGCCATTAATCAAAATACAATTTCTGTATGATTGAATCTCCACCACACCACACACTAGCGCGTACAGACACGCGCATATATATATATATATATATATATATATATATATATATATATCATGTGTCTGTCTGTCTTTCAGCTGAAACAATTAACAAAATTACAAAATGAAATTTCAACAGTTGTATATATGTATATTTATGTTACGTTCGACTTTCATTTGAATATGTTATGTGCATATAAATTGCTATATATAATTAATAAAATGATCTCATGTCAATTTATCATCTTTTATTCGATATATCCTCATAATACAACGTATTTATAATAAAATTCATTTCGTATCTAATAGCCTACGTCATTATAGGATTATATCTGTATGTTACCTTGAAATATATATAGCAATCATAAATGAATTTGTGCAAGCTTACAGAATGAAAGAATATGGTCGTACTTAGTGGTAGAATGTTTACTACATATCCATAGTATATATGCCGAATATATGTATCAATGAAAGTATAATTGTGACGTAAATTTAGAATGACGTATCAGTTAATGTATGCAAACTGTGTATATTATAACCAATTTCTTTCCTATTTTTCAACTTCAAAATAAATTTATTTTTTCAAAATGAATAAATCACTAACTATAGATTAAGTACATCACAACTGGGATAAAAAAATTTCGACAAAATAATAAAAAGCTTTTCTTAGAATTTTAAGTAATAGTCATAATAAAAATCCACTGTCATGAAACAGGATTTACTATTAAATTATAATTTATTAAATTAAATAGCAGTCGAGCATAAAAAAAAAAATTCCGGTACCGGGAATCGAACCCGAGCCTCCTGGGTGAGAGCCAGGTATCCTAGCCACTAGACCATACCGGACAGACGAACTACCCCCTAATAATTTTCTTATTTAACATGATATAGAAATTTTTACTTTTTTTAATAATAAAATGTATTATCGTGTGTTAAAAAAAATAACTGTTTCAGCAATACTTTAAAATATTTCCCAGATTGTTTTCGTTTTTTAAGGTATATTTTAATACATTATTAATATCGTATATCAAGCTTTTATATTTGATCAAAGTAAAATAATATCTGCCGAAAAAGTTGCTCTAAAAACTAAAGTTTTTATTTCATTCTTTCTCTAAATTTAAATTTTAAGAAGTCGGTGCCAAATTAATAATAAAAATCTATCAAAAATTTACTAACTTTAATTTGGCCGATTTCAAAACGACATCATTTAGGAAAAATTTTAAACAAATAAAAATATTATTTTTGTACATTTTAGTGTAGATTATTTTAAGCGAGTTTATTAAATATTTTTTTAATAAAATTTATCTTCTTTGATTGTTTTTTTTTTTTTTTAAATTGGATAGGGAGCCTCTCTGAAGAAATAGAAAAATTATTATAGAGATAAAACTGAAAATATCTTCTTTTTATGGAAGTTTCTTAAAAATATTTCTAGATATTCAATATATTTATTTACTTTGCACAGAAGGTTATTAATTGCAGAACTGTTAAGATAGAATATCTATACTTTATTTTATACTGTCAGAATAAAATCACTTTAGGCCTTGCAACCAATTTTTTAAACTTATTGTGAACCGTTATCTTGTTCCTGATGCGATTATCTTTCATAAAAATAATCTTACAGTGGTAGTATTTAGTAAATTTTAAATAAATAAATGAAGTAGATAAAAAATAAAATTTTATAAGACGTAAATGAGAAATATTTGAACACCTTCAACGGATATGCAGAAAACAAACATTTTTTTAAATAATTTTTAAATTAATATTATTGATGAACTCATCCACGGATTAATTTTTTCAGTAAAATAAAATCGTTTGATTTATTCTTAAATCATCTTTTTTTAAATGGTTACTAATTTCTTAGAAAAGGCAACTAAACCATTATAAAGCCCTTTCCCGCACTACTGTAATCTTTAGTTACCTGTTTTCTACACTTCTGTTATCAAATTTAATAGAGCTGAATATTGTTATTTTTTTTTAAAAATACTTTTTTAAATGAAGTTTGCATATTTATAATCACATTCATAACAGAATTAATAACTAATTATCTGTATTAATTTATTATTAAATATTAAATAACAGTATTAATTTTCTGAATATTAGTAAATATGTTTCATACTTACGGATGACAGAGTGTCTGACACCTTATTTTTGTATTTTTTGAGAAAGTCCAAATAAATTATATTTTAAATGGGAATATACCTAAGCATGATAAATATGTATTAATCGCTGACAAACTAATCGTTTTATTAAATGCTTCAAAGGAAAACTGTAATCTTTGATTTTGTTTTAAACAAAAGGAATCTGATGATTGTCCACGAAACTTTGTCATTTGATAAAACACCCAGAAATTTTATATTATGGGCAAAATAAATACTGTCATCAATTAAGGGAATTTTGTCTAAGCGATTAACAATGTTTAATCCGCCTGAAAAGTATACTTCAATTGTTTTTAATCCGTAAATAAAGTTCGATAGTTACAATCCAGGTGATGAATTATTTTTTATTATTGAAATTGAAATAATTAACTTATGAAATAAAATAAACAACTGTTAATCGTTGTAAACTTCATGTTCTTTTCTTTTATCATACCGAATTTTATTATTTCTTATTTACTTTTTTTTAAATCGTATGAGATGCATTTATAGCTGTTTTATCTCAGATAGTGTCTTCAAATAAAAATGTTGAATTTCAGGTTGCATATTAAGCGATTGTAAAAAAACAGTTGACAAAGTATGCATGAACTTTTCGGTTACGGTGATGAATTCATAAATAGGTGGGAAATAAATAAAAAATAAATTTCTAAAAATATTCAAATATAGGTTAGACTTAATAAATTTGTTTAAGTAAAACTTTTTCTAGATCTATGTTAGATTTTTAGAACCTCTAATAAAGCTAAAACAATAAATTTTTAATTTTCAAAAAAAAATCCCTGTGTTTGATATCTGGGATTTATAATTTTCGAACATTGTAAACATTTTTTGACAGCCTTATTCATGATGTATAAAATACAATTTTTTTTTTAATATATAAGCCGATGGGAAGTAGAGCAAAACATGTGTTCGATTTTACGACGAAGGGGTTGATTATTTTAATTTTTTTTTGTTGATTATTTATATATTCAATGTAGGTAACTAATTTACCAAACTAAAATTTTTTATAAACTTCCACTAAAGAAAATCGAAATTGGTTTTTTTGCGATATACCCAATCCCCTGACGAATTTTGAGAGAAAAACCAATATGATCAATTCCTCATATGTAGAAATATTTGAGCCAAATTTGAAGAAATTTGGCTCGGTCAGTTCTGAGATATAATACCAAAAGCAGTGTGACACACATATGTACATGTACACACATAAATACACTTATGTTTTTGGTGTGGATGAACTAGTTGGACCCTAAAACGTAAATATTTGCAAAAAACGCGGTACCCCATATTTTACATCATCACCATCCTTTGCCCTTAAATATAATATTTTCTAATTATATTCACCGGGAAAGTAAAATAATTTACAGTTGTTAATGTATTAAAACAAAATGAAAAAGCAATCTCACTTATACTTTCTTATTACGTACGTGGTGGAGGTTGATTTGTATAATTTTGTTAATTTACCTTGAGTAAATTTTATTTCATTAAGGTAATAGGATTTTGGCATCACATTTCACACTTCTTGATGAAGGCTGTAATGTAACCTAGGCTTTTTATAACAGTTGATAGAATATTAAATACGACCAACTAGTTTTCGAAATAATGACTATTAATACAAATATAGGAAAAATCTACCTCCGGCCAGATATTACATAACTACGAACTTACCCCATATTAATTTACAAGTAATTATTCTGCATTATTATGTAACTTTTTAATTATAGTCAATAAAAAAAGTAGTAAATCGACTAAACAAAAATAAATTTATAATTTAGAACTTAGTTCGATCAATTATTGTTTATTTTTAAAGTTACCGTATTAAATGTAAAATACTGTTTTATTTCTCTTTTCCTTTTTTTAAATATCATTATTTTTTCCTTCTTTCTGTTGCAATCTCCTCCAGGTAAGCCAGTTTGATAAAACAAATCAACATCAGTAAAAAAATATATGTTTTTTTTATCGCTAATTTCAATTTACATTTTCTTATACACTTACATGTATTAAACATTTTCTAATTTGATAATATTACTTTTATGCATTATATTTAATCAGGCTCATTTTTTATGATAAAAATATTCGTCATAAATATAATAGAATAAATTATAAATGTTATAAAGTAGCTTATTGTTATTTGTTTAGGCTAAACAGTTTATGTAACAAGAGATTACAAATTTGTTTTAGTAATTGCCTAACGACAATTTTTGAACATCAGAATGGATTGTATTTGGAATCTTTGAAAAAACAAAGCGTTTTTAATTTAATCTTATTAATCATGGGTCGTTGGTATTGATATATAATTTATTTATATTATAGTTTCTACCTACCAACAATCTTTAATAGTATGTTCGAGCGCTTTCGGATTAGTAATCCATCCTCAGGAACATTGATGTGTTATAATTATTTACTTCACATATCATTAATTACACTAACTTGAATTTTAAAAACAAAAATTATAAATATAACAATTGATCGTCAAAAGGTAAAATATGTCAACGTTATCCGTCATGTTAGTATGAATGTCTCAATTGTAATGTTCTTATTGTTTTATTGCTTGTCTTATGTTTTTATTTAGGGATTACTATAACTGATGGTATTTTTCTTTTCTTAGATTATCTTCCTATTGGCAGATTCATGAAAAAAGGGTTTCATTTAACACACAAGTGATGATGAAATAAAAAACCAAACTAAAATCTTCGGTCATTTCGGTGGTTGACAAAAAACGTGGGCCAAATTTTAGTTATTACGTATTTATATCATTTCTTATACACAGTCTCCTCCAACCCACATCAGCACTTTAAATAGTAAGAAACAGAGTTTTATAGATTGGCTCTTAGAGATGTAACAAGATTATAGATTGCTAGTTGTTACAGCTTGTTATGAAAACTATTTTACTTTCAACAAACAATTTTTTTGTCTTACAAAGTCAACAAAATTCCAAAATCAATAGCCATTGTATCTGTATAACTGTGTAAACAAGGTACAATTATGACAAATAATGGTTTAATTTTTTCTACTTAACTCTAACAATTATAAAAAACTTTCGCACTACTTATGAATATCAAGCTATTAATTGACAGTAAGAGCTTATCTTGTAGATAAGATAATAATATGGTTGAGTTTCCTTTAAATTAAGTATTTCTAACTTAATTTAAAATTCACTATGTTACGTTTCTTTCTATTCGACCATCTCCTCTGAAGGTTACATTGCAAGTACAATAGTATTTACGCTGTTACCTTCAGAACAAAATGGATTAGATACTATTGCACGTTTCTACTTAATTGTTACCTGATACTGTTTTGTCTACTTAGGTGATTTTCCCGAATCACATAAATAGCCTATCAAGGTTTTGGTCCATCAAAATTTAATTTAAAAAAAAATTCCTACCTCACCACCTCTGCATAGACTTTTAGACCATGTTTGAAATTTTGTTGAAGTTATGAGGAGATGTTTGTATTTTTTTTTATTTGTATTATTTGAGGAAATGTAAACAGACATTCAAGGAAGTACTGTTTTATCCACTAATTTCCCAGTTGGCCTGAAATAAAAATTATTTCTACCTCTAACTTTACTTAACATGCATAAAGTAAGTAACATGCATACTTAACATGCATGCGAAAGTTACTTAATAGGACATAATTGCACGTTAGGTTTACTGTTAATTCATCTAGTAATTAACAAATATAAATTGAACACACGCATATTAATCACAAATTTTAACAGTTTTCAAACAGCTGCATGTTTCACTAAGGGTTGTTTGTTGCTTTCACCATTTATAATTATAGTTGTTTTAAACAATTTCTTTAAGAATTTCAGAGTTACATAAAACACGTTTCATCATTGTATGTGTTTATATTTGGTCACGATCAAAATCCCATTTAAATTATTCAAATCACTCTATATGTTTCTATTAACATTTACATATGTAATTCATTTATCAAATATATATTTTTTCTTACCAGTAATTAAAGGAAATAGATCTTTATAAATGTATGTGCACATATGCAACATGAGTGTTCCATTACGATTTTTACAGTTATAAAAACATTCACTAGAAAATTATAAAAGATTTAATGAACATCTTTAAGAAAATTAATTTACGAATAAACTTCCAACGGTATAAAAAAAAATTATAAAATTTATTTCAAAAAGTAAATAAAAGCAAAAATATTTTTCAATCTTTAAGTTTTGAATTTTTTAAATTGGCGCCAATTTAAAAACATATTATTACCAACGACTTTATTAACTTCCTATGATGCACCCTTATCAAATTCCAAATAAATGAGGAATGAAACAGGTAATTTCTTTTAGTTTTACTTTATTCTTTACTTCAACTCACTTTTAATTTAATTTTACAATCTTAATTTAATTTAAATAAATATAGGATTAAAAAAAACGATAACCTTATGGAAATAATACGGTGGTAAGTAAATGGAATAGGAGAGAAACCTGTGACTTGAAAAAAATATTGGAAGTAATGCTGAGAAGCGCTGTAAAGAGTCTGTTACCGAGCGTAACATAAGACATTTTGGAACACCAAATTTTTTAAAAAATTGATTCACTACAGAAGCTTCGACGCTTGTATTGGGAATATGGAAATGGAATTTTGATGTGTATGAAAAATGTCATACCTGATCGGGATTCCACCCGGGATCCGAGGATGAAAGGCCGATACGCTACCACTCGACCACGGAGATTGGTAAATCTTACCTTTTACTAAATTATACCTTTTAAATTTACATTTGATAATAACATAGAATCAAGTAAATGTTTTAAAAGTTTTAAGAAAATGAGGTCTTAAATGTAGGAAAGATGTTTTATTCATAACTTGTATAAGAATCAAGTAGATGTTATAAAAGTAAATAAAGAAAGGCGAACTTTCATTCAGCAAGGAATGAGACAAAAATGTAGTCTATCATCGTTATTTTTAAATCTGTACATAGAAGAAGTAGTATTCCTGTACACAGGAATTGAAAACAAAATTTGAGAGTACCTACCGCAACAACTAAGAAGAAATACTATTTATTTATTCTATTTATTTCTAAGAGAGAAGTTTAACCTAAAGATAAACAAAAATAAAATAAAACTAAGGAAATGTGACAGAAAGAAGGATAATAAAGAATTAAATATTAAGATAAGAAAGTAAAATATACCAGAAATGGGTGAATTTGTTATTTAAATAGTGAAATTACAAAGAATGAAAGAAGTATCAGAATACAGGTATCAAAACCAGATTCCCTCAAGAAAGGAAAGCTTTCTTGTAGGGAAGGAATCTGCTAGTGTCAAATATAAATCTAAGAATTAGAAAGAGAATTTTGAAAATATTTGTGAGGATTGTAACGCTTTATGGGAGAACAAAGAGAAAAAAAAATAGAGGTCCTTTGAAAATGGTGTTACAAGAAGATGTTGAAAATGTATTGGGTCGATAAAATTTGTAAAGAGGAATAGAAAAAGAAAGAAATATATGGCAGAATTTTGTAAAAAATGAAGTCCATGTGTTAGGATGTCCTGGTCTGGAGGATCGTGTAGAAGGTAAAAAATAAAATATAAATACTGGAATATATAAAACAGGTAATGAACGAAGTATTATGCAGTCATTCTGTTAAAAAGATAGGCACAGAATAAAATATAGCGGGGTTTACAATCAAACCAGTTAACTGTATTGGTAACTAAAAAATATGTATGAAAATCTAACTTTAATCACATTTATATCAAATATAAAATCAAAGAGATTCTTTTTCAAACAATTTAAAAATCTCTGTACATTTGGTCATGTTCAAACCACTTTTAGTTTTGTGAGAGTATAATTTGAATTTTAGGATGAAATCAGATTGTCATTACGTTCCATCAATTCAATATTAATCATTGACGATGATTAAAATAATAAACAAAAATCATAGTGAAATAATTTAAGTACATCATGACGTTTTACTTTCCGGTCTAGACAGCTCTATAGCTGTAGAACGGAATGTGTTGTTAACGGTCCAATTTGGGCACATGCAATTTTCACCGGCTCTTGAAGTTTTGACACCTAAGGAGTCCAAAAAACCAGATGGAAATTTTCCGGATGCTAATCCGGAAATACTCGCGTGCGCCTGTCCGGGGTTGACCTCTAAATCACCTTATATTTTCAGAACTACTGGACCGATTTTGACCAAACTTGGTCATATTACTTCTAGCTAAATATGGGGCATTGATGCCGTTAAATATTCAACTTAAAAGGTCAAGGAAATGAAGCTGTAGAGCAAGGTCAACCTAAGTATCTCGAAATTTTGCCTAATTAAAGTCATATTTTTCTTAGGCATTTGTAAACAATTAAAAAATAAAACAATATTTGCAAAATCGCACCCCCACTCAAAAAATTCTTTAAACTACTGCTGTTTTGTGATGTCACAGGTAAACGGTGGAATTAAACAAATGGATAATATTAAAAGTGTAAGAAAGAAGTAATTCGGTCTGGCGGGTCCGGTTGACAAGGTGCCTGGTGCGTTAGCCCTAGCGGCTACATCAACTGCCAGCCGTACAAGCGAAATTTGTTCTATATAAGTTGTGAAATTATATTAGTTTAGTTAGTGCCGACCGTCGCCACTAGTACCGCCACATCCGCGTGAATTAAACTGGGTGTGCGTGCGCGCTTTATTTGGAATCATTGAATTAAATAAACGAAAAATATTGTATTTAAATAAAATTATAAATTTAGTTGCGTGTGTAAGCCGTGTATCAGAAACAACTCAGTTTTCCGTAATTCAAAATGTTTTTATTCTTTTCTGGTTAATTTAGAACCTTGCTGTTAAATCACCAAAGAAATTTTTTATTAAAAAAAAAAAAAAAAAAACATAAAATCGATGTATTTGATGAACAGTAAGAGTCGAACAGACCAAAATACTATACGGATGGAAATGTTTTTATGTCGTTTAAACAAGTAAGCAGAATAAATTTATATATATATATATATATATTTTTTTTTTTTTTTTTTTTTTTTTTTTTTTTTTTTTTAATTATTTACTTATTCGTTACAAATTGTATTTTATAAATATGGATTTATTTAAATTTAAAAGAATTAGGTGATTTTATTCAGGACCAAAAAAGAAAAAAATATTTCAAAAGTACATTTTTGGAAAATTGTTCCCTCTTTCACTTTCTCTCATTTAATTCTGTTTTTACTCTTTCTGACACTGTTTTTTTTTTTTTTTTTTTTTTTTTTATTATTATTATTATTTGTTTGATCTTTTTATGCCTACAAATTTTGTAACCAAATTTTATTTTTAATACAATTCAGCTTTACACCAGAATTTGGTTATCGGCCAAGTTTATGAATAGCAATAGGTAAAACGTCAAAGAGTGATTTATTTACAGATATACACAAACGCATTCTATTTTTTACGTTTTCATTCGTTTCAGTACATTAACATATGTTCATTTATAACTAGTTTAAAGTATGTAAGCTTGATTTAAAATAAAGTAAGTGATTTAAAAATAAAATCAAACAAATACTATTTTATTCGTTTTTTTTTATTAAAAGAAAAATATGTATAAATATTTATCTTATTGAAAGAATATACATGTAAGAAAATCAATCTCATTTTTTTGTTGATCCTGATTCTCTCGGTAGTATTTAAAACTTTAGTTATGTAATTTTTCATTCATTCTGAATAATATTTCCTAATCATTAATTTTTATATAGTTGTGTGTAGTAAAAATTACAAGTTACTTTAATTCCTTTTTAAAATCTAGTCATAGGTTAATTTCTTATCCTTACATTACTAATCTACTTCCAGGTTTCAGATAATTTGTGTTTGGTTTTAGTTCTTAACATGAAAGCGCCAATTAAAACTAAGATTTTTTTTTTAATTATTATCACCACTTAGGGATTAGTTGCATAAAATTAATTTTATTCGAGTGCTTCCCTTTGAGTATGGGAGCCCCCAAAATGAAAAAAAATTTCGCAATTTCAGATTTTAATGCTTTAAACTTATTTTGTTAAACAAGAAAGTGACTAAAATAACTTAATAGTTAAATTTTTTAAAACTGAATTTTTTTTTTATTTCGATTTTATTTTATTTAGAATCAATTTTAATAAATATTTTAATCATTAAAATAACCCTCCTGTTGAATGAATTTCCAAATTTTCAAAAAGTCGAAAATATATTTTTGACTTTTAAATAGTTAAAATAATTTTCTAATTTAAATACATTTATAATTTTTAAATTAACCCTCTTAAACTATTTTTTTTTAATTAACCCATTTTTTAAATAACTTCTTCACCTAAAATTATAATAATTTTTCTTTTCTTTATTCAATACGAGAGATAAGGAACTATTATCTTTTCAAAATAAACTCTTTTTTACACCATCTGTTTTATTCACTAATAAAAACTAATCGCACAAAATTTTATACATGCTATATTAACAATTATTTTCTTCATAAATTATACTCGCTTGTCTTTCCAGACTGTCATATTCTATACTTTTATTAGTTCACTGCAGTTAAGAGTAAAATTGGAAATCTAAGAAATAATATTGATCTTTTGGGAGAGGATCATTACAGTGAAACATTGACCACAAATTATATATATATATACTTTTTTAATAATTTTAAAAGTTTATTTGCATTAGGAAAAATTAGATCACACCATTTGGAAGAACATATACGTAGAAATGTTGTATATAATTAATTAGTAAGATTAATTTCATAAAATAATTTAGATATGATCCCAGTTTCTCTCTTTCTCGGAGACCTTCAGAACTAGCCAAACGGTACGTCAAACTGCTTTCTAATAAATATTATTATTTCTTTCAATAAGTTAATCAAAATTTAATAAACCTGTATTTATTTTATGTTAATAATTTTTGGTTAAAGCTGATAAATGTTTATATTCATGTAACTTTAACAAGTGTTTAAATCTCTGTTCAAAGTTTGTATCATCTTCAAAAATAGCAAAAAAAAAAACAAATAATTATGTACATTATATGTACACGCATTATATGCGTGTACATAATTTTCGAATTTCAAATAGGTACTTTATTAATTTTTTTTTCTGTGGTATTTCCAAGAGGTTCAATTGAAGAAACATTTAAAAAGTATGTATATATATTTATTTATTTATTTTTCAGAAAATTCATATGCTAAAATATGATTAACTTATGACACTGAGAAAGTATTTATTTTTTTTATGCTTATATATCTCAAATATTTTACATTAGTTACATTGAAAAGAAAAACTGGGACAAATTGAGCGAAGCAAGAAATTAATGTACCCCTTTCTGTCGTGAAACAATTCATTACGTATATTGCCTTCACTCAGTGGGGAGAAATAATCAATTAATTATTATTTTTTTTTTTTTTTTTTTTTTTTAATGATGAATTAAATCATTATTTCACCACACAAATTCTTGAAGCTAGTTCGTAGGAATGTGGAAATTAAATTTTGTAGCGTATAAAAAATGCCTGACCGGTTTTCGAATCCGTAATTTCTGGATGAAAGGCCGAAAAGCAACAACTCCGCCAAAGAAATTGTCAAAATTCATCCTTCCTGTTTTTTCCTAATAGTTTTTATCTATTTTGATTAAGGCTTATTGTTTGTAAAGCAACAATGTGTTATTTTGCTTGGTATAACTTTTGCAGTCTAAAGAATAGATAGATGGAATAAATAATATATGAATAATATAAATTGGAAAACAAGGTTTTGATTAAAAGAGTTTATAAAAATTTTTCTTAAAAGCTAAGGGTAGGTCATTTTTTTATTAAACAACCGTTACTAGTAGACATGGCGGAAAAGAATACAAAGTCTCAAAATGAGTTGAAATTTTAATTTCTTAATAAAACACGCTTTTTATTTCATAATTGATAATATTTTTGCTTTATTAGAAAGTCGTGATATGGAGATTATGTGTGATAAAAAACATCTAACAAATGAGCTTTCCGACCTCGGCTGTACATGTTTACTTTTCTGACAAAATTTTCCAAAACATATTGACATAATTGCTGAGAAATTTTGGCAGTGTTGTGTCAAATTTCTTGTTTGAGGTCCTGTATTGTTTGTAGATTATTGATGTACACTTCATCCTTAAGATAACCCCAACAAAAAAGTCCAACCATGATCTTGGCGGCCAATTCATGTTACTTCGTTGCGATATAACACGACCATTAAACTTTTCTGGCAATAACTGCATGGTTTGAATGGCAACTTGGCATGTTGCACCGTTGTTGAAACTACATGTCATCTACATCCATATCATTAATTTTTAAGCCATAAAATCTTTGAAATCATCGCACGATATCGAATTCCGTTGACGATAACTGCATCTCCATTTTTATTTTTGAAGAAGTAAGATCCAATTGATCCTCCAGCCCAAAATCCGCACCAAACCGTAACCCTTTGAGGATGTATAGGAAGTTCTTAAACCTTTTTTTCGATTTTTTGATCCCCAAATTCGACAATTTTGTTTACTGACAAAGTCGATAAGAAGAAAATATACCTCATCACTAAAGATGATTTTTTTCGAAAACTCGTTATATTGTTATTTTTATAATTTTTACGTGTTATTCAAATGTGCATTTGTCCATCATTTATCCTCTATGTTTACTGTCAACAGTATATAAAAAATTCTATTCTATTTTTACCGCGAAAAAATGGCGGAAAATTAAAAATATCAGTTTATTCTGGGAGACACTTTATAAATAAGTGAATAAATAAAAATGAATAATGAAACATATTAATTGACGAGTCAATAGTACTTACGAAACTCTAGAAATATTTTTTTTCTTTTAGAATAATCATTAAAAAGTAAAAAAGGAGTTATTCATTTTTTATTTACATGAATTTTTTAATAAAAATAATAATTTATTTACTTACTTTTTCAATAGATGACAGTGTTAATTTCAGTTATGATTGATTGTAAAAGGTTTTTTCTTAGTCGGATTTTTTGTTATTACTTTCCAACATCCTGCTTGCTTTTATCTAAAGAATTTACTAGGATTGAGTTTAAATTTATTTTAATGTTTATTCTTCATGTTTGCTTATTTATTAAAATAATAATTTGATGTATATTATTTTATTTTCATGTTTATATTAAAAAATATACATATTTTATAAACTTTAATAAGTATTTTTCTTGCACAAATCGTTACAATCTTGTGCAACAGAAAATTATTAAATCCTTAATCTACGATCTATTATTTACACTCTCGGCTTTGGTATAATTTTGATTTTCGATTTGAAAAATTGATGAAACTGTCCGCCATTTACAAAATCGTTTTGTACCACTTGAACAATTATAAAAAATATATATGTATATATTCACTTCTATCAAATTAGATATCAGGGCTATCACTCTCTCTTTCTTTTCTTTTTTCTGTTTAGCCTCCGGAACCACCGTAAGGTATTACTTCAGAGGTTGATATGTATGAATGGTCTTGTACAGTCTCAGGACGATCATTTCTGAAAAGTGTGGTTAATTGAAGCCCAGTCACCAAAGAACACCGGTATGCACGATCTAGTTTTCAAATCCGTATAAAAGTAACTGCTTTTACTAGGATTTGAACCTTAGAACTCTCGACTTCGAAATCAGCTAATTTTCGATGACAAGTTAACCACTGACCAGCCTGGTGGGCTGGATATCAAGGCTTCTTTTTTTTGTTTTTTACTGTTTAGCCTCCGGGAATTACCATCAGGTATTACTTCAGAGGATGAATGAAGATGATATGTATGAGTGTAAATGACGTGTAGTCTTGTACAGTCTCAGTTCGACCATTCCTGAGATGTGTGGTTAATTGAAACCCAACCACCAAAAAACACCGGTATCCACGATATATAGTATTCAAATCCGTATAAAAGTAACTTTCTTTACTAGGACTTGAATGCTGGAACTCTCGACTTCCAAATCAGCTGATTTGCGAAGACGCGTTCACCACTAGACCAACCCGGTGGGTGTGGATATCAGGGCTGGTTTTATTTAACCAAACGCCATACATCAGCTAAAAAGAAAGGAACATATCATGTTGCCGATATCATTTTTATTAAATCATTGGTGCCTTTAAAAATTCTTTCCAATAGTTTTTAAAAAATAAAATTAAGTTTTTTATGTATATATATTTTTTTTCGTAATGTGTACATTGCAATTTGTTCAACTAGTGAACAATGAGCAACCCCCCCCCCCCTCAAAGTCACAATGAGATGAAGATGATGTATATGGCATGTTGATGAGATGTAGTCTTGTACAGATCATTCCTGAGACGTGTGGTTAATTGAACCCCAACCATCAAAGTATACTACTTGCTAGTATTCAAATCCCTATCAAAGCAACTAGCTTTTACTCGGATTCAAACCTCAGAACCTTCAACTTTGAAAGTCAGCTTTTAAACAACTGATTTGCAACGACGATTTAACCACTAGACCACCACTGGTCTAACGGCTTGTTCCGCCGGGCTGATCTGATGGTTAACAGTTGACGTTCGAAGTCTAAGGTTTTGAGTTTCAAATTTTTGTAAATCTAGTTCCTTTTTGAATACGTACCGTTGTACATTGGTGGTTGGGGTTCAATTCGTCACACATCTCAAGAATGGTTGGCCTGAGTCTGTACAGGACTGCACCTTCATTTACATGTCATAAATTTCATCCTCATCTTATTGAGGGATGTGGGGGATGCTTACTGTTCCCTAGTTGAACAGATTACGCATTAGGAAAAAAATTTAATTTATAAATTCAGTATTATTTTTCGTTTTTAAATAATAATAATAATAATAAATACATAAAAAAATCCGTTTTATTTTCATTTATAGAGCCATAAATACGTGCACAAATCATTTTCATTACAGTCTTTTGAATTTTTATTTACTCCAGTTATTTTACTAATTAGTGTGTTTATATATTTCATTTATTTATGTTTTAAGTTAGTAATACGGACTTTTATCACTTCTATTTTTTTACTTTATTTCAAATTTTATTATAAAATATTTTGGCGCTAATAAATTTAGAGAATATTAAAAACGATTTTAATCTTTCTCCCAACTTTTATAACTAAATAAACACATTAAATTCTCAAAAAATAAAATTCTCTATAAACATTGTATACAATATTAAAATGGATTTAAGCCAAGAGAAGTTTGTTTATTTATTGATAAAACTTAATTAAACTTTAATATTTTATTTATAAAATAGTTTATAATTTCTATTTTTAAATAAGTATCGTGATTTTATAATGAACATGATTTAATTTTAATTTTTGAAATTTTACTTGTTTCTTTTATATATGTTGGTCGATTGTAAACATGTTTTAAATAAATTTTTATATTTTCTATGAGACTGAAAGCATATAAAAATATTTGTTTAATTGATCAAAAAAATCTAGTATTTAAAATTATTTAAAAGCTGACTAATTTTCTAAAAATTAAATTAAAAAAAAAACGATTATTTATAAAAAAATAACCAATAAAATTAGTATCCTTTAATTTAGCGGTGACTTTAAAAAACGAATTTAACCGGAAATTAAAATTGTGTTTTTTTATTTTTTAAACGAAAATAAATTTCATAAAAAAATGTACGAAACATAAAGCGAAGAAGATTTCATCTTAATAAAATTAAAACAAATGCGAAGATTTAGATTTTTAAGCAATTACTAACAAGTTTTTTAATTAATGTTTGCTTGGTAATACTTGATTTATATTGAAATCATGTGATAAAGTTTCATTATATATAAAACCTAAAACTAGATAATGGTACCAACAATCTAAAAATTCGTTTAAATCGTGTACATGACAACGTAAATTTTTGAGATAAAAATTCTAATGATTTTATTAAGGAATAATTTGATAAGTTTTAAATCAGTTAAAAATTAAAAAACACGATTGACAAAAAAGCTAAGAAAAAATAGCATGTCTTCTAGGTACAAATTTTACAAATTCGCATTTGATTTTCAAATTAGAGCATTCTGGCGTGTAAGGCGTGCGGGTGACAAACATTGCTCTTTAATATAGGATAATTAAAGAGGTGCGCGTGACACCGCGTACAGAGTTGTATAGTGTATAGTGTATAGTTGTATAGAGTATAATTTTGTTTCAAATTTTTTAAATCTATTTAAACATATATATACATATATAGCCTACGACACTCCCGGTAAAGTAAGAAATCCAACGCGGGGTCATAAATCTAAATAGGTTCAGCCGTTGAGATGTTACGGGGGTAAACATACATACATCCTAATTACATTACACTCCTTTTTGGGCAGTCGTGTAGAAAGTTGACCAGTAGAAGAATTTTCTTTGCAAAATATCGAAAGGATCATCTACAATAATCGATTGATTTTTGGAGAGAGTGTAGATTTGAATTTCATAAAGAAAATTCCAGATGGAAGTGACAAATTTTTCTAATTTAAAAAAAAAAAATATATATATATATATATATTCAGACAGTACAATTTTTTTATCTACGGTTTTCTATATTAATGGATTTTAATTACAACAATTTTCTCTGTATTAAATTTTCTATAAATATTGTCGTTCTGTTTGGTTAGTTGCACTTTAGCAATTATATTTACGGAAAATTAAAAAAAGCGTGCTTTTCGACTGCAATTTTTTGAGTTTTACAACATTTTTCTAGCAAATTACTGAAACTCTTTTTTTCCTTCACTGTTTTATGTTAGACTGTATATAAAACTACAAATTTGCTCAATAATTTGCACCTGTAGAGTTTTAGTGTAGTATTACTTGACCTTCAGAGTAAAAATCTGGGGGAAAGTTTTCGCTAGCCGTATCTTGAAAAAACCCATTTGTATGAAATATTTTTGTTATTTTGACGAGAGGAATTTATTTACAAAGTAAAGAAAAATTTCAGAAACATCCGATGTAAAGAAATAAAGATTTTAAAATTTGAAAAAACAATTAGTTTCATATATTATTTCGTTAAAAAACCGGTAAATTAAGCATTTTTATTGTTTAACCTTTCTAATTAAAACTCCCTTGTTAATTATTAGTAAAATAGTATTCTTAAGAAGTGTATATTTTATTTACAATTTGAAAGGTACGGCTGTGTCAAGAAACATCCCTAAATAAGTTCACAGTAATCGCTCATTAGTAGACTACACGAAGGAAACATCCTTATCCTTAACGTGAATCTAGATGAAATAGTTGTTTCTACTACATATTTAGAATCTTAAATTGTGAAGAAAAAATTATAAGAAAAATGAACGATCATAAGCTCACTGATGAGCCGTTCTTCGATACAGTCACAGCATACTCCAAGTATGAAAAATCGATGTTCATACAAGCCAAAATTCCTGTGAAGTCGGATATTTTTATTTACAATGGGAACATAACTGGGTTTTTTCTAATACATAAGGGATGAATCCAGAAATTATTCTTTTGCAGCGTAGCGATGTTATTTATGTCAAATCTAGGCCTACGAATTATTGTATTGTCTTAAAAATGTTCAGAATTGTTTCTGAGATGATACATGTTCAGGTAGATTTTTTGCAAAAAAAAAATTATGAAATCGGTATTCTAGAGTCCTGAAGGTCATAATTTAGATTTTATTGAACATCTAGAGGTGAATAAGTGAAAAACGACAAATATCGTTAGCTAATGTGAGAAATAAGGCTAAAAATAAAGTTCATAAGGCCATGTTAAAATAGTCTTCTTGTTTAGTGTTACAAGCCAAGAGAAGTAAATTACTCTTTAATATTTTTATTTTTAACCGTTTAACGAGCATTTACACTCATGAAATTTCTCCAAACGATTTTTGAACAGATGGATCAATTTTCATTCCGTGTCGTTTTACTTTACGACAATCCTTGTTACCATAAACCCCCCCAAAAAAAAACACATTGATGTCAGTACGCTAATTTTTTAATCAATCAATATGCAGTACTGACAGTATCAAGTTACATTTATATTTTTGATAATTAAAAGATTTTAGGGGAAAACATTTAACTGGGATGAAGAGTTCATTAAACTAGTACGTAATGGTTAGAAACGACAATATATTTTTTTCTGAAGATGAAATTCAATAACTTTTAAATAAATGGATAAAAATCATAAAAGTAAAGACGGATTATTGTGATAAATAACCGAAATTTATCTTTTTAATTACTGATAAAACAAATGATATTTTAAAACTTACATTAATTTTTCATTTTTCATGGTAATAAATAACAGGAAATCTGGTATTATATAATACCAGATTTAAATTGGCGATTAATTTTTTTAAGACGTTTAAGTTGTATTTGAACTCAATACAATGGAACTAATAAAACTTTTCCAGCTTTCTACTTACAATATGTCATAAAAATATATATGTTGTAACGACTTAAAATATTTTATCTTTATTTATTTACTTATGTTTTTTTTTTTTTTTTTGTTGTAGTTACGTAATTATTTATGGTTCATTCTATAAATTGTTATCCATTTATTGTTTTATGATTCATCTTTATAGAGAAATATATTTTGTTTAATTTTTTAATGATTGATTTTTTAATTTTTGTTTTTAAAGCGGTTATAAAACAAGTATGTTTTCTTTTGTTTCGAACGAGACTTGACAGTTAAAAATCATTTATTTTTTTAGTTTTCCATTAAGGAAACATTTTATCCTTCTTGTAAATAATGCTTTCATGTCGTTTTATCAACTATCTAAATTAAGATTTATTGTGTAAACAGATAACACAATGTAGGAAAGAAAGGTATTTGTACATTTGCTTTTATATACTTAGTTACGGTAAAAGTGAAAAATTGCGGAAAGTATTATTCAATTAATTTCTATTGTAAGTAATGGTCAGTTGTATAAAATTACTGTAAATTTATCTTATTTCATTAAATCTAATATTTAGAACTGAATATTGTAAACAGTATATCAGTATTTAAAATTTGGATAATTTAATTAACTAATTACACTGGTTTAATTTATTTATAATTTTTATTCGTTTTTTTTTTGTCTTTTTGTTTGATGATTAATTCACCTCATCAGCTTATGGGTAGAAATAAGGAATGGAAGTTTTTTGCGTATAAATAATACTATACCTGACCGGAATTTGAATCTAGGATCTTCCGGAAGGAAGGCAGAAATTTAATAAATTCTGACAAAAATATTTACTGTTTTTTGTCAACATAATTGTATCAAGGTGAAATACAGAGTTATCGTAAAAGAATGGTGCGGTTTCAGTAATTCATAGGAAGATTGTAGGGAAACTTCTAGGTGTTTTATTGGTTTCCCTGAAAGCCTCCAACCCAAAAGTTTGTTTATCAGCAGTTGTAACCACAACGTCAGTTCTTGTATTGTTGTTGCGGTGAGTTTAGTGAGTTACTATGTTCTCGGATAAGTGTGTTTTATTGATACCTGAATTAAATTCCGTAATTTTAGTTCAACGTGCGTTTCGACGTGATTTCGGAAGAGATCTACCACACAAAAATAACATAACACGTTGGTTCAAACAATTCGGAGAAATTGGATCGGTTAAGAAACAGACATCAACCGGCAGACCAAGTGTACCAGACGAAACGGTTGAACTAATTAGACAATCGGCAATTAGAAGTCCTGGGAAGTCCATCTCCCGTCAAAGCGTCGAATTAGGTATTCCAAAATCAACAGTTCACAAAGTTTTACATAAAAAACTGAAATTACACGCTTATAAAATCCAGATACTGCAGGAATTGAAACCCTATAATGGTGTAAAACGTTACAATTTAGCTGTTGAAATGTTGTACAGAATAAGTGAAAACGAATCATTTTTAGATGATAATTTCTACAGACGAAGCTACATTCCATGTGAATGGATGTGTTCACAGACACAATTCACGAATATGGGGCTCTGAAAATCCACACGCAATTATTGAGAAACAACGCGATTCGCCTAAAGTTAATGTTTGGTGTGGTGTGATGAAAAATCGTGTAATAGGGCCTTTCTTCTTTGCTGAAAAAACAATTAATGGAGTTGTGTCTCTTGACATGTTAACCAATTATTGCTTTCCTCAGCTGAATGAACTCGAAAACATTCATCAACTTCATTTCAAACAAGATGGTGCTCCCCCGCACTTCAATGCATTGGTCACGGACGCTTTGAACGAAAAATTTGGAGATCGATGGATAGGCCGGCAAGGACCCATACTTTCGCCTCCAAAGGAGTCCAGACCTGACACCTTGCGACTTTTTCTTGTGGGGGTACATCAAAAGAGTTGTTTATACACAAAAAATTCGCGACCTAAACCGCTTAAAAAACAGGATTAATGAAGCAATGACAATCATTAACGAAGAAATGTTAACCAATGTTTGGAGAGAAGTTGAGTATCGTTTGGAAATTTGTCGAGCGACTAAGAGCGCACATATTGAAATTCATTAATTATGTAAAAAAATGTTTGAGACGTCAAATTTGAAAAATAAAAAACATAAACTGTAAGTAATTCTGTTTTAATTTAAACCATGTTCAAAGCCGCATCATTCTTTTATGATAACTCTGTATAGAATTCACAACATTTAATTTTCCAAAATTTCTATTCTTTACCTCTAAAACGGGTATATTAATTGTGGCTCTACAGTCCATTCCATTCTATCATATGATTGTGATACAACAATGCATCTTAGAGATAGAGTTGCTTCTTCTGAGAGTAATTATATTTATTATGTACATAATCTCGATGGTGAACAGAATAATAGTGTCACACATGTAATGCTAAATAATCTTTATTTTAGTGGAATTGACATGCTGGTATACAATAGAGAATTCGGCTAGTAAAGAAGGCAACGAGAAACCAATTTATTTTTTTACTCTCCTAAGTAAGTCTGACATAGGATGTCTGTTATTCATATAGAAATGAATATGTCATTTTCGTGGATAATTCTGTCTCGTACCAGGTCGCCTATAACCATTATTTACTAAATATTTTTTCTATTACAATTTTTTTTTTTTTGAAGTATATTAATGACGTGCACTTAGAACGGGTTTAACAACGTGCAAAATGACCTTATTTTTAGCCGTATTGAAGTTTATATTTAATTTAAAATACTATCAAGTAACACAATTTCTTCTTGACAATTTTTTTTTCATTTACTCAATCAGGATCAATTTTACCAAAATGATTAACATAAAAATTAAACCTCGTACAGAGTTTGCTATAACTGATAGTTGTAACTTTTTTTAACAACCTCCTAGTGGAAGGTTTAACATGTTTTGATCTATTTATTTATGATTATTATATATATTTTTTGAATATCAGTAAGATAATTCCCATACATTAACGGGATGTAACTGAAGAGAAATAAACCTAAAAAATATACCGGGCTAGTTCAAAAGCAAGGACCAATTGGTAAAAAAACAGTTGAAAAAATGAAAAATTTATTAATGTTTTAAACCACTTAACATATTTACTTTATTTTTCTACATAATCACCTTTCGTTCCAAACACTTTTGATATAGTGAAACAAACTTCTTAAAACATGCTGCATAAAATTCCGCCATCTGGGATTGTAGCCACTTTTGCACGGAAATTTTTAACTCTTCAATTTCCTCAAATCGTTGAAACTGAAGCCAGTTTTTGAGGTGTAGGAAGAAATGGATGATAGTCACTGGGCGTTTGATCAGGAGATGATCAAAAATCTTCCATTCGAATTTTTGAATTGTTTCTGTTGTGCATGCAGTCGTGTGTGGACGTGCGTTATCGTGAATAAGAAAAATTTCTGTCTCAACAATTCCCGATGTCGGATTTGAATTGCACCATGTAATTTAGAAAGTTTTTTCACAATATACCTATGATGTGATGGATGTTCCAGGTTCCATGAAATCAATCAAAAACTAACTTTTTTGGTCCTGGAATACAGTTCTCATGATTTTCTTTCTTGACTGGGCTTTTTTGATTTTTTTCGGTTTAGTTGAATCGGAATGATGCTACTGCGTGAATTGTTGTTTCGTCTCAGCATTGACGTACGAAGTGATCCTATTTCGTCACCACTGACGATATGGGAAAAAAATTCGTTTTCCTCGTGGTTAAAGCGATCGAGAAAAGCTTGTCCAAATGTCTTTCTACGATCTTTGTGTGCAGTTGTCAACAATTTTGATGTCCATCGTACACACAGATTACGGTAGCCTAGCACAGTTTACGATTCTCAACAATGGTTGCCTTTGAAACGTCTGGAAATTCTAAAGAAAGAATACTAATTGTAAAGTGACGATTTTCTCTCATTTTTGCATTCACACATTTAACGAGATCGTCAGTCAGACCAGTAGGCCTGCCAGTTCTCTGTTCGTCGTAAAACATTTAAAAGGCCTTCCTTAAACTCACAACACCATTGTCTCACTTTTCCTTTATATTTTTCTCATTGCGGTAGGCCAATGTTTCACACATTTGATGGTGAATTTCAGCAGCATTATATCCTCTTGCGTTTAGAAATCTAATCACTGATTAGATGCAACTATATTTAAAATTCCCTAGGCTCTCCTAATTAAGGGATTTAAGTTTTTCAAAATGCATTTGAAAATTTGAGTTCTCTTTTTTATAGGATTAAATGTTCAATTATCTACAGACTTTATTTCAGGCTCTACACAATCTGGAAAAATAGCATATTTTAAAAATCTGGATTGCAAAATTATTGTGCAAAAAAACTTTTTAAATAATTTTTTGTTTTAATTTTAAAAATTTAAAAAATTGTTGTGCAATAATTCTGATGGTGCATTATTGTCAGACCGATTTGTTTGAAATTTGGCGTGTTGCTTTATCATATCAAAACGTTTTTTGAGGAAAAAAAAGGTCTGAAGGTCCTATGTATAATAAAAGTACTCGAAAAAAATTCTCAAAAAATCTTGTTTTTTTTCACTTTGACAGTTATTGCTATTTTTTCATCAATAGTAATGTATTTTTCGATTTGCAACTGATAATAATGTGTGTAAAATTTAATAACAAAACTTTCCCTTTCTATCTTTTCTCTAAAATGAACAGTTATAGAGTTATCTTGGGGAAATGGGAGAAAAAATGGATATTTTGCGATTTTTTTTTTTTTACAGTTTGTTTAATAAAAATTTAAGTACACCTTTTTCAACTGGCATGTAACGAAATAATCATTTCTGATGATATTCCGGAGCCATTAAAGCAAAAAATAACGATAATATAGAAAAAGTCCATTCCAAAACAGATACCGCCTGGACTATAATGTAAATGTACATCAGAATATTAAAAAAAAAACTATATTATTACTCATATTTTGTAGAGTTTCGTTGTTTTGGCGTAAGAATTTTAAAATTTGTATAAATGAAGTATCTTATTATAATAGTAATATAATATTAAATATCTTGGAATAGTTAATAAAGCACTTAATATTTAAATTTAGTTCACTTAATGTGGATTTCGTTAAGTACTTCTTAGAACGGGAATGTTTTTGCAATATCCACCTTGATATAACGCTTTGAAGAACACTTGAATTAATTTCAGCTCGCAGGAAAAGATTTTTTTCTAAACCTCCTCTCAAGTGGAAGTATATTTCTTTATGGTAAGTGTGATGTTCTTCTCACAACGCTTTAGTTTTATTTTTCTTATTTTTTTTTTTTTTTTATAAGTGAAAATCGTTTTAATGTTAGTGTAAAATTACACATTAATTTTACACGAAATATGATACAGATTAAAAACCACCTTGTTTCATTATTGTAACAGAAAGGTAAAGGAAAATTATTTTTTTTAACATTTTCTTGACTTGTTAGCTATAATTCTTCATTTCTTTCTGGTCTTTGCTAATCATTGCACCAGACAATATTTTACTACATCTTACGTTCTCAATTATCTTTTTTATGTATTCTAATTTACATCTTCCTCTAAATCTTTTACCTTTTACTTTTTCCTCATCATATATTTAACCTAATTATACATTGCACCTTGATGCACGCTTAATTACCTTTATATGGTCCACCAACTTCCTTCTTATTTTTAAAAGATTTTATTGTAAATTTCTGCTCTTATCCTTTCACTTCAAATTTTATCGACCAAACTACACCACATCCTCCTACCACCACATTTTAAAGATTATTTTCCTTTTTGTTTTTCCTATTGATCGTGTTTCACTACCACACAACTATTTTCAACAATCTATTTTTAACTCAGATTTATTTTTGGTTTTAGCAGATTATTTTCTGCATGAAACCTGTCGTCTGTGACAATCTTTTTTAATGCCTGCTCTACTTCATCTGTATTTTATAATCTCATTACCTAAATAAAAACATTCTCTCATTTTTGGTATTTTTTGTTACTTTACCTTAATATTTAATTCTTTACAATCTTTTTTCTTCCACATTTCATTATTACCTTTGTACTTTCTTATATATTTTCAGAATGAAGTTCTCTTTTAGGAAAAAATCCGAGTCACACATATTTCATCTAACTTATCTTTGATTTTTAATTATCAGCAAATCACAATATTTTTTTCCTTAGGAAATTACTAAACTCTAAATATTATGTCTAAAATTTGTATATTGCTTATTTTAGTTAAAAGCTGCAAAGTAATGAGTAAAGACTTCAACCTAGATTTATTCCTTTCAGAATCCATTCGGTTTGCAGTTGATTCGTATATTCTTAAAGTTCTATCTCATTCTTGTAGAGGTTATACATTTTAAACATCTTTTATGTATTAAAAATTTGATACGCATCGCATATTTAATTATTTATTAAAATAAATAATTAAATATGCGATGCGTATCAATTAGTACAACGTTTTTCTTCTTTCAAACCCTTCCACATTTCCTTCCATTACTAAATTAATTAATTCTAGATGCCTTAGTGACCTTATAATGATCTATACACCTAATTACCTTTACTAATAATAATTAATCAAACCCTTTTTTCTTCTTTTTGTAATATCATTTCGTGTTTTGCCAGTACACCGTTTTTTATATATAATTTTATAATACCGTATTTCAGAAAATTATTATTATTATTTGCTTTTCATTGTCCATGTTTTGATGATATACAACACTACACTTTATTAAATCATTTTTTTAAACTTCTTTATAATTTTTATATTTATATTACTAATAAATTACTTTTCAGTTCGAAGGCTTCTAATTAATTAAGCATTCAAATTTTATAATACCTGTATATCATCTACCTTTTGTAATTTTGTAGTTAAATTTATTTTTATTAATTTTTTTTCAAGGAGTTCATATTCTTTAGTATTTCTTTTAATTATATTTTATTTATATCTAAAATAACATCATTAGCTAATTCAACATTTTAATTTTTTGGAATACTCTTAATTTAAATCGTTTGTTGGTTGTCCTGTATTATATTAAATGCCATAATCGTGATGTTTGTATTACAACCTGGCGGCACTAATCACAAGTCATCTGGAAATGATTTGTGACTAGACTTTATTTTCAGATATTTCTAAAAATATCAAAATCCCACGTCAGACTTACTAATGAAAATGAAGAGTGAAACTATCCAATTTTTTCGTTGCCTCTTCCTTTGAGAAAAATATACCATTATATAATATGAGAAACAGATGGAGACAACAGTGGTGCCAGGGACCTGCCAACAGGCAGATTACCACATGATGATGAATATCAGCTTTTTACAACCACGAAAATTATGGTGATATTTAACCCTTTAGGAAGTGACTGTGTAGTGAACATACCCAGCCTATATGATTCTCTTATGTGATAGTGTATTTGGTATTTAGAACCAGTAAGAGTTACTTTCACAGAAAGTATAGTACCACCACCACTAAAAGTATTTTAATTAATCAGAGTTATAAGATCGAAAATGTAGTGTAAAGCAACAAACTTATCTACCCTCGTACCGTTGCGAAACAATTTGCTCTCTACTTATCGTTTCAAATGTTTCACTTAATCTCGTCACAAATATTTCACGGGCAACCTTGTCTCACTCCTTTCTATAACGTAGGTTATTTTTTCTGTTCTAATACCAGGTAAAAACCGAACGAAAGTTTTGTCTTCCAATCTCAAACCTCTATATTTTAACATGTATTATTTAATTTCAGATTTACTTGTCTAATTTACTGTAAATAAATTAGACTCAAGAATAAAACCCAAAAATCTAATACCAGTAAATGTTACAAATAAATCTTTTCTTCATTTATTGATTCTATATTTCATAGTTTTAAACAATTAATTCCACTTCAATGACTAATTTATTATTTATTTCTCATTCCTTCATAAATTTAATAAAAATTGCTATGTTTTTGTTCAGCTTAATATTATTGTAAGAATTAAGTTCGCCTTCCTTGCACCAATTATTTTTCTGAATTTAAATAGTTCAATAACCAGATATTTACAAAATTATGATCAAGTAGAAAGTTTAATTTGTTCTCCTTGCTCTTTTGAAACCAGTATCTTCTAATTACCCAAAGTTCAAATTTATTTTGTTATAGATGAGTCTAAGAAATGCCATTTACGCACCCCCCATAAATGTTAGAATGTCGGACTCTCACGGGTTCGGCTAGATGTTATTAAGAGCCTATGTTTGCCCGCACCCTACCGACTAAAACTCCTATCACATCGTCTCTCCCCCTCCGAGGTTGGTCCTGCAGTTTAAGCATTGCGTGGGCCCAGGAGGTACCTTTAGGCTCCAGGGGTCCAGAGTCCCCGTGCTTCATCACCGTCGCCCATCCGCACAAGTACAGACGCACGACGGCTCCATAGGGGGCTGTCCTTTGCCCCTTCACCTTCAAGTCACTTTCTTCACCTGAGTCTCGGGTCTTTTATATGCAACTCTGATTCCTTGCTGGGTATTATCTTCAGTCCTCTTACTGATCTGGGTCCTAAATCAGGATCTATCCCATTATCTAGCTTCTCTCGCTTTAGTTTTCAGGATACTAGTTGCTAGATATACTACCTTGTCCCTTCCGCTCTTCCTATCAACATGTATGGAACTGTTTCTTCCGGAGAAAGCTAGCTTAACCCGACATCTTGTCTGACCACATCCCACCGCTAGTCTTTGTAGATGGTGTGCTCAACGGTATCTTCAGGATCGCAGTACCTGCATAGAGGAGACGTTCTCCTGCCAAATCGATGCAAGTAGGCTTCAAACTCGCCATTTCCAGAAAGGAGCTGCGTTATATAGAAACCTAACTCACCCAGTCTCTCTGCACCCATACATTTATTCTCGGAATTAATTTACGCGTCCATACACCAGTAAGTAAGATGTTCCAGGCCTCCTGCCACTCGACCAGAAGTAAGTCTTTAGCCTCGGTCTTAGTCATACTAAGATAAACCCGCCGGAGCATCAATGCACGCAGCCGCACAGGTGGAATCCCGGAGATAACCTCAATAGCATTTCGCGAAACCGTGCGATATGTGGCCGCAATGTTCAACGCAGCACGTCTTTGAAGCAATGATATTTTATCTATACTCCTATTCTTTTCAAGAGCCTCTACCCACGCAGGGACGGCATAAAATATAATAGAAGAAGCCACAGTCAGTATTATACGTCGTCTAGAAGCACGAGGACCTCTGTGGTTATGTATAAGCTTACTGAGGTTATCAACAACTGTATCAGCACGTGCCAAGGTCTGCTGAAGGTGGACGTTGTAGTTTCGGTTCCTCTCCAACCACACACCGAGGTACTTAACGTATCCCGACGTGGGAATACTGGTCCCAGCAACATTAATTTGCATTTCTCGCGGTCTTCTTCTCCCGACCAACGCTACTACGGAGGTTTTATTAGGTGCTAACTGTAGACCTCTCGCCTGAAGCTAACAACTTATTCGCCGAAATGCATTATTGGCTACCTCCTTAAAGTTCAAATATTAAAACATTTCATGAATAAGGAATAACCATTTATCTGATATATTTGTTTAATAAAAACTATCATACATACCATTTATAATTTATATATACGAAAAAGCTATTTAATTTTCTTTGGTTATACAATTTCTTTTTATTCACCACAGAAGTGTACAGAGAAGCTTGTACGTGGGAATATGAAAATGAAATTTTGTAGCGTATGAAAAATTGTTTAAAATTTTAATAAACTTTCAAATGTGCATTTCAAATTTTATTTTGCATTGAATTATTAGTTCTTTGTTTGTACTTGAGAATTTAAATGTAATATTCCTGTTAAAAAGTATTATATCATAATCCATTTCAGTATTTGTTACTGATATTGACAATCGTTCTACGCAAGGTTGGGTTAGTAAAATGATTCTTATCGTGGCTGATAGCGTACCATCTGTCTTTCAATACAACCAGACGACAACAATGATAAGAATGTTAAGTCAACTTAATGTATACACATTGAAATTAATATAATTAAGTATATAAATATTTTGTGTTATGTTAATTTTACAAAAGATGTTAAAAATATAAATTTACCCTATTGGGATGATGTGCAGTGAGTATTTTCAGTAAGGTCGAGGACAGTTCAATAATAACCGAGTAAAGCGTTTGTTCACAACAGTTCTTCATATAAATGGAGTAGAATTTTTTTCTTGCCTTACTCTCCTAAATTATTCTGGCATTACAGCTAAAGTATTTGCTAAAGTATTTTGCAAAACCTTGTTTTGTATTCCCCTTTATTCATTAAAATGAAATAAAAAAATGAATTAAATATTTAATAATACATAAGAACTTATGTAATGTAATAAATAAGATTCAAGATTCTCTTTTTCTATATGTTAAAAATAATTTGAATAAAATTATTCATTATGGTAGTAGAGGATCGTTGTAGGCTAGGACATTTGGTACCTCCTAAATTCTATTCTACAAATATAAATTATTATGAAAAGAGACTTATAAAATGTAGCGAAATTATAAGATTTTAAGGAAGTTCTATAAATTATTTTTTTAGTGTCACATAAATGATACCTGCCAAATTCAAATTATCAGTCTGTTAGAACGAAGTTTTTGTCTTCCAAGAGTATTTCAGATAGAAACTTCTCAACTTTAAAAGCATATAAAAATTATTTAGGTTCCTTATAAAATTGGAAAATATTTCATTTTATAGCAAAAAAACATCAAGTTTTGACTTACATAGTTCATTAATACCGAATTCAGCCACCAACTCTGTCACCAGTGTTGGTAAAAATGGATACATTTACTGGTGCGGAATGTGCAAGCTGAGTGTTTTGGTGTCACGTTTTTCAGTCAGCAGCTGATGTCATTTTCAACGTAATTTTCGTAGAGAGTACGGTGTGGAGCCTCCTGGTAGGCATATAATTTATTGTTAGTAGCAAACCTTCCCTGAAATTGTTGTAGAAAAACTCAGAGAAAGCTTTGCACATAATTCGAAGAAATCAACTCGACGTGCATCACTTGAGATTAGCATTCCACAAATGGCTGTTTGGTGCGTATTAGGCTAATGACTGAACTTGAAGGCATACAAACTAACCATGGTTCAACACATTACAGATGACGACCAATTTGCTTAACTGCAGTTTTTTGTGGAAACGGTGAATAGAATTGCAGACAATGTAAATTTTTAGTGATACGTTATTTCACTTCAGTGGAAAGATGAACACCCATAACTGCCAAATACGGGGAAGCGAAAACCCTCATGAATCTTTTCAGCCTATTTGTGATAGTCCTAAGATAATGCATTTTGCACTCTAAGCAAACAAAGACTGTATGGCCCGTCCTTCTTTTAGAAGCCAACCGTAAATGGTATCTTTATCTGGACATGCTTCAAAACTTTCTAATCCCTCAGTCAGACTATGATGACCAAGATGGACGCCATTACTATCAGCATGACGGGACACCATCTCACTACCGCCTAGGAGTCTGAGATTTTTTGATATTCGATTTCCAGGTCAGTGGGGGGATTGGTCCAGAAGGACCAGCTGTTTAACAGCAGATTTGTGGCAATGATTATCAGGTAAAAATTTAACATACGTTAAATAATTTATATATATATATTTCTTAATTGTTTTTTTTTTCGGATTTTATCTCGTTTAATAAGAAATGTCATTTATAAGATTTCTTGTTAAATTGAATTCGTAAAAAAATAACGTAGAAAAAAGAGATATAAAAAAAAATTTTGCCAATAACTTTTAACATAAATTGTTAAAGTTAATTTAACAAAAAAAAAAAAAAAATATTAGCAATACCTTATAAACCATTAATTTAGTTCCAATTAAAATTTCAATATTTAATGAAAAAATTAATAAACATTATCTCAGGATTATTTTAGTATGGAATTATAAGTCTGTTATTTTTATGTGTTCAAATAAAAGAGATCTCCATAAGAAATACAAAAGGAAAGAAATCAGTGTCATGAAAATACTTTTAAAAACGTAGTAAAGCTCTCTGTACTGACGAAATATACAAATACTACTTTTACCTTCATGTAAAATCATACAAAATGATTAGTTAAAGGATTTTTTTATACAGAAACTTTTAAATCTAAATTTTCTTGTTTAAGGGTACGTTAATGAAAATTTACTGAAAAACTTTTCTTGGAAGTATGGGATGAGATTACTTTAAATAAAAGAATGTTGTCAACTCTATGTAATAAAAATTCAATGGCAAGGAGCAATAATGACGAACAAATGGGAAAAAAGCTGTAAGTAGCTCACATAGAGTATGAAATGTTTCTTAAGAAAATTGCTTATAGTTCCCACTGAAAAAAAACGTAATTGTTTATTGTAATTATGCTAATTAAATATAATTAACTCATTATTTGTAATTAACTTATGTTGATATATTTATTATACGTCTAATAATCGTAATTTTTATTGGCTGGGACCTCACATGTGATTCATGTAATAAGCACAACCTATTTCCCAAAAAGAGCAAAAATACTTCAAACCAGCCTTACAAGGAGGCGTATAAGGAAAGAAGTGGTTTGATATGATAAGTTTCACTAAACTTATTTAATATTCAATCCTAAAAGTAATTTAATACTGTTTACAACCAACTGTATAATGAATACTTTCAGAAAAATCGGTTTTGATTACTATAGCTAGAATCTCAGATACTTTACATACATCAGATCCATAAAAGTGATTGAGATAGGTAGTGTAAAGCAAGATGTTTATGTACCCCTTACATAATGCACTACTTCGTAATATAGGGGAATTTCTTCTATGAAATACAATAACAAAAAATTATCGATATCGTCATATATGAAGTAAGGCAATTTTTAAACATAAACTATGTAAGGATTAAATTATATAAAACAAAAAAGAATTATTAACTCGTCATTTAATTAAGTATTTATTGTCATATTTAGCAACCATAGTTGATAATTATCAAAGATAAATTTTATAATATGAATGTATAACGAACAGCAACTTAGTATATGTAATTGAATTATCTTTGATTTACATACGAATTTGTATTCGTATCACAGTTTCAATAATATATGTGTTTACAGATGCATATTATTATTACATGTATGAGTACATGAAACGCATAATGCAGCAATCAATTCTACTATGCGTTTAATTTGCAATTTTAATCATGCTACAAAGTTCTTGAATTTAAAAATGTATTGACAATAACAATAACTTTTTATAAGTAATCAACAATAATAGTATAGAGTTAATGGAATTACTAATGCTTTACAGCTAGGATAATTATATAAGTACAACTTATTTTCTAATGTACTGGAATCTAATCGCTTAGATTACATTCTATTGTAATACAGTAGTTAACTTATAGATAATTAAATTGCGCAATTCTATCTTATACAAACTGAGTATTTTAACTATTTTTAGTAGAATTGCTTAGATATAAGTACGAGTAGATTATGATGCCTGTATCTTATTCATATCTACATTTTTATCCTATTAAACAGAATATCATCTTACTAAGCAAAACTAGAATACAATTAATTTCCGTATAGAGGAATTAATCAGTATTAATACTTCGCGGATTAATCGAATAAATGAATTGTCAACCTTCATTACAGTATTTATTTAAGACAAAGTAATACACAATGAAAAAAGATATGAAATGACCATTTTAAATGTTACTCTTTAAAGCAAAGTAGAGTTTATTCAGTTCATCGAATGCTTTCAAAAGAAGATTCTTGGAGCAGAAATTACAATAAAACAGGTTTTTTATTGGCAAAACTTATGAACCCATAAAATAATTTATATTTAAATTTCAACGAATATTTTCTAAGATTATTTTTTTTAAGTTTGGTTTTATTTATAAGTAATACTAATTTATTCCTTACAGTTTTTTTCATGAATTTGTAACAAAAAATTTGATAAGTAAAACGTTTAAAAATAATCAACAAAATATTTTTGCTTAAAACGATCTTAACTGGAATAATTTTATTAATGTTTTCATGTAATAAATATTGAAACTATTGCAATAAAATAAAATACTTTTTGAAACCATGAAAAGATTATAATAATAAATAACATTAATATTGAAAAATAATTTACATACACATTTTTCGTTTAATGAACAGATATATAGATTATTAAACGAACAGATTTTTTCTCTTTTTTAATTATATGGTTGGTAAATGAGCTTACATCGGGAGTAGTATGCAAATTTGGAGAAATAGTGGTGAACTCGAATGGTCCAAAATTATTTCAGTTTGCTTCATTTAATAATTTAAAAATTAACATTATTTTCTGAAAGAAAGACAATCACAAGTATACTTGGAATTCAAAGGGTTAACGTCTCTAATAAACTATATATTGGTTAATGACAAGTTGAGGAGCCAGATTCAAAACGTTAGAGCATACAAGTGTGGCACATACAGGATCACTATCTCTTTTTGGGTAAGATATCAATTCTGGCAAAATGAAAGAAAATGGCCCGAAATGGCTGGATGAAATATGATGGTGTGTTTAAAGTTCATCTTCTGTAGGAGAATAGCATTCAAATACTCTATCAAGGACGATTACAGAAGTGCCTTTCCATGGTCCCCGCAGATGAGGATATCGAAGAAGAGTGGAACAGCATTATGATGTGCACTCAGAAGACAGCATTTGAAGCCCTTGGTAAAAGGAAAAGAAAGAAGAGTTTAAAAAGCTTAAAAATTTGGAAGTGAGAAATAGAAAACATTATTTAGGGCAAAAAAAGCTTACATGAATTTCCTGCCAAAGAAGTCCTGGGAGACTTATAAGACTAAAAGAAAATTGGCAAAAAGAATTGTATGGGAGCTCATCAGGTCTCGAGAGATAGGTTTATAGCGTCGTAAAACCATTACGTACATGTTTAGCAGTAATGTGCTTACTAGGTACTGAAGCTTATAAATAGAAGGGAAAAACAGACAGCGTCGATGAACAATATATCAGTTAAAAAATGGAAAAAGCACTACATGAACTTATTTTTAAAATTCTTATTTCTCCATTATGAAATTTTTTCTCACATTCTTTAGATCATGAACTTTTGTATTTTATTTTACTGATTTCAATGTCAATTTAAATAATTTTACATCCTGATTCTATGTATTTTTTAAATCTATTTTATTTAACTTAATTATTCAGTTTAAATTTTTATGTGTTTTTTATTTTTTATTTTTATGTATCATATTACAAAAATCATGTATTTTCATTTAGTTAAATTTTGTATTTTTAATTTTTTTTTTAATAATCATCCTGTTATGATATGAACTCGCGGCTAGCGCTCAAGGCTTCTTCTGCTAGCTGCGTCAAGGATAAATATGTTGAATAAAATTGTATATGTAATTTTCAATTGACAATAAATAATAATAATTGATTTTATAAAATAAAATTATAAATAAAACTTCATTTTTATCAAAACACGCTAAAGATTACCAAACAGAGGAATATCATGCGATAGATTCAGTAGATCCTGCAACGATGGACGAATTATAAAAGGCATTGGATGGTATGAAAAATAGAATGGCTGTAAGATTAGTTGTCATCAATCCTGAGTTACTGAAGTGTGGTGGTGTATTACTTAAGCTAAGACGCCTGAATCTGATTAACGAATGCTAGAAGATCCCAAATTCATGGCGATCGGAGAAGGTAATCTCGGTTTTTAAAAGAAACGATTGAGATTGAATAATATTATGGCCACCCTTGTTCTTCTTTATGGAAACGAGTCATGGGTTACCACAAAAGACAAAGAGTCAGATACAGGCAGCGGAGATGAGCTTTCTAAGGAGTCAGAAGGGCGTCGCACGTTATATCGGGTAAGGAATGAAGAAGTAAGAACCGAATTTGATATTTACAGCCTAATGAAACAGTGATCGACTACCGGAATCCATGGAAACAACACCGGAAGTGAATATCTGATAATAGGATTCCAATGCAAGTATAATTATAAGCCATGCGGAAGGAGGGACATTGCAAAAACACGTAAATGATGACGATAGCTCATTGTGAATTCGGAACAGGCATAAGCCTAATCCTTGTGTGTAAGAATAAGAAATTTTTTTTTTGTAATAATGAATTAATTCATTAATTTACCACAGAAGATTTTGAAGTTTGCACGTGGGAATATCGAAATGTAATTTTGTAGAGTATGAAAAATGTCATGCCTAACAGATTTGAATCCGAGATACCCCGATGAAAGGCCGAGACGCTACCTTTCCGCCAAGGAAGTCTGTAATTTTGGCAAATTACTTCTGTAATTATTTTTTTTAGATAATGAAATTCTACTGGTATAACGAAAATATTTTAAAATACAATAAAAATACAACTTCAATAGTTCTGGAGAAAAGGAATTTCTAATTTTGTTTGTTTTAAACTAGTCTGTTGATCCTAACATTTCTATAACATTTAAATTAAAACAAAAATTAATAAAATAACCTTTATTTCCAAGGACATTTAAAAATACCTATGTTGTAGACAGATATGAACTGAAATTTAACAAAAAAAATGAATCTGGAGATATTGTAACCAAAAGAAAAACCACGAATGACGTGCAAATATATATGATCTAAGATATCATCAAAAGAATAGGACAAAATTTGAACACAATTTCCTAAAGGAGATGTAGATAAAAGAAGACCTGAGTCAAAAGAAAGGTCTAATTTATCAACCCAATAGTTTGATACAGCAATGAAATTTATGAAATGGATCTTTGGATATTTATATGAATAAAATGAACAATTTACATCCGAAATTCTGTGTACAAGTAAATGTAATAGGTTCTTAGTAGCGTCTTGATCAATTAACATGAAATAAAAAATTAAAATTAGTTTGTTAACTTAGAAAAACTGTAAGGCAATCTCTTTCATTTTTTTCTTAATGTAAAAAAAATTGAAATTACAGATGATTTCTTTTTATTTATAATTAATTCGCATCCTCTGCTGAATTGAGAGATCGTGTCGTAAAAACAGTTTTTACCGATTGAAGGAGTACAATGATTTGTTGCTTTCAACTATCAATCCTAGACGTACTGATAATATATTCTTTTTCTTAGCGTAATGATTCTCATTTTACAGACAGTCCCTGAGGAAATCAGAATGAAGATATACTTGAAAGGCTATTTTTTTGCATTTCGTAATCTTGGAAAAATCATGTGCAACAGGATGTTTGTTTCAGAGAAGGAAATAATAATCTCATTTTCCAATCTTAATTTTTCTTAGCAAGTTTGGCATGTAATTCTCGTTATCTTTTTAAATAATTTACCAATTTCTGAAGTGACTTGTATTTCTTTCCAAATATAAGCGCTTAACACATATAAACAATTTTCACCACAGGAGTCCCAAAATTGTATACGTGAGCATATATTTTTACTTTGTTACCTTATGAGAAAAGCTGGTAAATTGTATGACTTCGTGATTACCAAAATAAGATTTAAGTATCAAAATTCATATAATTTCAAATAAAAAAACAATGATTTTTAGGGGTTCTTTACCCTGTGGGGAAAATTTAAGAAAAATCTATTTATAAAGAAGTGACCTTTAACAAAAAAGAATTAATTTAAAAGAGAATTGTTTACGAATATTGAAAAAATGAAGTAATTAAAAAGAATTGCTTCTCATTTTGGGTTCGGAGAATCTAACGCTAATTTAATTTTATTAGCCCTTTAAGTGATGAAGATAAATGTAACAAACTTTTTTTGATCATAGAAATTAAAAGAGTTACAGCCAAAATATTTTTTAGAAGTGGGGGAATAAATTTTAATAAAAACCTTCTTAAAATATTTATACATTAAGCTTAACAAATTTGATAAATAAAGATTTCTCTTAAGCTTAACAAATTTGCTAAGTAAAGTTTTCTCTAAGTGTAACCTCCCCCTTCAATAGAGGCTAAAATAGGAAAAAGGGAATTTTCAAAAAACTTCTCTCCGTTAAAAGTCCGGGGTCTATTATTTTAAAAGAACTGTTGATACTTCTTGATAGTTCTATGTATGAAGTATAAACTTTCAAAAAATGTTTGAAAAATATTTAAAGCAAAGAACAAAATATAAAAACACATATATTTCAATTGTAACAACTGGGAGTTGTTACAATTTGGTGGTTGTTGAATTTGGGTTATAGAATGTATATGCATTGTAGGTAACACTCTTTCTTTAATAAATTTTTTTCTAAAATGATTCTAGGAAATTCAAGATTGGTTTATTCCCACTGCTGTACGAAAAAAAATTAATATAATCAATACTTTATTAAAAACATTTGAGCCAAATTTGAAGAAAATCGGTTCGGTAAATCCTGTAACATGGCCAATAGTAGTTCAAAACACATACCAAAATCATTTTTTGATCTAGATGAACTAGGTGAACCTTAAAAAGTAAACGTTTTTAAAAACTTGATACCTCATTTATGCAATGACCGCCATTCTTGAAAAAATAAGCTAGGAAAATATTCGCCGGGGAAATAAAATGAAAACCTTGATAAAGAAAATGATTCTTTTGAAAGACAGGGAGTCCCGTTAGGATTTTTTTCTTTGCTTTTTCTCAGGTGAAACTGTGCCTACTTTATTTTGTTGTGTCTTATATGATATCATGATATCTTGTAAATTTAAGTGACCTATTAAAAGTTATTCTTGCACATCTAAAAGAAATAATAAAACTAAATTTATCTTAATAAATAATTTTAGTATATAGTATATTTTACGAGTTACATTAAAAGATGTCTAGAAAAGGATGTATCTTGGCCAGAAATGTGTTTGACGTGTTTTTCCAAAACAATTAATCGTTTTCTTAAAATAAAATAAAAATAGAGTTATAAATAATCTTCTTCATATCGTCTTGTCCAAATAGTTCTCAAATTAATAATCATGAGTTTTTCCTCTCACTTGGAAGATACTCTAAAGGTGCTCACCCACACTTCTTGATCGTTTATTTTCTCTTTATAATGCATTTCTATATTTTCTTGATTTTTTTAATTGTTTTACTCTTTGTACCTTCTTGATTTTTTTTTAGCATCTGGAATCTGTTTCTCTCACCAGTTTTTCAATTCTCATTATCAAACGTTTCATTCTCAAGTAGTGCAGATCCAGTCTCTTTCCTTTCTTTATTATTTCCTGTAATCTTCTGTGTGACTTCCTTTTAGATCCTATTATACATTTTCTATCCTTCTTCATTTTTTTTTTATTCAAAAACTTCCGGTTTTCTTTCATCAACCGTTTTCTCATTCTTCTCTGCTTTTTCTTATCTTAGTCCTACTTCCGGTCAACATAATCTTTTTCTCAATTAAATTCATCTAATGTATTTAATTATCTATGCATGAACTTAAGATAACATTTTTTGTTTATGTTTCAGTGCATCACAAGTAACATTTTAATAATCGAATAATTCTATCTGAATGTTAAAATTTGTAATACCTAATTTTTCGTAGTAAAGATAAATTAAAAAATAAAAGATGGTAATTTTTGTTTTTAAAATCATATGTCTGTGTTTTAAGTGATAGTAATAATATACAATTCAATTTAAAAGAATTACAATTGTATTTAAGTTAGATTTTTATTGTTAACAATTCTTTTTATCTCATTAAATCTAGAAATGTAATTTAAATCAGATAAAATATTTATGTATAAGATTTGATATTTAAAGATTAAATTTTCTTTACCTTTCATAAAAACTATTAGTCATCAAATGTTTTATTCATTCAATGTCCGTTTCTGATATGTACAAAGTTCATGATATATTACAATCATTTCATCTGGTAAATATACATAATAAAATATTTAATACATGTTATGAATATATAATAAACATTTGTTGTATTAAAAGATTCTTTACTGATATAATTTTATATGAAGATTTACAGAAAGAAGGAATATTAAGAGAAAAACAAAGCAATTTATTTCTTAACTCCTAGTAACAACTTTTATATCGGTTGGAGAATGAAACATATATTTCTAAACATTTTCATTGATACTAAATCGATAAAATCTGCTTTAAAAGAAAAAAATTGAAATTGTAACTGTTTTTAAAAAATTTCCTTTTAAGCTTATAATCTCAATTTAAGTACTCGTGTAACTTGTTAAGTGTAGCTAATTTTCATTCATACTATGGTACCAATTTAATTATTAAAATACATCCCAGACCTAAGGATTTCATGAAAGTGGATTCTCTTGTAATTCTAAGCATCCAAATAACATTTTATTATTTGGAAGAAAAAGTGCTTTACTGTTTTACTTTTCCTACTTTTAAAAATAACATTATTATCGATAATACTACTCAATAACACTATTCTGTGTTCTTATCCATTAACTCAGTTAGGATTAGACGGTACAACAGGATACCGAACGTAAGTTAATTAGATTATCAGTAAATATACAAAAAAGTGCCGTAACCGTAAAAGCGTGGGTTATAGCTATCTTACACGTAGAAACAGTAGCTCTAAAGATGGTGCAGCTATTTTAAGGAATAACAAGTATCCCATGCCAAACTTATTAAGGAAAGTAATGAGTGATGCGGTATCCCAATGCGTTTTTCACCGATCCAAATATATCAACTCTGCAAATAATATCTTCTCTTTGCTCACCTCAGGGACTGACTGAATAGTGAACATCATTACTCTGAGAAAGCAGCTCTGAGTACTGTCTTACATTTGTCACAGTGAAAGAAGACTGCGATAGATAGTATTCTACAACAGATTAATATATCATTGTACCACTTTCGGTGTGGAATGCAGTAAATATATATATATATATATACTACTAATCAGTAGTAGTATACTATACTTTACTATCAATCAGTAGGGGAGTGAAGGATTTATGTGGAAGGTAAATAAATAAGCATACGATAAAGATTTAATAAATCAGATAAATTTATCAGGATAAACTGATGTAAGATTACAGATTGATATTTTAATTTAACTTGCAAATAAGTTCGTAGAAAATACACAATACTAAAACGGGATTTAGAAACTGTTGTTGGCAACTTCTTTTATCAAAACAAAAAAACATGGAAGTGTTTACTAGATAATAATATTCCCAAGGAAGGAAATCTACATATTTTTGTTCATAGTCTCATTTTTTTTATTTGTAATGGTTTTGCAGTTTATGTTATTGTTATTTGTTTTAACTTTTTTATGGCTTTTTTGTTTCCTAGTTTACATCATTTATATTTTATAATTGATTATAAATCAGTTATAGTCGTTTATCGATTTTTTTTTTTTTTTTATATTATTTTCTACAGTGGAAGTAAGTAAATAAATTTCTATTTACACAGCATGATTTCAGCGGAGGACAGAGTCGATCATTTCAGTTAAGATGCTTTTTAAGAAAGTCTACCTTCAAAAGTTTTTTTTGTAATAAATTTTAAGGCTTTAGTGTTTTATCACAATCAGTTTCTAGTTTTCTGGATGGGAACTCGATCGAAAAAGGTCTATCGTAACATCTTCAATTATAAAGGGATAAGGGAGGGTTTTATGGAAAAAATTATACTTAATGTACAGAGTTGCGCATGAAGTGATCCAACATTTGTTTTGGCAATAATTGTTCAGTTTAACAATTGTTAATGTGTTTTATGTTGGCAGAAGTGACAGCAGGCAGGAGTATTACTTTCCTCTCTTTCCGAGTGCGCTGTGAATCGTTCCAAGATGGCTGACAAAGAAATTCTGACTGTTGAACAGCGCGTAGACTGTGTTGTTTTTAAATGAAACGAAAAGTGTGGTGCTTACACAAAGGTGGTTTCGTGCACATTTTCCAACTCTATGATGGTCCTCATTTAAAACAGTACGTAGACTACGAAAAATTGAATAGTGATGGTTCAGTATTTGAGAGTAAGCGCAAACGGCCTGCCGATGTTCGTTCTCCACAGAATGTCGGAGCTGTTAAAGCAGCGTTACTGAGGAGCCCGGGAAAATAAACAAGAAAAGCAGCAACACGGCTTGGGATTTTTAGGCGATTTGTGCAGCGAATTTTAATTTAAAAACTGATTTACATTTGTATTCGTATCAAATACGGATGAACACTTATAACACAGTGTTGCCTAAATTAATGGTTGACAACAAACATCAAAGAATGGTATTCGCTGAACGGGTTGTGTATTAAGGCGTATGGTTGAACAATGTATGGCTTTCAGATAAGGCACATTTTCACCTTGACGGGGTTGTTAATAAAATGTGCGTTTTTTGGCTTCCGAAAATCCACTTGTGCTTCATGAAACAATCAATCCACACGAGCCATTCTTTTTTGGACAGTGAACAGTGAATATTATCTAAATGTGCACGGTAATAATTTTGTTATTCAGTTTCTCGCAAAAGATCTCGATTAGAAATAGAATGGCTCATGCAGGATGGAACCAGATCGCACACAGCTAATGTTGTTTTAGACTTTCTGCGTGAAACTTTCAACGCAAATGTCATTTCAAACCGATTTCCTAATCGTTTTGCGCGTAAACAGAACTGGCCTTCGAATAGTCTTGATTTGAATCCATGTGATTATTTTCTTTGGGGATTTATAAAGGAAAAGATTTTTCCTAAACACCCTCCCACAGTGATGGAATTGCAAGAGCTGATCATTGAGGAGTGCGGTGAGAGAACCGAGGGTATGTGTCGTCGAGTTATTAACAACATAGGAGTTCTTGTTGAAGAAATTTCTAGACATGATGGCGGTCATATTGAACACGGGATGAGCAGAAAATAATTTCCAGGTATATAGTAAACATGTTGTATTTCACTTTTCTGTATTGCGATCCAAATAAATATTTTTTAACAATACCAAATGTTGAATCATTTCGTGCGCCACTCTGTACTTCTGAAAAATATACATAAAAAAAGTTTCGAAAAATATCAACACCTTTAAAATGGTAAAACTCCAGAAATTACCATGTTCAATAAAAATTTTAGTCTATTTTATAACGTAAAAGAAACATTTACTGTCAAAAGAAATTTACTGTCATCTGAAATATTTTTCTTCTGTGAGGCACTTTAAAGTAGCTTATGATTCATACTACAGTTCCTTTTTCTTCCCTTCTTTGTAATATTTTTTTCGTTTCCCTGCTCTTACCTGATATCTTCTTTTTTTTCATTTTCTATTTCTTCCTCTTCTTCTTTTTGCACTTGTCTTTCCTTTCTTTCTCATCTTTATTTTCTCCTTCTCAACTACCTTTCTAACTTCTATTTTGCCTTTGCAACCGCTTCTCCTTGTTTATATCTTCTATCGCTCTTTCTCCTCTTTTCTCTCTTCATCCTCTTCTTCATTCCCATACTCTTCTTGTTCTTCTCTTTTTTCTTCTTCTATATCACCTCTTCCTCTCCTTCTTCCCTCTTTGCCCCTGCCCTTTCTCTTTCTCATCGTTATTTTTCTACATCTCCCTCTTTTCCTGATTCTTTCTTCTCCTTCTTTCACATCTTTTTTTTGTTTCTTTTCTCCTTTTATCTTCTTCTTTTTCCATTTAACCTCTCCTTTTTGTTCTCTTTTTCACTTTCTTTGTTAAGCTTCCTCTTTTCCCCTTTCCTTTTCCATCTTCCCCTTTCCACCATCCAATATTTCTCTTTCCCGATCTTTTTATTGTTTATCCTTTCATTCCTCTCGTAGTTATTTATTTTTATAAAATTTTTTCTCATCTTCACTCAGATATCTTCTTCTTAGCCTTTTTTTATATTTCTTTTTCTGCTGTTCTGCTGGACTCTTTATAATATTGGACCTTGTAACTGATCAATACGTATGAAATTTATGTAACTTTTTCTATAAAAGTCTTTTCGGCATTCTCTTTACTTTTCCATAACAGCTTTATTTTGTCTGTATATCCTTTTTCTGCAAATCTCTCAGTTTAAATTTTATTCTTAAAATTATACTGTCTTCCAACAATCTGGTTAATTAAACAATTAATTTTTCCAGTTTCAAGATGGTTTTTTTTCTGAGGAGTACCATTATAATAAAAATCATATTCATTTTTGTGAATTTAGATTCAGCTACCTTAAGATAAACTAATATAATTTTAATTTTATTTTGAGTTTGGATCATTCGATAGATTAAGTATATTAATTATAGATTACAATGAACGCTAATCCTAATAATTAACACGCAAGTTATTAATTGTTAAATCAGTATATTCATACATAGCGTGCGTTCTCAAATAGTGATTCAGGTACGCTTGAAGTGTTTGGAAAAACAAAAAGCTTTGACACTTTTGATATTTATTATTATCATTGAAATGTATGGAAAGGATTTGTAAATTTCCTCAGTTTTTCAAAAATTGTACATTGGCATGGATATATGAAAATTTCAGTGGGTAATTTTTTCCTAAAATTTTAAATAATATTGTATATAATAGCTGAAACATCTGTAGTATAAAATAACCCGTGAAATATATGCACATTATAATAACTTAATGTGTACTCAGGTGCTAAAATTGTGGTTGCATTTAATAATGGTTATAACCGCAAGTCTGTGTAACTTTCTTAGATTAATCAACCAAACCAGCCCCTAATACAGAAGTTATATTGCTTGTTGCAGAATTAAATTTTTCATACTATTGTAAATTTATACTTATATTTTTTTAAATATTAATTGTTGTTCAAGTCTTATAATTAATATTTTAATTTTTAAGTTAAATATTTTTTAACATTCAATAAATGAATTTCATAGTAATTTGATGGAAACAACTTATTATGTTAGGAAGTAAATCATCTCTCCTAAGTGGATAATGTATTAAAATAGAATCACTATAGAACTATACATTAGATAAGGCGGAGTTACCAGTTCACACGCTACATAGCGCGACTTGACGGTCAGAAATAAAAGAGAACTTGCGTGAGAGGTAATGAATCGACAAACATACATGCCTGACTTTATTTCACTCTGATATTAACTTTCTTTTATTCCATTCCCTATATGCACTTCTCGAATAAACAATGTACTCTCTGTTTTTGTGTTGTTACACAATTCTGTGCAATAGCAAAATTGGAATATTCCTATGATAACAATTTTCGTATCTACCGATAGCAGAGACTCTCCGGCGTAGTGGGAGGTCTTTTCACCTCCCACTAAGTTCAGTCAATGTCCATCATTCTTTTAGTATAATTTTTGCACAATAAAATAACTAAACTATTAAAATTAATAATTCTATAAACAACAATAGAATGAGTGTAAATAAGGCGTTCTATTGACATAATAATTTTTTTTTCTGATTGGTTAACTAGCTTTTAAAACTTAAGATATTTTTAAGACAATTTAATTATATTTTTACTATGAACGAATTATAATTAAAAATTAATTTGAAATATAATTTAGACTAAAAATTGAAATTTAAATAAGACTACGGTTTTAATGTTTTAAACATTATTAACAACAGCTAATAATAGTAATGGTAATAGCTAGTAACAGCTGCGATCGTTGAACTGTTATTTCAGCCGATACTGTAGCCACAGTTTTTAGAAGTTGATATTTTTTTTACAGATATTAAAAATAAATAATTTTGATAATAGTACAAAATACATTAATAATAGTATTAATGATACTATTATTACTATTACTATTATGTACTATTACTATTATGTACTAATAATAGTACAATTATACATTATTTAGTTCCGGTCAGGAATGATAGTTTTTTTTTTTATTAAACTTATAGCAAAACGGTTTTAACTATTATTTTGCCTAGAAGAATAAAGGGAAATTATGGATAATAGCTTGATTAGAGGACCATTATAAATAATTTACAAAAATTGTTATTAATAAGTAAAAATATTTATTTTATAAAGTAATAATATGATGCATCAGTGCCGAAGATAATAATTCAAAAAATAGATACACAATAAAATAATAATTGTAAAAGTTTTATTGGCTAAACATTTGAGAACTTATTTTAATGTATATTAAACGAATATGAACAAATTACGGTTTATCTAATAACTAGCTTTTGTTAAACTATGAACACACTACTTTTTTTAAAATGAAGTATATTAATTTCATTTTAAATAGATTAATCCGAAAGTCTATTGTATTGTTATAAAATTTATTAAAAATATACGGTTCATACTGAAATCCTTTCTCATATGTATTATGCTTTTTTACGTGAAAATAGTTGTATTATTTGAAGAAAAATAGCATTATTATTTTTTAGGAGTAAATTATTGTTATTTTTCAGCAAACATTTTTAGATTTTTTTGGTGATTAAAATATCACCTAAAAGTTGGTCTACATGAATCATAATCACCGGCACTAAATAAAGATACATTTTTTTGTATAATGAAAGGTTCTGATTTTTTCTAGTAATTTTAAGAGGTAATATTATATTTTAGACTTAAATATACGTTGGGATAATAATTATTTAACAATGATGATCTGAACTTGTTAACGATGTTAATTTTGTTTTGGAGTTTCATAACTGTTCGTATTTTCTAATGTACAAGTATGATAACGAGTGGTAATTTTATCCCAGAGGCTATGGTTTGGTTTTTTTATTTGTTTTAAAAGTTGTTTTTTTTCTGCTCTTTTAACATGCGAGATGTTTTTTTATTTTTTATTTATTTATGTGATATTACGATGAATACTTTTTCTTTATTTTACGTAAAATCACTATTTTATTATCTGTTTTACAATCTGTGGAGTTGTTATTAAATGCCTAGTCTGTATTATTCTGCAGAGGTTTTGTACATTAAATTCATCTTTGTATGTAGCTTCTCCTGTTTCCGCATGTTGTACTTTATGCAATCAAAGTAGTATAGTTTGTGTACTGTAGTAATATTGGGTTAGTATGATTAGTGTCTTCTTTGTAGAGGCTATTGTTTGGTTTTTATATTTGTTTAAAAGTTGTTTTTTATTCTGCTTTTTTAACATGCGAGGTGTCTTTTTTTATTTATTTATGTGATATTACGATGAATACTTTTTCTTTATTTTACGTAAAAATTGATTAAATAATTTTAATATATAATGATTGTATAATATATATATGACTATATGTATCCTACCCTTTTAAAGGGCATTTTTTATGTGTGTGTGTGTGTGTGTGTGTGTGTGTGTGTGTGTGTGTGTGTGTGTGTGTGTGTGTCCCTTAGCTTAGCACCGGAACATACTGATCACTAGCAGAAAATCCCAATTCGTTAGTACGTCTCGTGGTGGTCAGGTGTATACTTGTATACACAATAATATTATAAATATATATAAATATTATTGTATACAATAATATAGTTTTCTATCATTTGTATGATTGTTTTTCTTCATAAAATAATGAACTATAACCAAAAAGTAGGCACCGGAAGGTACCGATCAAAAGCGGAAAATCCCGATTCATTAGTATAAATTTCTAGAGTTAAATTTCTAATTTAACTTTCGTTTTATCAATTTTCATCATTAAAAAAATATGTTTTCACAACATATTCCATTAATCATTGTTAGAGAGAGAGGGTAATCATTGTTGGACACCTAATAATCCCATTCCGAGGCGCCTCCCGGCAGGGCAATCCGCCCGGAGAGCCTGGCTGAGCAGCTACTATATATATTGATTAAATGATTATCGTAATTATTGTGTATCTATTACTATATTATTTTTGCAGACTACGAAGGAAAGAAAAGAATGCGTTCTTGCTTCAGTCTGAATAGATTCTTTTGTTTGTGTTTAAACACTAATTTGTATCAGGTACATTCATTTGTTTGCTTTCTTTTTCTATAAAAAAAAGACTGTGGTCAATCCATAGTAAATTTGTCCTGCTATCTTTAATAAAAGCCGTAAAAAGTTGTTGAGGGGAAAAAATTCAAAGCCTACATGTATAATTTAAAAATACAACTTGTTTTACATCGTTTCTCCTTAAAATTGGATTGTTACTGTAATACATCCAAAGACATTGTGATTTTTAAAGTACCAGGTGATTGTTTAAAACGAAACCCAATTTAAACAAAAGTAATACGCTATGTTAAATGCGATTAGTTGAAAAATATTACAATTATTTGTGCAAAACAATACTGAGATCAGATTTTTTTTATAACAAATGAAAGTGTCTATTTTCATCAATGGAAACCTTTACCCTCTTTTAAAAATTCCGTACAACCTTCCGAAGTGTACCTCTTCCAATTTCTCGCAATTCTTGAATTATGTTGGCTTTTAGTTTTTCAGTGGTGTTGGTTTATTTTTAAATATCTTTTAGATATCCCAGAAAAAAAATTTGCAGGATAAAGATCAAGTGACCTAGCTGGCCATAAGCCAATTGATGTTACTCATTCATCAAACAAATTTCTCAAAGGTCCATTATTGCTCTTGCCGAGTGTCATGTAGCCCTATCTTGTTAAAACCACGGAATCTCTCTCATATAATTCTAAATGAGCGTGAAAATTTCTTGGTAGAGGTCTGCATTAATAGCGTTTCCAAAAAATGTAGGGAATATGGAACAAATTATGCTTCGCCTGGAAATTGCACATCACGCACTAATTTTCTTTGGATGTAGAGGAGGTCCTTAATGGATGATTTGAAGGCTGTTGGAGTACATAGCGATCATTCCGACTATTAAAGAACCACTCAAATGAAACCAAGCTTAATCTGTAAAAAATATTTTATTCAACACTTTAATATTCTCCCAAAAAAACTGATTAAACCATTGAAAATAGTGGAGCCTAGCAGCATAACCAACTGGATGTAATTCATGTGACACATTAATTCGGTATGTCTTAAGTGTCCAGGTAGCTTTAAAGGCACTGTAAAGATATATTCCTTGTTGTTGCGCAAGTTTTCGTAATGAATTATTACGTGAATTAAAAACTTACCCTAATATCTTCCAATGTTTTTGTCATTAAGTACTGAACATTTCCGGCTATGTCTGATTTCAAACAGAACCAGTCCCTCTATCTTTCTTTATCAAAAGAGTGATTGTAGATTTATTTTGTACATTCTTACCCGGGAAGTGCAATTGAAAAGCTTCTTGGCACAAAAAAATATTTAGTTTTTAAATAATTTTCCACAATAAAAAATCTTTATTCCGTGGTCAAAACCTTTTTTTTTCTTAATAAAAAACACTGGTAACCAAAAATAACTAACTTTTCACAAAAAAATGAATAGAAAGTTATATCCGCTGATTATAAAACAACAACAGTAACTACAGCTACCTACGTTTTCATCCGAAATTATTGCATTAAATTTTCTAAAAAGAATTTTGCTTGGGTTGCGATTTAATAAAACACCCAGTATTTTTACACGAAACCAGAATAAAAATTGTGTTTCTTTTTGTAAATATAAAAAGTAGGTTTAAAAAAGTTTAAAAATTGTTTCTATCTTTTTACTTTGACAGATTTTTTTTACTTAATTTTTTTATGAATTTGATTATTTATTCACGAAGTAACAACATAAATAAAAAATGTAACCGTGTCCACGATTCTAATCAGGAATCTTCCGGATGAAAGGCAAAACTAATATTACTATTTCATTCTGGAGATCAGCGTTGTATCAGAATATTTTTTATGCATATAAAAAATAATAAAAAAAAATTAATAATAATATAAGAATAATAATAATCATTTTATACTCTTTTGTGATGTATCTCATGATTTCAATGCATAATTTTTTTATTTATATCGCGACTCACGTTTCTTACCATTTTTCGTATTTTACAAACAAATTTTTTTTAATCCAAGCTGCATTTTTTATTATGTTTTCCCATACTTTTAATATGAAATCTAATTAAAATTTAAAAAAAGGCAAAAACTGGTTAAAAATAAGAAGATTATTTCTTTCCTACTTTTCTTTAAATATTGGATTCCTGAAGTCGGCTTAATTAAGTTGTTGGTAATTTTTAATTTAGCTCCGACTTTAGGATGGTAAAATTTAAAAAAAGGATTAATAATTCTTTTACCATTTCGTACCAACTTTGGTTAGTTTTATAATATTTTTTTACATTTATTTTTTTATATCTTATATATAAATGAAAAAAAATTTACGTTTGTTTGTTTGCAGCAGCATCACGCGAGAATCATCCTACTGACTGCTTTCAAATTTCAGGATACGTTCGTGTTATTCTAAGGAAGGTTTTAAAGCCGTAGATTTAGACCCTAGCTCCCTTGGGGTTGAAGTTGTGAACTAAAGATATTAATTTAAAAAACAAAAATTAATTATTTTATTCTATTATGAGAATTATTTTATTCTATTACGAGAATTATTTTATTCTATTATAATATTCTATTATTATTCACCATGACTACAGAATATAGTGAAGTAAAATGACTAATTCATATTTCCATAATGAATATCTGTAAAATATTTAATATTCACACTAACATCGTCGTTATTACTACTCTCTCTTTTGTAATTTAATTTTATTTTTAAGTATTTGTAAAGTTTGTATACTTCCGTTTTCGTCGTTTCTTCTTCTCTTTTCTTTTTTTTTTGTACATAACATCGCCGTTTATTATTAATCTTTCTTTCTCTTCTTCCTTCCGTGTAGTTTTTTGTCTTTTTCATTATGCTCTCTAAGAAGAGATGGAATCTAAGACGATCATCAAATATTGCTAAGCGTAGCCGGGTTTCGTGAAAAGAAGAAACCAAAGAGGAAAGAGATCAGCACCTAGAGGTTGAATGAACATATAAATGCGAATTTCTTATAACCTTGAGGATAACGAATGCGTCTGGTGTCCAGGGGATAAAGCCCCCTGACCAGTTATTTTTAATATAAAATAAAACAAAATTTAAAAATCAGTAATGATTTTCGTGTAATAAATATCATACTATAAGTCTTACCACAAATCATAACACATTTATAATATTGTAACAACGATCTCTGGGGCGGAATCGAACCGTCTCTATCTACAATTCGGAGGTTCCAAGTTCAAGTCCCGATCAGGAATGGCATTTTTTACACGGTACAAAATTCATTATCATCCATCAGTTATTGTTGTATAATTAAATAAAATACTTAAAAAACATGTGAATATTTTAAACCACTATGCCGATTAGTAAAACAAACACGTTTAGTAGTAACTTAGGTAGTGTTATGTTTGAACTTGAAACAGGTGAATAGCCTGACAACAAAAATTTCTTATAGAAAATTGAAACCGAAGCATTACAAATGAAAAAAAGATCTGTTACGAAATTAATAACATATAAATAGTCTATAAATACACAAATATTAGTGGAGATTTTCCTGGTAAATAAAAATATCTTAAATAAATGTAAATAATTAATTAAAAATAAAATTGTATAAAATATAACAAATTAATGAAATTTCATTATGTTTAATTATAATTATGTATAACATAATTTGAATAAACAAAAATTCCTAGTATAATTAGTCCGTGTCTAATTCATTTTGATCCCCAAGGGTAAAACATATATTTAATAAATATATATTACCAGTCTGAGAGAAATTAATTACATAATTTTATTTTCTGAGTTAGTTATGTTAATTCCTAGAATGAAATAAGCAAAATTTAAAAAAAAAAAAACATTTTCTTTTTTGTTTTTTAATATTATGTGATCTTATAAAAAATGATGTAGACAAATTCTAGATAGACAACTTCAAAAATATGATTTTAATTTTAATTTATACTTTAATTATTTTAGGTATTTTATTGATTATCAACTCCAACTGATAAGAAATCGTGAGATATTAGTTCAAATATTAATCACTGAAAAACGTTTCTTACAATAAAATTCTTTTTATAAATTGATAGATGAAATAACATGAATTTATAACTAACTCGAAATTGATAAATGGCCTTTGTAATTACAAATTAAACTGTTTTTATGTAAATGGTTTTATGTCGTATTTTTATCCATTTTTATTAAAAAAAAACTGGAATAATTATTTTGAATGATCTGTGGGGTTATATTCTTAATTTATTAAAAAAAATAAATAATTTATCTGTAATGATAATTTTCTCCGTTAATTTAATTAAAGCTATTTTTCTTATACATCTTATTGTTAGAGGAATAACAGTAATGGTTGTAGGAGACTTGATGCTTGAGGAGGGTTACTACAAAAACTAGTAAAACCTCAGTAACAGACAGGTTGCCACATTAAAGAAATTGATTTATAATTTTATTATTTAATAATCTTAATGTATCATTGGTTTTTATCCAAAATAGCCTGAGTATCACACTGCATCTGGCCTCATATCTCAGGATTGACCAAACTGATTTTCTTCAAATTTGGCTTAAATATTTCTTTATATGGTGTATTGAACATATTCATTTTTTTCAAAATTCTTTAAGGGGGATATCGGAATAAGCAATTTCGGTTTTCTTAAGAGGTATTTTAGAGAAAAGTTGTTAAAGCAAATTTGTTACCTACAAGGTATGTAAAATTAAAAAAAGAAAAAAAATTAAATCAACCCCCACCTCTTAAAATTGAAATATATGTTTTTGTTTGCTCTACCTTACTTCCGTTTTAATATTTAAAAAAAAAATCTTTTGGTATTTTTTAAATTCTAATAGGGCTATCAAAAAAACGTTTACAATTTTCCAAAATTTTAAATCCTGGACTTTAAACAAAGAAAAGATTTTTTGAAAATGTTTACGTCCTTGGGTAAACATTTGAGACGGTGTAATTTTTCTAAATAACACCGCCTTTATTGGAGGCGGTGTTAGAAAAAACCATGGCAAATTTTTTTAAGGTTAACTAATAAATAGCTTTTATAAATTGTTGTGAAAAAATATATTAAATTAGTATTTAATCATTTTTTTTTTCAAAAAGTTTGAAATATATTAGAATAAAACGGATGTAAAATGGTAGTTAAGATTTTGTGTGTTATCTACTGTAATTACTTTTATATTTTTTAAGTGGTCAATAAATTCGTTTTTCAACAGTACTTAATGTGTAAATCTATAACAAGATGCTTATTATTATTTATATTAACATTTCATGTAACATTTATTTATTTTATTCATAAAGATAGTATAAGTTTGTATGAATAATGTAGAAGCTTAACCTAGGTAAATTACTAACGTGTTGACACTATTTATTTTCATTAGTAACCAGCTGTTAATTTATTTCTTAGATGTTTGTAAATCTATAACAAAGAACTTTTAAGATTTCCTTATTAGGTAGGTAACTTTCTTTCAAAAAGAAAATAAATATGTTTACCGGAAATTTTTTTAAGTAAAGATTTGACTGCAGTAAAATTTATTATGAATTAATTATTATTATAAATTAATAAATTATCTTTTAATGTTATAAATATATGTTGATAGTCGTTGTTGTGAAACTGGATTTTCCAGCTAAAATTTATGGTGTATAGGTCTTATTCATAATACGGGTTACAATCTTAGTTTCCTGCATTCCCACAAGTATAGTCAGTTCTATTAAGTATTACTGTATTAATTATATTGATAAAACAAAAGGGAATAATATCTCAAAAAATAAAAAAAATTCTTTCAAAAGTTGATATTAATTGATGTAATTTGTATCGCTTGTAATTTTTTTCTTAAAAATATTTTTACTTATTTAACAATAAAAACCAGTTTTTCGCAGTAGAAAACATTTTTAAAGACATTTTAAAAAAGACATTTTTAAAAAGAAGAACTTTTGAAATAAGTTTTGTTTAAATGTTTTACTAAAATAATTTTAGAAAAGAAAACAATTATAATGAATCGACTTCAAAAACACACAAAAATTACTTACTTGTCTTTCAATAACTCTTTACAATAAAGAGTTCAAGATTTAAAGAAAAATTGAAACAAGACACATATTATTTTTGTGCGTTTTTAATCCAGTTTCTATAGGTATATCTGATATATATAAATGATGTTTTTGTGAGTATTTCTGTTTACGAAAAAATTGCTCTACCGATTGAACTGAAATTTTATACGAATATAGTTTTTATGCCTGGGAACAACAAAGGATTAATGCCATTACGAAATGTTTACAGCTCCAAGATGGTGGTGACCTTTTTAATGGCTTGGGATAACAATAGGATTATGTTTCTTGCCGATATTCATCTTTTCTAATCGTTGTATGTGGAATTCAGAGATCGCTTGTCAACAAAACTCTCTATTTTGTGTTTATTGTGGGCAGTTGGATACCCCGGAGCACACGATCTACAGATGTGAACGGTGGTTGAGTCGTCGCCGGTTGCAAGGGCAGGACTGGCTGACGCCAGAGAATGCGGTTGGCCATATGCTCCGGGGACGACAACAGTGGGAAGAGCTGTCCAGGTTGATCACGGGAATCCTAAAGACCAAGCTGGAAGACTGAAACGGCTAGCGGACAGTATTGGCGGTGAGGCTCACAGCTACAAGTCGCGGTCCTCAATGCCGAGGACGTTTTCAGTCCATCCACATGCAAGAGTGGTTGGATTGGGACGCTCCGATGAAATATTGAGGACCCTCAAGGTATGTGAGGTGAACGCGTGATTCGGGGGAGGTATGCATTGGGTGCATACCCGGACTCTGATTAGGGGATATAGGGGCGGGAAGGGTAGTCTTTCTGAGGATGGGCGTCAGTTAAATAATTTCCCTGCATTATTTTTTTTTTTATTAAGATACAAATTATTTCACTTTTTATTTTTTGTGAACAAATATTTTTTGATTTTTTCTTGCTTTTTTTTCACATGAAAAATTTTGCAGACCTGTTCATATTTAATTTTTTTAAAAATAAAATTGAAAAACAAAACAAATTATTAAAAAAGGTAATATGACTAACTTAAAATATCCATTATAAATAAATAAATAATAAATAATGTTTTTTTTTTTCAATTGTTTGATTTTATTACTTTTTTGGAGTCGTCACCAAATGTTGCTATAACGATAAGTAAGCCAATGGTAATTGGTTTTAGATTGGTGCCTCTTCTTTAAATCAAAGAAAAAGATATTACTGATTAATTTTTAGGTAGATTTTTAAAGTGGTTTTTATATTGAAAAGAAAAACTCCATTTTCACTTTTATAGTAGTATGTAACATTTTTCAATCTTATTCGCCTGAAATACATGTGTACACACGTGAAATACAATGTGTTTCACGGATGAAATACTAGTACGCAAGCACATGGACGCAAACCTAACATATGCCCTCTTTGCTTTAATGTTAAGATCTAAGGAAAGAATTAAGGAAATTTAGTTTTATATTGAGATAGATTGTGTATCACATCTTTTAACCGTATAATCAAAGTGAACCTCCGAAACCTTTTAATATAATGATTAAACATATCATTCAAGATCATAATTTAAAAACATTTCTTTATTCATTCTGCTCCTTTAATTATAATCTTTTTCCCTAATGGAAAATAATATTACATACAAATATATCACTTTATAAATAACGGCCATCTCAAATAAATCAGGAATGCGTTTTTCTAAGAACATATTACGTCACTAGTTTCACATATCACCCACTCAGAATATTCAGCGGTTATAATGATAGATGAGGTGAAAGGTCTATTTTATCTGATTAAAACTTATTACACTTCAGAAAGTAAAATAATTTAGAAATGAGTCATAATCAAAAAATAAAATGTAAAGATATTCATTCGTTTACAAATATTTGTTTAAAATACCAATAAATGGTTTGTTAATATATCTTTATCAAACAAAATATAATCCCGTGTCAAAACAATTAATTACATTAAAAAATTCATTGAAAAAACTTTTCATGTTAAAAAAAGGAAAAAAAATTTAAAAAAAACAATCAGAATCAAAATTCAGTATAATATAAAAATATTCCACTGAATTACAAACACAGTAAAAGCTGGCAAAGAATTGCATGACTTGCTCGGCTACATTGGTCAAGTTGAACTTGAAAAAAGTATTACTTTTATGAAAGTAATGAAAAAAATTGCTCCTCAATTTGAGCTCGAAATATTACAGAGGAGATAAAGCTACTTAATTTTAACAGCCTTATAAATGACAATAAGAATACAAGAAAAAAATTTGTAATGATAAAAATATAGTGTTAGAGCCAAAAAAAAAAAAAAATGAAGAATATATTTCTTTTATAGGGGGAATAAATTTAAAAGAAAATTTTTCTAAAATATTCATATATATGTTAAGCTTAATAACTCTGCTTAGTAAAGTTATCTCTAAATGTAACATCTCTTCAATAGAGACTAAAATAAGAAAAAAACAATTTTCTCCATTTTAGATCCGGGGTTTATAATTTGTTTTTTAAATTGTAAACATTTCTTGATCAAAAAACTTTTGAAACATATTTAAACATGATAGTCTCATTGAAATTTGGAAGATATTCATCTCTGTATGTAATATCTTCATTTTGATCAAACGAGGGTATAGTTATATAAAAATGAATACTTTCAGTGAAAGCAATTTTGACTAAATTGCCACTTATATTTCAGATGTTTTAAGCGTCAGAGTCACAAAAAGACTAAGAGAGAGAGAGAGAGAGAGAGAGATGTATATTATAAAATACAAATTATTGTACATCTTTTGTTAAGAACCAATAATTTTATTTAAATAAGTTGTCAAGTGTACGAGTACATATTTTTTTACTAGTAAGTATATGTGCTGGTATATCACAATGAAAATCGTGTTTGTAAAACAAATTCCACTAAAAGAAATCTTGGATGGATATTGCTAATTAAATTGTAATGAATCTAATTTATTATTATTTTACTTTAGGAAATATCTGTTGCATCATCGATTTAGCTGTCTTATAGGATAATTATCAGAGTGAATAGAACGGAAAACGAATGAAACGACCGGCCTATGTAAAAGAAAGATTACGGGACGACCAAGGTGTGTGAAGAAAATTGAACGTGTCAGGGAAACTTTCCCGCGCAGTTCTAAATCTGTTTTTAGAAAGGCTTGTCGCGAATTGGAAATGCCAGTGTTGAAATGTTTTTCTGCAAGTTTTTCCAAAGAATTTTACTTGATAAGGTCATGCAAAAAACAAATTGGTTGATGATGTTTTCTCAGTCTCTGGATAGGTTGGCATGGACCCAGTGACAGAGCTTGTTTGCAGTGGTCTTCAAATTCACCTGATCTGACTCCATGTATTTTTTTACTTTGAGGTTTATTGAAGGATCTTGTGTATGTACCTGCGCTACCTATTAATTTACCCGATTTGAGACGCAGGATTGAAGCAGGCGTAGCTCTTTTATTATTCCAGATATGCTGGTTAAAGTATGGGAAGAACTCTTCTATTCGTTGGATGTTTGTCGCGTGTCGAAAGGTGCTCACATTGAACATGTGTAGGAGAAAAACTGTAAGACTTATTCTATCATTTGTTTTTTTTTTTGATTCATTGCTGTAAATCAAAGTTTAGAAGTATTAAATAACTTTAAAACCCCAAATATGTTTTCTATGCATTCTGTATTTGTCTTTAAAAAAGTTAAATTACATCTGATTATAATATATTATTAGTGTAATAATTTTCAGTTATTAATAATTATTAATTGAGGGGAATCAAATATAAATATGAATTTTAGAACTAATCTATTTATTGAGTACAATGAAGTAACTTGCTGCTATTTCTTAGTATGTCTCCTATCCCTGCAACGATTGTTTTTCATGCCAGGAAATTTCTTGATTCTGTATAATTAGAAGTGGTTTGGTTGCACGGTGACCCACTTTCTAACAGCCTCAATGAACCAATGTTCTAATCGAATTTCATCCCTCCTAAAAATTCCTAAAGAAGGTCAAACCGGTTAAAACCCGATTGTGCTAAGTCTGGGCAGAACAGAAAATTTCAGATATTCCAGTTGAGCACTTATAGAATTTCCATTGTTTGAACGCACACATTTCTATTCTCATATACTGGATGACGAAAAAGACAAACAGAAGACAGGATAACTGTCCTATTGAAACCAATTATATATTCCCTTTATTTTTTTTAGGATTTGAAAATCAGTTGCACTTCTTTGTTTTTTGACAGAAGCTGAAGTAGCTTATTTCATGTAAATTCGAAAAGAAATTGGCTTTACTTTCTCAGGTGAAAATATATATTTACTTTCAATGATGAAAGTGAACAAGAATGACTTCACAACATTCTTGTTCATTTTGATTTTTTTGAGGAAATATTTCACCAATCATTTATCATACATTGTTATATCCGAAAATTTGTAGATGAATTGTGTTACAGTTAGTAATTTTACTTCAGACTGTATGGGAAATGTACGTGGTACTTACTGTATTAAATATGAAATGATCTTGTATTACAGTTTTTACAGTTACAACATCTATTTTAAGCTATTCAAAAGTCTCCCTAATAATAATTCACCGATTTTTTTTCAAATGAATGATTCAGCTTCACAATGAAGGGGTTCTCGGTGGAACTGTGTGTAGTTCATTTTTAAGTCACTCCCGATCCTTTCAGAATGACATAGAATATTCATACATTTTGATCTGAGCTAGAGAAATTTATTTTCAAATTAGAGTTTTCAAACTCAAAAATTCAAAATGGATTTATCAAAAATTTAATAGTTTCCTGATTTTTGGAGGAAGAGAAAGAGCAATTAACATCAATGATGTCTGTGTGAGACAAATAAGTTTTTGTTATGTATTCCTTGAACTCAGTAAGACTTAAGCATAAATGTTTTGTTATGTTTGAACCTTCCTCGTATATTGGAAATTTTTTTTGTAACTGATTAAGTACATTTTGCATGAATAGGTTTAAATAATACAACTTTAATGGAACTCCGTTTGAAATCAATACAAAGGTATTATTAAAACAATTTATCATCACGTTATTATTTAAAATCCTTGTTTTGTTTCAGTTATAGGATGGTGTAATTATATATATATATATATATATATATATTGTTTTTGATCAATTTTATCTCCTTGTAAATTATTGTAGCGTATTAACGATGGTATCAAAAAACGAAAATATAATTATACGTGAAAGTTTTTATTTTATATTATATAATTACGTCTAAACAATTTGAAAAAAAAATATTCAACAAAATTAATCCAAGGTCCAGTTTAACAAACTAGTACACAGCTAATTCACAACATTTTACGTTAAAAAAAGATTCACTAAACTGATAATTTTGAAAACTTTGTGTAAAATATACACAGCAGTGAATTATATCATATTAAAGACATATACGTAGATATTTAAAGTGTAACTCCTGGTGGAACGGTAGCGTCTCAGTCATTTATCCGGAAGGTCTCTGCTTCCAATCCTAGTTAAGCTAGGCAATTTTCATACATCGTAAAACAAAAATAAAAATATTATAGCGTCAAAAATTAAATATTATAATTTAACTGTTAGTTGAAGCTGATTTAACACTGTATATGAATGAAATAGGTTAGTAATTTGAGTGTTGAAAAGAAATTCAGATTTGAATGGAAATTAAGCTGGTGATTAAAATTAATTCAAATTTAAGATTTAAAATAATATTTTCTTTATTTTGAAAGGTATAAGTATTTTTTGTAAATTTAATTTTACTTTTTCGGTGTAAAATAATAACGCCCCTCCACTTTTTTTTTCATGTTCTATGCCAAGGTTTTCTGAGTTCAAAAATATAACAATAATATACCTCGTATTTGCGCATATCCATTGCTCGCCTCCATTTGGCTTTATATTTCAGGAATTCTTAATTGGCAACTATGAAATATTAATGAAGAAATTTGTAAGCTAGGGAGAAGTTATAATGTTAAATGTTTTAAAAAGTTGTATTATATTGAGGAAATATTATGGAGGACTTAAATTTCAAAACGAGTAATGTTATTTTTGCCTAATTTTTAGATTATAGTAAAATATCATTAACACCATTTGAATTGATATCGTTTATTAATTTTCGACAAAAGAATATAAATAAAACATTTCAGTTATGATATTGTTAGGAGTAATTATTTCTCAGTTTAAAAAACTGGTTTTTTTATCCTTAACAAACCAGTACCCCCAAAAAAGTGTTTTAGAAATTCCTTTAACTATGAGTATATTATATTTCAACTTATTTTTTAAACTTTCTTTTGGTGTAAATAAATTGTTATTCATATAGAAACAGTTTTCAACCTTCAGACAATTTCAGAGGTCTAATGTAGTTATTTCTAAATTATCATTATTTTCTAAATAACTAAAATATTGACATCAGTGATATTTTTTACAATTTTTTATGATACATAAAAATAGAATTCAATCCTAGCATAGGATGAAATTTTTTTTCTAACAATTTTATAATAATAAGTATTTAAAAATCTTTTTTTTTGGTTTCATAAGTCAAAGTAGAATGAATTTTTTCATCTAAGGCAAATGTAAGTAAGAAAATACATGAAATAATAAGTAAGGTCATAAGTTTTAAAGTCACTATTAACAGGTTGACTGCTATGGTACTCGATTCTGGTCCTTAAGTAATTTGTGGCAGCTGGGATGTAAGACCCATTTTGGTGTCTCAGTGTAAAAGTTATTTCTAACTGCTAAAAAACTTTATTACGTTACATTTTTCAGAACAAAAACATTATAATATCATACAGCAAAATATTTAAATTCTTTGTGCATAACCTCATTCAATACTAAAAAATACGCCATTTCTTAAAAATTACAAAATGATATATTATAATTATAAAACAACAGGTAATTTTTACAATAAATTTAATTGGTTGAGTAATTTTATTATTTAGATAAACAAATAAGTTCAGACCCAGTGTCGGGGAGATACAGTGCATATGTACTTGGACTCTTTTTTTCTAAATCACTGTAGATCGAAATAATTATAGGTTAAAAAAACTTGTAAATAGTGTACTAAAAATTCGTTAAATATATTTAAAAACTGTTATTTCATTAGAAATATTTAATTTTTTCCATATCTAAGTTCTTTTTTAAATATTTTATTACAAAGTGATAGATAAAATAAGAAACTGAATGGTATAAAAAAAAAAATTGCATCTAAACTTCTTTCACGTGCGTTGTTAACTACACAAACTACATATCTGAATCGTTATTTCAGGTAGCTGAAATAATTTTTTTCCTTATTTCATCCTTGCAAACAAAATAGTTATTATAATTATAATTACAGAAAAATAGTTACTATAATTACACAAAATTTAAGACAGAATAAAATTTTGAATAGATAATGTATAAATTGAAAAAAAAAATTGGGAAAAAAACATTTTGTATCAATGTAATCTACTGCTGTTTCGGATGTAGCAGTCAACCTGTTAATTTTATTACTAATTCAGTTATTATATTATTATTTTATGTTTTAACTTCCACATAAATTATTAAAAAAGTCATCAACACCATTTCAAAATTTTAAGGAATTAATTCTAGATTTAGAAAAAATAAATGAGATATTTAAATATTTTTGTTAATCCCTTTAATTAGCCAAAATTATGCCTCCCAAGCTTACACAGTTATAACTAATTCAATATGATTTTGTTTTCAAAGGCTAAACATAAACACATTAAGTTTATTTTATAACTTAAGCAAATATATGTTCTAGTTGAAATTACATTCGTACTTTGTGTTCTGCTTATTTGTTTATTTTGTCATTAAAATACTTAGAAATTAAACAATTTTTTTAAATATATTTCTGTATGTATTTCTAATAGATTAGAGTTTAAATACTCATCTAGCGCGTATTTATCTTAAACCGAAGTTGTCGTATTGTAAAAACTTCTTCATTATTATTTATTTATTCATTTAAGTTAATTTTAGTTACTTAAATCCAATTACAGTTACCATTTAAGTACCGTTTTCAGTTACCCAGTTAATATTTCTATTTTCGTAATAACAGGAAAGCGGTTTGTTAAACATTATAAAAAGTTTAAAACAAATAATAAGAAAAAATTAATTAAATTTCATCCCTTGCATTATTTTAAAATGGATTCAATCTATTTCATAAAAAAGAAATGTAATTCTCTTTATAAAATACTTTATTTTTAATTTTACTAATCTAAATTAACATGGTAATTCATAAAAAAGACAACAAGTTTAGGCCTAAGGACACAGATGTTTTATGATCGGGTTGTAATTTAAACACAAAATAAATTGACTGTAACGTTGAACAAATAAATTGTAAAATCAACTTTTCTGAATAAAAAACTTAGTTATTACTGTAATAGGCCGCTATATTTTTTTTATTCTACTCATAATAATAATATTTTTGCCATCAAATCACATTATCATATTTTACAAAATTATTTTGTAATTAGATTTCTAATACGTTTTAATATATTATTAAAAAAAAGAAAAAAAAAACAATTATAAAGTTTTTTTTAAATTTTTTCTATACAATAATATGAAAATTAAACTATAGTGAAAAATAAATTTGATAATGTATTCGCTGAGATTTTAACAGAACAAAACACAACTGATATATCGCTCCTCCAAAGCATTTTAATTACCATCCCCATAACAACTTAGTGGTTTTTTTTTTTACTTAAGCGTTATTATGATTACTGCTATTAAGTTTTGGATGTTTTTCCTACAAGTTCATAAATTATCCATAATTTGAGATCACTGCAGTTAAGATTGAAAAAAAAAATTACATATTTTTATAAAATCAATGAGGTTGATGTCTAATAACAGTTAGTAACTGATGATAATGACTTTTGTAATATATGAAAAATATAATACTTCACCGGGACTCTAACACGAATAAAAGGCAGAGACGCGACCACTCTCCTACAGAAATTGGAAAAATAATAATAATATTAAAAGAAAACTTATTCTGTATTAATGTAAATATTTTATTACATAATCTTCTATTAGAGATTTAATTTTTTCTTTGTACATTATAGTTTACCTATTTATTTTTTTAATTTTACTATATAAAGTTAAAAATATAAAAAAAGTGATATAAAATGGCAGATTAAAATTAAGAAAAATTTGTCTCAGCGTTCACAAAACTATCTTTCTTTGTTATTACTAATTTTAATAATAAATTTACCATTAAAATATTTATGTATGCATAAAATTATTTGGACAGATGTAGGTTTAGTCTATAGGAAAATGCGAGTAAAATACTTTACCCTAGTTAATTCATTCAATTTTCTAGATTATCTGAATTTCTTTCCCTAATAAAAAAAATATTTTTTTTTAAATTCATAATACGTATAAATATACTGAATACCAATTGGTTTTATGTTTTATTATAATAAAAACTGATTAAATTTAGATTTTATATGATATTTTTATGTTTCTGTTTTTACCGACTTTTTGAAGAAAAGTATGGTATTACTTTCGGTCGCATAGTGGAAGTGGGGAGGGGGGTTAACATGAATTTTCTTTTTTTTGAGGTATGAGGAGTACGAAAATACCATTCTCTTAAACTGGGGTTTCCTTATATATATATATATATATTGTGTAAAAAATCCTGTATTTCAAAAATTTCCAAAATTAATTGATCAATTTTTTTGAAATTTAGATATGCTGTGGTAGTGTATCTGACGTTGTTTGTGGGAAATTTTATGAAGATTGGTTGAGTCGTTCTTAAGTTAAGCTCAATTTAAGTAAGGTCAAAAAAATTTGACGGGAGCAAGTTAGAAGCGTGGTTCGTTATGATGGTTGTTTGCTACAAATAGGAACTTTGACGTTTTTTATCAGCAGTATCTATTGTTAACAATGTTAAACCAAATTAATATAAAAATATTAAAACCAAATTAAATTAACGAAAAGTCGGTTTTCTTGTGCAAAGTTGTGCAAGAGTTTTTTTTACGAACAACTAAGGCATATTGATTTCAAGACTAATATTTAAATACGGTAAGACCAGGAATTTTTTATTTTTTCTACAGACTTCAGAATAAAGTTCCAATTCATCTCGTTGGTAATGTTAAGCCCTAAATTTTTTTTCTAAATGCACAAATTTCGATGTATTTTTTTCACACAACTTAAGTGAAATTAAAAAAAAGAAAATTGAAACAAAATCTTGTGAACTCTATATTAACTAATATAAAATATTATTATCTGCAACATTACAACAACATTACTTTCAATTTTAACCTCTTAATAATAAGAGTATTTCAAAGTATTTTCATTTGAAACTTACACACATACACACACACACACACACACACACACACACACACACACACACACACACACACATTTGACTTTCTTGTAGACAAGATAAATGCCGTAATTTTGGGCCAATCACTTTCAAATTGATACATAAAATATAAGGACCCAAAATCATCTCTACTGAGTTCATTAATGGGCAAAATCGGACCATGGAGGTGGAAATGGGAGGCTGTTTCGAAAAAACAAAGGATCGCTGTAACTTTCTTATTAAGTAAAATATCGAATTCGTTTAAAATTTCTACCATTCTTTGGATAAGGGCCTAAAACTTATCTAAGTAAAGCTTTTTGATATTACCAACTATTGACCGAGGTGGTGAAAAAATGGGATTTCGAAGACAAAAAAAATCATACCTTCTTTAATAGGGACGGTATCGAATCGGTTTAAAGTGGTCGTTAATCCTCTAAACATTACCTAACACTTTTGTCTGAACAATTTTTTACATGACCAACTCTTACGGCAAGGGATGACCAAATTTTTGCTGGAGTTGTAAGAAGATAGGACTTGTCGTATGCTAAACATATGAATATTTTTCACATGCAACCATTGTCCTATTAAGTAAATTTGAAGTTTTTCTTAACTTTAAGGCGGAAATCTTTTTTATCCCCTACTTATCACCGGTGAAATCTACCTCCGTCTTCCGGCGGCAACACAAGTTAAACAAAAAAAATCTTATGACCTATACAATACAAATCCTACTTCAAACAATGCAAAATTGGTAATAGAAATTTTACTACTATAAAATAAGATCTGCAAAAATATAATAGAACAATAAAATGTGACATGCAAAAAAATGATATAAAAATACTTTATAGATGGTACAAATATTATCACCAGATATATAAGCCTTAACAAACTCAAGATGAGGTATGAACGTGAATGATCTTATATTCTCATGAAATCCCAATTTACGTGCGGGAATCGCGATTAGCCGCCTAGCGGTCAGCTGAGGTATTAATTTTACGTAAATTTATGTTTAACTTGTGTTGGCTGGCAGCGACTTCAAGAATTGTTATTTGTTGTAAATACTTAATAAATAAATATATAATTATTTGAAACATTTTAGTACTATTATTTTTTGAAGTCGGTTTTTATTTTTTATAAATTATTTTATAAAACCTTTTGTGCTGTATGAGCGGTCAGCGGCTAAAGGTGTAGAGCCGTTCGGTTTTTTGTATTTTTCCTCAGATTACAATTGGAATTGGTTAAAATTATAGGGGACCATTCCAAAAGTACATACTTTCGTTTAAAAAAAAAATTTTCAAAAGGTATTATGTAACATACATTTAAAAAAAATATTATTTTAAACTTCCTTTTCTGAAGTCGGTTAAAAATGAAAATGAAAAAAAAATTAAATTAATTTTTAGAAAATTTTAAACCGAAATAAAAAAAAATCTAACTAAAATATAAAAAATCTGATGTGGACACCACATGATTTCCTTGTACGCATATTAAATTACATATACACATTTTTAAAAGTACATAAAATTTTATTTTACTGATAACATATGATTTTTTTCATATTTTTATTTTTTTTTTTTTATTGTTATTATTGAAATATTATTTATTGTAATTTTTTTTTACAATCCACGTTAATAATTATTAATAAATCAATATATTTAAATTAAAAATCCAAATTTTTTGAATTTTGGGCATTTTTGGTCCAATCGATTGCAATAAAAAGGGGAGGTGCACAACTAGATGTTACAACAGTCCTAAATCAAAAATTTCAACATCATACAGCTAATGGTTTTTGAGTTATGCGAGATACATACGTATCTCGCATACGTACCATTTTGAGTTGGCGTTATTGAGTTCATACGATCGTCATCAGACGTTAAATAAAAATGTTAGGCTTAATAAAAATAAATAAAATTATTAGACAAATGTTTTAGAAACTGAAATCATGTACTGTGATTGTCGTGTTTACCAAGAAAGTGTAATTAGCAGGTATTGTATGCACAGACGTCAAGCCGAAAATAGTCAAAAATAGATTCAGGGATGGTCAAAATGGATAGTTCTGTAGAAATCTGAAAACCGAAATTTTTCGCGATCACAATACTCCTTCACTTCGTACAAGGAGGTAAAAACAACACATTTTCAATTCTTCTTTAAATTTTGATGTACAAATACTTTTGATAACAAATTTGTTACCAAGTAATTTGTTATTAGCTGTTTGCTTTTAATTTGGAACCGACTTCCAAATATTGAAATATAAAGAAGAATTAAGCAATTATCATTTTTCCTTTTTTAATTTTTTGTGTATGTGCACATTTTTTAAGTAATATCAGCTGAACTGATAAGAACTGGTAACTGGTAAGCAGGTTATGATAAGCTGTTATCCAGTTTTCTTGACAATTTTAAATCAAAATACTTTAATTAGTTATTGTTTCTCAGGATCCAGAGTCTATATGTGATTAGTTTTGATCTATGATTTAGTTTATTTTAGAGCAGCGAAATAAATTTTAAAATAATGATATAGGTTAAATCATATCTGTTATGACCAGACATGTTTCTGAAATATGAAAAAGACAAAATCAAAAATTTGTATTAAGTAGAAAAGTACAAGGATTAACCACTGCTGAATCAGTGTTAAGAAAAATGTTTCTTTAGAAGAAAAACATTTTAGTTCTTAAAAAGGAAAAATTAATCCTTAAATTCTAACAAGTCTTCTTAGATTATTAAACTGTGACTTTAGAATTGACTTAGACAATTATATTAAAAACTTGTATAATTAAAATTTAAAAAAAATTATGAAACTCAAGAAGATTTGTAAATCGCATTTAGAGAAAGAAGAGTAAAATTTTTCTAACAATGATCCAAGTAAATCCAAGAAACTAATTAAATGTCTGAAAAACTTTGGAAACTAAATAACCAAATACGATACATAAAGCAGATTAAAGACGAACTCCAAAAATTAAGGATAAAAGAGAAGAACTGTTTGTATAGAATGAAATTTAGAGAAATAATTTACAGTACAGTGCAAAGGTTCTTGTGGATTAATGAAGAAAGAGAACCAGAAAAAATGGATAGAAAAAGAAAAACACGTGCACTTCCAGAAAATAATATGAAAAAGAAGAAAAAAAGAACAGATATTGGCGTGTATCTAGTAAGCCGCTTTGAAATAAAAAAAAGCTGAAATAAGTAATTTTTTTTTTTAATTATTGTATAGAAAACTACGTGCTTTACATTGCTATACGACAACGAGCAAATTGTAATAGAAAAAATTATTGTTGAAGTATGGTGTCAACAAGTAAATGAATACTTTGAAACATCTTTAAAAGGGAAGCTAGTAGTAATAATATTTAAAGAAATTGAAAGGTACAAGAACATAACGGGATATGACGTTGAAAATTGGATTAATACGGTAATAAATTAAATAAATTTTTCACTCTATCGGATAGTAACGGATGTTACTATATCCAAACCTAATGATAACAAAGATATCGTATATGTAATTAAATGATAACTTTCATCAAGTAGAAGATAAAAAGTAACTAAGAGTTCGATTGTGCAGCCCTAGAAACAATACAGGAAAGACAGCGAAATTTACTGAAGTGTTAACCTATTTGGAACAAAACGTGATGTAATTACCATTTTGAGTTGGCGTTATTGAGTTCATTCGATCGTCATTAGACGTTAAATAAAAATGTTAGACTTATATAAATAAATAAAATCTTATTAGACAAATGTTTTAGAAACTGAAATCATGTACTGTGATTGTCGTGTTTACCAAGAAAGTGTAATTAGCATGTATTCCACATATTACATTTGTTATTATTTAATGAATATATGTGGGTATATCTATTTATCGATAGTATATATAAAAGAACATGTCCTAACTGATTGATAATCAACACCAAGCAAAACCTACTGAAGATAAATTGATGAAAATTTGTATACCTGTTCTTACAGTGCAAGTGCACATTAAGAAAAGATTTTTTGAAATTCTCTATTTAAATGGTTAAAATGGAGTAACAGTGAAATTTACCTTTTTTTTAATTTTTCGGTAACAAACGAAGATATCAACTTGTTTTTATTTTGTTGTGTGTAATCTTCATGTAAATATCTAAAGACCAATTTCTAGATTTCTGAAATTCGACCATGAAAGGGATGAAGAAAGGTAAAACAATTTCGAACAATGATTGCAAATTTTCCCCATTTTTGACTAAACTCAGTACTCGATTTGGGCTTGCAAATACTCTTCAGATAAATATCCAAAAACATTTTCGGGTTTTTTAATATTTTAAGGGTTAAAAAACATAAAATGTTTTTAAATATTTGCCGTTTTATGCTACTGATATTTAATCAGTCCATGAGATTTGGTAATAGCGTGATGCTAATTTATGTTTGTAATTCTGATTATGTATTTCACGAGCGAAGCCGCGATGGGAAATCTAAAACTCAATTAGTTGGTTCTGTACTGACCAAAATGTTGCTCTGAATAAATTAGAATACCCTTTTTATAAATAAAACAGGCTTTAATTTTTATCATTATTATAAACAAGCATGAGTTAATGAAAATAGGGGGATCCTAGACGGGAATGGCGAGGGAAGCGAGCCCTGACCGTGACGGGAAACGCAAGTAACCACATAACGCGGGCGAAGCTGCGATGGAAATGCTAGTACATATATATATATATATATACATTTATTTATTTATTTAACTGTAATTAATCAATTATTTTAAAAGTACTTAAACATCATTTATTATTTAATTTGTCATAGTTTTATCAAAAGTAACAAAAAATATTAGCTTGTTCTTGTGATGCATTAATTTTCTGTTTTCCTCATTTCATAAATGTATTGTAATACACTTACGCATTCTGTCTATTATCAGAGAGGGAATCCAGTATCCGAGCCTTCTAAACCAACCTTAATTAGCTTGGTTAAGTTTGAGATACTGTCCATTAAATTAAACATACTTAAATAAAAAAATAAAAATAGAAATAAAATAAATAAATAAAACCTGTAATGTTTTTATTAATTGTGGAATAATTAATAAATGCAACAAAATGAAAAATTTTTTATTAATGCTTAAATTTATCAATATATTTTAAGATAAAAATATAAAATAAGTACCTATATAAAATCTGTAATTTTTATAATTATTGTTAATATATAACACTAATTACAACTTTTAATATCAATTTTTTTTTACAATCCTTTTTTAATAATTAAAATTTATCGTTATCATTTACGCAAATTTAATGAAATTTTATTTATGTACATAATAATTTTCAATTTTGTCATAGGCAACAGAGTTTTTTAATTTTTCTTTTGCATGAATTTGATGTTATTAGTTAAATTACCCTTTGTTCCTCTACAATTATTAAATCTATTACCAGGAGAATTATCTCCCAATTATTAAGGTTTATTAGAGAAATCATTATAATCCGTTTAATTTTTAATTTCCTTAAGTATATTTTAAATCTATCAATCAAAAATAAAGGAAAACTTTCATCATAAGAAATATTTTTGAAATTTCTTACTAAGGAATTTGTACCTAAAATTCTTTAGTAAGGAATATTTATTAACCAAATTTTTTACAGTATTATTTTTGTAAATTTTAATAACATATATGTTAAATTACTCAACTATTACTGCTAAAGATCACCCGATATTTAAAAACAACACATCTTAAATTGCCATTGTAACAAACGGTAACATACAAAGAGTAACAAACATCCTATGCTAGGCATCCTAAGAAAAGTGAAAGTGAATTAGTTTCCCATTGCCGACTTTACCGATTGGTGTATACTGTTGCATATCAACATTCCAAGCCCACCGAAGTACAGTTGAAAAAGTGGCATCTTTATTCTGCTCACCATGGAGACAGACTGATTGTTTATTAAACATTACTACTCTTAAAAAAATTAATTAGGGCTAATTACACTGACTAGTGTTATTTTTTTTTTTTTTTTAATTCACATATTTACATGCATCTCAGCTATTACAAAGATTAAGACAAAGTAACAAACTAAACAGCTCTTTCTACAGTAAAAAGTTACATTATATCAGTGTTTCTATTTTTCTTTCTATTTCAAAACCTAAACCACTATCTTTTAAAAATCTGATTAGAATTGTTAATTAAAATATTCGAAAAATATAGGAAATTTAAATTGGGTATTTTGATTAAATTATTTACTTCAAACTATCCATGCTGAATGTTTCATCAAGTTAAAATGTGTTATCAAATTAATAAAGATGAAACATTTCTAACAAGACTATGAATGGTTTTATCAGGTTAAAAATCTGTTCTTATAGCAGAAATGTTTAGATAAAATCTTTAAATAAACATTCTGAAAGGATTATTTATAATGTCTATTAAAGTTTAATAAAAATTATAGATTATTGAGTGAGCTTTGCATTAGTGAAAAGTCTGTTTAATATTAGTGTACTAATTACAAAGCTCCGTCTTATCTGCCAGATGAGGTTTTCAAATTTATTAAAATCTTCATTTATTAAAAGAAATGCATGTTTGTACTTTGAAGGCAGAATTTTACTTTTTTAACCTTTTCGATCCAGAAAAGTTTTTATTAATTAAATGATAAATTTATGTTAGTTTAAGAAATAAGCTCATTGAACTATTTAATATTGGGATAAATGAATTTTTTTTGTTATGTTAAAAGTATTAAAAACAAAGGTTAGTTAATGTTTATTGCTATATAGGAGCAGAATTATTTTTAATGCTTAATCAGTTGCTTATGGCTGATATATCTTATATGTTTAACAGTCTAAAATCTTTAACAACATTTTTTTTATTGTCATTTAGTTTTTATTATAACTTTCTTAATCTATTTTTGTTTTTGTTATGTCTGTTTTTTGTAAAAATTGTTAAGTTTTTTTTGTTCACTCAACTCATATGTATGCGCTTGTTGTACGATAACAAATATATAAATTTTTGTATATAATTAATTTCTCCACTCAATAAGGAGATAGAAACTATAGTAATGTCAGTTCTTCATTGACAATAACACTTACTGGAATTTAAAAATATTCTGATAAAAATATTATTGATTCTAATTTTAACTCTCTATTTTTGGTAAATTCAACATCAACGAGATATTAAAAAATATATTTTTTAGAGTTGGGAAAGTGTACGGGGTTAAAAGAAAATTTAATTACAGCAAACCTTGATTTAAATCAAAGTTAAAATAAATTCTTAAATATTGAACTAATTTTTGAAAATATTTAAAAAAATAAATTTATTGCAAAACTTTCATTTAAATAAATTAGGCTTCATTGGTGTGGTTTGAGAATCAAACAGAAGAAATTCTAAACGATAGTAATTTTATTAACTTAAATTTTATGAAGAAAGAGCACTTTTATTTTAAAAAATTTCAGTTTTTATTAAAATACCAAGGCCACTCTTTTCTTGGCCTTTATTAAATAATTTCATTATATCTTTATCTATAAGTATCTTTATTAATAAAAACATTATTTAATTATACTTATTAATTGTATACGTACAAATAAATTCACCCTAAATAAAAGGTATGCTATTACATAAATAGTATTTTTTCTCTATTTTTTTTTTTTTAATTTCCTTAGTATTTATTTTAGAGTAGTTGGGATATTCTAAATTTACAGAATCAAATTAAGAAAAAAGTATATATATATATATTATATATATATATATATATATATATATATATATATATATATATATATACAGTGAATTCAAAAAGTTCTGGAATATTTGTAAAGGTAGTAACTTCGACCTCGTTATGGTAGCGTGTGTCTGCCTTTCATCCGGAAGGTTATGAGTTCAAATCCTAGCGGTCAGATTTGGCATTGTCATACTCTATAATACCTACCATTTGAAATTTGTGATTGGGCATAAAATCTTTGCTTAAGAACAAAATGAAATCAAAATTTATAAAATATATTAACTGATGTAAAAAGAAAATTAATCTTTGAAGTATAATGTAATAAACATATCACTTGTGTATGTCTTCTTTTAATACCTTTAAATTTAAACTCAAGTCAAGAGTTTACTATTTTGTTCTTAAACAAAATGGCGACTGATGAAATATTTGAAAAGTCCAGAGTAATTCATTAATACATATTTCTAACTTTAAAGTTATTTAAACAAATAACATTAAGATAATATTATATAAAAATATTAATTAATATTTTACAGTGTTATTATTATAATGAATATTATATTATATTAACAAGTAAATTTTTATGAATATTATGGGTAAAATAATAATTTAATTTAATTTTTTACTTTATGATAATTATACGCGGATAAAAAATGGGTAATTAAAATGTTACCTGCTAATCAAAATGGCTATTTATTATTAGCATAACTAGTGGAATTAAATAATTAATGACTTAATTAATGAAGTAGGACATAAAATACTAACTGAAGAAATTTAAGTTGGATAGGTTGAATTTTTCTAATATTTGATCGATTGATTTTTGTTTATTCAGGCAAGATATAAACCACTAGATATTTTTCTTTCACTAAATATGATGTCTAAAATTAGATGATTATTACTTGATAGGTTCTTTTGTTACGTAATTAATCACTATATAATCAAAAATCCTGTGCTTAGGAATATTCAACGATATGATGTGAAAATACGAAAAAGGCCCGTAGTCCGATCGCAATTAGAACTCGTTACTTTCCAGATGAAAAGCTGAGTGAGATCCCTACTTATACACCACAGTGGTGGGCTAGATTTAAAATATTTGATTTTTGCTTCCCCTAATCGAAACGTAAACTTAGAAATGAGAAATGAGGTTACCCCACATCTTAAATGCTATTTTCATTTTTTAAACCAATAAATATGTGAAAATATTATCTTTTCTGATGCTTTTAAGAAACATTAATATTTAATTTGTTTTAATGAAAATTTATTTATTTTAAGTATTTACAATTTGAAAAAGATAAATAATAAAATAATAGATTACAAACAACTGGTTGTTAATTCATATATAAATAGTAAATTAATATTACTTTAAGTTACAACTGATATATATATCTGGTTTATGAAATAAATTGTAAAATGATGAGTACACCGTTATTACATACTGTTATAATCTTAATCATTTACTGTAATGTTCTTCATCATACTGTAATAATCTTAATCATTTCTGAATAAATATTTAAAAGTTAAAAATATAGATTAATTAAAACAGAAAAAAGTTTTGAAAGAATTAAATTCTAAATTTCATAAAAACGTTATCTAAGCTAAGCTGCCTGACTTAAAACCCTAATAAAAGAGATTTTCCCTTAGTAAAGGAAATGTGATTTTATGATCATCTTAGGGAGACATCGAATAATATTTTTATTTAAAAATTAAAGTTTTTTTTTTAATAAAATTTATAATGTACTTTACATCCTTTTACTATTATTGTTGTTATAGTTTCTGTTTAATTAAAATTTATTCTAGTTGGAAAAAATAATTCAAAAAAAGTGGTGGAATACCTCTTCATAATATAAAATAAACATTTTTTAGAAGAAAATTGTTAAAAAGATTATATATTAATATACTTAAATTATATGTTGATGAAACTATGCTAAAAGATTATTCTTCCTTTGTGGAGTGATAGCGTTTTTCTGAACGCCAACGATTTGAACCTAAAACTTTCATCCAGAAAGCTGTGGATTTAAATCCTGGTCATTTTTCATTGACTAAATAATTCATCTTTTAAAAATAATTTTAAATGGAGGGTATTATGTAGGTGCTACATTTAAGTATTTTTAAAATAGAATTAAAAATATTAATTTACTTTGGTGCTTAATACAGTGAGAATTACTCTTTTTTTTTAATGGAATAAATTATATATTAAAAAATTGCTTGGAAAGATATTAAGAACCAAATGAAATAAAACTTCATTTAAGTTGGATTAGTATTATGATTCTTACCGCGTTTAAAATTTAGGAAGATATTTTCATGTTTACAATGCTGTTTATTCTTATCTAAACATTTTTTTCAAGATATAACTAACAAAGGAAATAAATTTTAAATAGAAACGATAATAAAACACTCATGATATATATATATATATATATATATATATATATATAAAACGATAATTTTATTTATTTTACTAATATCTACGTTGCAATCTGTTCAACTAGTGAACAATAAGCAACCCCCTCATTGCCCAATGAGATAAGGATGATGATATGTATGAAATGTAAATGAAGTGTAGTTTGCTATAGACTCCGACCGATCATACCTGAGTTGGATAGTTAATTGAATCTCAACTGACAAAATACATCGGTACCCACTGTCTAATATTCAAATCCGTATAAAAGCACCCAACTTTTACTACGATTTGAACCTTAGAACCTTTAATTTTGAAAATCAAAGTTAAAATCGACGTCGGGTTTAACCACTAGACCAGCCCGGTGGGCAGTATATAATAATAAATGAAAATGATTTATTATTAATAATAAAAAAAATTTAAATTAATATTATTTTAACTATAACACTGTAAATATTTATTGATAGTTCTAAATAATTTGCCAAATATTAAATTATTCACAAACACATTTTATTTCTCGGTAAATCAACAGGTTGAACTTCCTAAGCAGTTCAATACTTTTGTTTTAATTAAACAATATTTTTACACATAATAAATTCTGTTATTAATCTAAATATTATAATACATATTAAAAAACAAAAAAAAATGAATTAATTTTTTTAGAACATACTTTATTTGTATGCAGGTAGAAACAAATGTTTTTTTCAGTTAGTATCTCGATGTAAAGTGAATTATAATACGTATCAGTTGGTTGCGTAAGAATTCGCACTCTCACCGGTTCGAACGCTAAGTTGCGACTGACACTGTTTTAACTAACCGTTGAACTGAGATGCGCTAATGCGGGACGCGCTCTTTGGATAAAACTGTTAACTTTATCTGCGCATGTCTAAAAAATTTATAATTTTTCTTCCTTCCTCTTACCTTATAACCCTATGATAAATACGTCTGTTAGTTATTATTTTTTATTATCTAACCTTAACCTTAACCTTGCATCGTTCTTTAATAAAATCATGATTCAATTGAGGTTAAACGTTATCTTAAGTCTTTTATTAATTTTTTTTTTCTAACATTAGTGTCTCTCTGTATTTCTATACCTCTTATGACGAATAAATCTTATTAATACGTTATCAATAAAATTTACAATTTATTTTTTAACTCTACATCACCACAAGGTTAAAACCTTTATATAAAAAAATATGAATTGGAATCTTTATAGCGTATGAAAAACATCAACGCAGACAGAGATTCGAATCGGAAACCTTCTAAAAAAGTGAAGTTGCTACCATGAGGGTAAATAAAACTTCACACATATATATTTTATGTATAGTTGTTTTCGTAAGAATCCTTTAAAAATAAACCGTTCTTATATATCAATTTATTCAGCCAAAATGTAGTCATGCGAAAATTTTTCAAATTATCCAACAATATTTCATAAAATAAATATTAAAATATTGTAGTTGTATGAAAATATTTATTTTTTAAAAATTTACTTGTGATATTAATAACCGGTTACTGTTACATTAGCTTTTTTTATAATTAAATTTATATTTTAGCATATGGAAGTTAACTGGAATTCGAACTTAAAATCTTCCACATTAAAGGAAAAAATATATCACCTCATCACGAAAGTCGACATGGCAGCAGCACCTAATTTTAAATTTTAAAATATGAATGAACCCATTCAATACCAGGTAATTTCCGTTTCCATCAGATTAACACAAAACAATTAAAAGTACAGGACTGTAAAACAAACAATAACAACCATAACAAATTAAACTCTATTATTAAAATAAACTCACCTTATATCAGTACCTATATCGGTGTTCTATCAAAGATAGAATTATTATTTGACTATTAAATCAAATATTTTAATCAAATATTGTTGAAATTTGATTAATTTTGTTTCAAGAAATTGAATTTAATGTTATAAAAATAAATCATAACATGTAGTATTTATTAAATTAGGTCGTATATGTGTTAAAAGAGTAAATTAATTTTGTTAAAATTAATTGATTTCACATTTTTTGTTCGATAATCCCTTTAAACAATTTCAGATGGATCTCTGTTTTTGCTAAAGGAATTTTTATAAAAATCAAATTTAAATATTTAAAATTACAGAGATATTTGTTTAATATCTCATTCATAAAGCTGAATAAACTGTAGCCTGATAATATGTTCTTTTTTTATAAAAATAATTTATACATTTTTTGAATAAGTATTTATAAGTAGTACTTCCCTTACCAAATAATCAGGTTACAGTTTTACTTATTCGTTAATATTTTCATTGTAGCTTTTTATATGCGTTTCTTAGATTATTTTATTTGGAGTATGAATACGTGATTAATTTGTAGTGACATGATTTATATGTACTGACATGCATACCATATTTGAAAACACGTAATCAGCGAAATTAAATTTTTGTTTAATACGAGTATATTTAAATACCTCAAAATATTTCTGAAAGCGTTTTATATATATTTATAATAATATAATAATTAAATATATAATAATTATAATAATTAAATATATAATAATTATAATAATTAAATATAATAATATTATATATATATATATATATATATATATATATATATATATATACACACACACACACACACACACACACACACACACACACACACACACACACACACACACATAGTTATATTTTATTTATAAATAGTTAGTTTTTAATAAAAGTGTTACAAGCAAAAATATTATAACTACTTAAAAAAATTATTTCATTTTTTTTTCAACGGCTACCACCCTCATTTCCTCTTTTGAAGAAGTTGGATGGGCCATGGGCTCAGAACGACAGAGAGAAGGCTGATCAATTTGCTACTAATCTGAGTAAGATCATTGGGACACTCGACATACGAGGGGCTGGTGAGGAGGAGATTATTGAAATTTTTGAGCTGCCCGATTCCTCTGGGTTTTCCTAATAAGCCACATTTTTTTTTTTAAACTTCTGAAAGTAACCTGAAAGAAGAAGGATTTGAGTAGGCCCTAGGATTTGACTTAATTAAAAAAAAAAATGCTACTTATGCTTTCAAAGCCATGCTATACATAACACACCTTTTTAATGGCATGCTGCGCACTGCGTGCTTCCCGACAGAGTGGAAAGCTTCACAAATGTATCAAAAACGTTTTACAAACGGCCCCGAAATCAGGGAAACCGGTTCATGAGATATCTTCGTTTAGCCCAATAATTCTGTTACCCATTTTATCTAAAATGTTTGAGAAACCTTTTCTTCAAAGGCTTGAACACGTTCATGTTATTGGGATCATCAGTTCGGCTTTCGAAGTGGTCACTGTACTATTGAGCAAACGACTGGTGCAGACTTGTTGAGGTTATCGACCTTGAGGAGAAGAAATACTGTTCGGCTGCCTTCTTGTCGAAGGCTTGCTGAAGCCTTCGAAAAATTGGCCTGGCCTGTTATACAAATTGATAAATAGCCTATTTCAACCTATTACTTGGTTCTGCGTAGCTACCTGGATGAACGTTTTTCACAGGTGAAGTATAATAAGGAGTTAGTTGTGTTTTTTGACACTAGTCGGTTGTTCCTCAAGGAACGGTTTTAAGATCTGTTTTATATTCTATCTTTACAGCAGATCTTCCAGCTATGGACTTTGTGACCGTCGCTTCTTTCGCCGATAACACGGCTATCCTGGCTGTCGATATTGACCCAATTCTAGCTTCAAGTGAACTACAATATCAATTGGACAAAGTGAACGGATGGCTGTCAAGTTGAAAGATTACGGTTAAACAAGCAAAGATGAGTCAAATGACATTCACAATGAGGAGAGGAGAGTATTCATGGGTCCATCTCGATGGTGTTCTCATACCACATGTTCAAAGTCTACGGTACCTTAGTCTTTATCTTGATCGTCGTCCTACGTGGGAAAGATCCACGCAAGAGAAAACAACTGGATATAAGTTTAAGGAAATGTCTGGTTGCTGTGCAACAGATCATACCTGTCACTATACAGCAATTGTTGTACAAGATGATCCTGAAACTTATTTGGACTTAAGGAATCCAGCTTTGGGGTACAGCGAGCAGCGGAAACGTCGAGATTATGCAGCGATTCCAAAGAAAATTACTGACCAGAATCACAGAGGCGCTTTGGTTCGTAAGATGCAGTGAAATCCACGAATACCGTGAAATATACGTATTCATTGAAGTTCATGGGTTTACCGTATGTTCGAGAAGAAATACAGCGATTCGGTACAAAATATAAATTGTGGCTAAACAACCACGTAAACTACTGAGCTATTTTTATTTTTTGTTCCTTCTAGACAATAGTGAAGATGTTAGAAGGCTAAAACGACTTCTTGTGTTGGACCTTGGTGACTTTATGTGATTTGAGGTGGAACTATTATATCTGTTTTTCACTTTCTTACTTGTAATTATTATTCTTTCATTATTAATTGTAGTTTCATTTTCATTTTTTTATCATGTTTTCGTTCTGTGTTGAACTGCCAGTGGCATTGTTCTTTGACCTAATTATATGTGTACTTACATTAATTGTTCTGTATAAAAGTATGTAATTTTTTCGATCAAAGCCTCTCTACATATGATTGTATGTAATCATATTTAATTATGGTTTCTGTAATTGTGTAACCAATTGAAAATTTTATTTTGTGACAAAAAAAATTTTGTACGCTGAGTCATTCTTTAGATACTTTAAAAGCACAAATGCATTTTTCCGGTTTTCCTTCCTTTTTAGTTTTTCCCAGTTGTGAAGTTACATTCTAGCCTACTCTTCTTTAGAAGTTTGTGACTGTAATTCAGCTTCTTTGTTTCTTTCTTCTTCTGTTTGTTTCCTTCCGTTTTTGGTTGTTCATTTTATACTTCTGAAATTGCCATCATCGATCTCGTATGTGGAGCCATACTCCATTATTATTATCGGTAAAAACGTCTCGTCTCACTTTTTCTATAGCTCCAACGTTTTCACTTTTAAGTTTTTTCAATTTCTTTTCACGTTTCAGTCAATCTTTAGTTATAAAAATTCATAATAATACCAATAATAAATTAAAAAATTATTTAATGATGTGTGCGTGTATGTTTTTTTCTTTTAATTACTTCTTCTTTCCCTTCCATTACATTTCCGGTTCTTTCTTTTTCTTTTTATATTTATTCTTATCGCATAATTTGATGTCTCCTCAGATGACATCCAAAATTATAAAAATGTTAATTTAATCTAATCTTTTATCCCACAGGATTAATAAACAAGAAAATATTTAAAAAAAACATGGGAAATATGTTATAAAAAAAAACCTTTGCTAATTTGAACACATTATTTCACAACAGAAAGGGATTTTACGTTAATTTCTTCTTCCTTTACGATATCTATACTAATCATTCTTTCGTCTGTTACGCATCCTAATGTACCTGAGGTAAAAGAGACACTAGTTAAGATGTTTCTCTTAGATTATTATTATTAATAAAAATTAATCTTCTTAATATTTTATACTTTAAACAAATTGAAATAAAAACTGCAATGTAACCTTAATTTGAAATTAATTTTATTAAAAAAAACAGTTTTTGTGTAGGAATGGACCATCTCATTCCTTACTCAATAATGAAAAAAGATATATATATATATATATATATATATATATATATATTTACTATATATACACGAGTTGCGCAGCATTATATGAAACTCTAAATATAATAAAATTTTACGTAATAACAATATACTGAAGATAAACAAGAATAAAATTAGTCATCAATATTTCTGTATATATATTTTTTTTTTGTAAAATTAAGGGAAAAGAACTTAAATACAAATGTATAAACACAAACATTTAAAAAACAAAAGTAGAAAATTACATTTATCAATAATCCTTTAATAAAAATCACCTCATCCTGACCCCTATGGGGGAACACATCCACCTTATGACGATACCGGTTGCCACACCACCCCCTTTTTTCCTAGCCCTGATGGGCTTTACCAGAAGTCGTCTTTTAGACCCTCTAAACTTGATAGCACAACAAAATCATCAGTTTAGTCTCTGTCAGGATGCCACCGATGCAAATGCCTCGGTAGACATTTCCTTCAGTATATTTACACAACCTGTTATCGCCTTCGTATGGCCTCTTCCAACCACGACCACCTATACCAAAACTTACAGCCCTCAACTATCAAATTAACCGATTCGCGGAAGCGCGATCCTCCCGCCTTCCTCTAACACCGAAGGTTTCACACAAAAACTCTTCCTACATCTAACTTCAATTAGACTATGCACTCATATTACTTGATTGAATCTTTAAACACTAAAAATACTATCCTCATACCAACAAAACAGAGTTGATCTCAACAACGAAACTTCTTTCCTAAAATTCAATTTTACTCAAAGTTCTCTTGAATTACTGAAAAATCAAGAACAGATTCTCAAATTTAATAAGAAAAATCACGTGAAAATTTTTGTAATTATTAAAATGAGAACATAAAAAAGGTTTTCTTAAACATAAAAGTAAATTATTTCTTTGGCTATTATAAAGCATATATATAAAACAATTTTTTTAAATAATAAAAATATAAAACAAGTATAATAGGTTGGGCTAATTACAAGACAGCATTAATAAAACTTTTAACACAAATAAATTTTGAACAAAAGGATAATAATCACTGTTCTCAATATATTGATCCTCCTTAAGAAAATTGTTCACAAATATATATCCATGAAATATTAAAAAAAAAGAATAATTCTAAGTTTTAGCTTCTGTAGGCAGCATGGAATACTGCAGTGACCGTCACAGTATATGACCTATGAAAATGAGTATCTAGCTTGGGAACTATGTTGATCGGTGCGCTTAAAAATAGTTTTTTATTGAACCATTCCGATGTTTAGTAAATTTTTTAGCTGATTAAAAAAGAAGGAGTATTTATTTTTATATATGTTTAAATCTTAAGACTGGTACCTCAAATATTAAATGTTAAGCCAATATAAAATAGAACATGTGACTGAAAGCAAACAGAACTCAAATTTTCCAATATTCTAGGGCATACGTTCTCTGATTTTCTGTTTAGCCTCCGAAACAACCGTAAGATATTACTTCAGAGGATAAAGTGTAAATGAAGTGTAGTCTTGTACAGTCTCAGGTCGACCATTCCTGAGATGTGTGGTTAATTGAAACCCAACTACCAAAGTACACCGGTATCCACGATCTAGTATTCAAATCTGTATAAAAATAACTGCCTTTATTAGGATTTGAACCGTAGAACTCTCGACTTTGAATCAGCTGATTTGCGATGACGATTTTAACCACTAGACCAACCCGGTGGTTTGGGCAAAAGTTCTGGGTGGCCCATAAATCACGACGAGGTTGAAACAGTATTTTTTTGTTTGCTAATATTTCTTTATTAATTTATGATTATAAAACAGAGCATGAACACTATGAATGGAACATTACATCTTTTAAATGCATTTATGAATTTTGGATTTTATACAGACGAGCTTTTTTTACGACATGTTTTATAACAGCTGTTAGTATCTGAGCTGTAATGCTCTATTTTCTGCCCGAATGTTTTCCTATTGTTGTGGAATTGCCTAGGATTTGTAAACTAACATCCCAGTAAAAAAAAATGTCAGGGATCATGAAATCTAGAGACAGTAGCGGCCTTTCCAGATATTCTGGAAATTATCCGTTCTCCAAAAATATTCCGTAAAATTTACATTGTGGCTTCAGCTATACAGCTGAAGCCACAATGTAGACCATACGGTAAGTGCCTCCATCTTGCTTAAATCACATTCATTCCAGGTTTTTTCCCCTGCAGGTCTTACAAAATTTTTAAACATTTCCCGATATCGTTCTCTATTGACTGTTACACTGTCACATTTTCATTTTTGAAGAAAAACCGTCCGATGATGCTTTACAGTGTTATTTCCCACCAAATCGTACATTTTAGAAGGCAATTCACGCTGTTCTGTAATGCTTGGATTTTAGGTGCCACTCATATTTCTGAAGTTCCGGTATATTTAAAAAGCCGTTGAAATGGAAGTGAGCCTCATCTGAAAAATCATACAGTGAATAAACCCGTTTTCTTCTCTTGCCAGTGTTTGAATCGGACTGCATAATTCAGCCGTCGCAGGTAATCTCCACGTTTTATTTCCTGTACCAATTGAATCTTGTATAGGAAAAGGAATAAATCGCTGCAGCTACGTACGAAAGATTCAAAGTTGAGTAGCTAGCATCCAGGTTAACGTCCCTGCTTTTTCTTCGACACTTTCTCGTACATGTTCCGTGTTCGCCTCTGTCCAAGCTGATACCTGATACGCGGAAGGTTAGTTACTGAACCGTGTTGCTGGAAACGATCCATTAAGTGACGAATCATTGATTCCGAGGGCGCATCTCTAACGTTTTCAAAGTAAAACTGAGCGACTTTGGTGAGTTACAGGGTTGTGAATTTTTCCGTGGTGAATTCTCTTACTACTGACACAACTTCTAAAAGAAAAGAAAAAATTCTTAATCAAAAAAAGGTATTATCGGTCCAAACAACGCCGTTACTTATGGGCCATCCGTTATTAATCATAAGTAAAAAATAATTTAGAAAATATATAAATGTATCTTAACTATCTTTTTATATTTTCTTTAAAACAAAATCTGATCCCCTATTTGTTCAGACACGCTTGGTTTTAATGCGCAAATTGAACTGGCACAGCATGAATTAAATATTTTAATTTTATCAGTGTATGCTTATAATATTTCTTGATCTGTTTGTAATAATATAATACAGTAGGATTATTTCCATTTCTATTGCTGCTAACGAACATCTGCTTTACAACAAGCAAAAAATAACTTTTCCTTGTTCAGGGGAGTGAACCCGTTTTTAATATACTGGGTAATAAAAAGTAATATCATTTTTCAATTTTTTTTTATTTATTTCGTTTATTTTTGTTTTTCCTTAGACAAGATAAGTTGTACGCAAATATTTAAAGTTAAAAATAAAAGCTTTTTTCTAAAATTAGAAATTATTTCTTTGCATTTTGACTCTTTATTTTTGTTCAAATTTATTAATTACTTGTTTACATACTAATATTTTAATATATCTATTATTAAAGAAAATAATAAACATGAATCGTAATAGTTTTATTTATTTATCTAAATAAATTTATTATTTTAAATTTAAATGTTATAAGTGGTTTTCCAGCAAATGATGGGCTTTTACAATTAAAATCTTGTTTTGACAGTCGGTCACTAATAGAAAAAAAATTTGGTCATTTTGTTAAATTGTTCTCTTTCTCCCGATTAAACTGTAATCCCACTCGTAACTTTGCAAGAAACTTCTAACTTTCTCTTATTTCGGTTGTTAGGATTGACCCAATAATTTAGTTTTCTTTGCTCTTTTCCCTCTTGTGATTTTAACTATTACCAAACTAATCGGAAAAATGTATCATAAGCATAGGGTCCCAGATTTCTCATTAGTATGATTAACGAATCTTGTTTAATAAATGTGATACTTCTTTTCTTGTCTTTATAAAATGTATCTTATATTGATCTTTCTGATGGTTCGCTCTTCATATGTATGTGTGCAGTTGGCTTTATACACAACAAATAAACCGATTTTGATAATTATGGTTTGTTTTTGTTTTGTTAGACAAATGTCCTTTGGTTGACGAATGGTAAGATAGTAAGTATTATAAGTCGAAAAGTTTTTTTAACGAAAAAACTAATTTTTTTTAAACCTTCTAAAGCTGGGAAATAAATTTTAAGAAAGGTCTTTAAGCTTAATAAAATTAACGTTAAAAATGTTTAAGCCTAACAAATTCCCTTAAATAGAATTTCCTCTAAATCTAAATCTTCTTCAATAAATAAAAAATAAAGAAGTATAAAATAAGAAAAATAAATATAAATAAGTAAACGGAAATTTTCGAAAAAAAAAGTCTTTGCTTAGGTCTAGGGTCTATAACACTGGGGAATAAAAAAGAATTCTTTTTTGTCTCTGATGTAACTCTGATAGTATTTTTTCTCCTGACTTCAAATATGATATCGGTTTTTCCCATGACACGAGGATTCCGAGAGACAGGCATTTAAAATTTCAAACATTCCAATACTTTCTGCATTCTAACTACACAATATTCAAACATTTAACTCACCTAGAAAGTAAAAAGTGACGATTTTCTGCTATATTTCGCCTGTGGAACATCCCTCTTGATGTAACAACAATAATCAGCCAGAATATTAGGATTCCATTTGCCTTAATACTTCTTTTCCATACCTGAAATCTCCTGATGAAAGTGTTCCCCATCACACCGCTTACTGCGCCAAAATTTTCCGGGAAGAAATCTAGGTGCGAGTGCAGAAAGTGTACTTTTAAGGACTTATTATACTCAAATTTTTATAAGCTGTTATAAGATCGTTGAAAATATCACGGTAACTTTCCGCCTTTCGATTTCTCAAAACACTCTAAGTAACATTTTTGAATGCTTCCCAAGCTGCCTTCTCCAGTGGATCCAATAGTTCCTCAAACTTATCATCGTGCATTAGTGATTGTATTTGTGGACCTACAAATATTCTTTCTTTAATTTTTTCATCACGAAATGTAGGAAACTTCTATTTTAAGTACATCACCAGTACACCGTTCTCTGTCCTTTCTTGGCACACCAATCTCTTAATGCCTACCTTCAGGTTTCTACTATTATTTCATGTAGTACCTCGGGTTCTATACCCGCATTGCCTTGTTCTGCCACCTTCTTCACAGAGACTCTTCGCAACCTCCATGGATCCACAATACCAATTCCACGGTTCCGTCGACGTCCAATGACCATCTCTATACACTTATGGTCGCTGAGCGTCTCCTCCACGATTCGCCATTGGATCTCTCTCGTTCAGGACTCTTTCACAAAGGTTAAGTCGAGGGTAAACCCCTTACCACCCCTATGGAATGTAAGCACACCAAAGTCATATTTTCTGAAGGCATAACAAGGCTTGTTATGAATACTTCTGCAAGTATTGTTATGAATACTTCTGCAAGTATTCGTCTTCTTGCGTCAGATGATTCATAGCCCAAATCTTAAAATTTGCATTAAAATCCGCATACAACTATTGGGCCTCTACGCTTCCTCATATTCGCTGATAAATCGTCCACCATATCAGAAAATTCTTCCAGCGGAATACTGGGAGATGCGTAGTAATTGTAGAGGAACACTCCAGGCACCTCGACCCAGGCAAATTCCTTATCTCTACCTCTACCATCAGCTCCGTTCTGACTAGGAACCGTTGAAACAGCGCATCCTCCTCATTTTCCTCGTCTTTCTTCGTTCGCTAGTTTATCTTCCTCGTTCGTAAGCCAGCCACCTCCATTAACGACACCCAGGTTTGGTTGAGAGACCATTATGGGTTCCGTCTCGTAATCTCTGGCCGTGGCCCACAGAAGATCATGTGACTGCCTTGACCGACTGGGGGACTGCTTTGGTTATTTTGCCCTATGAGATTGGAAAATTTGTAGCCTATGAAAAATGCTATGCCTGACGGAGATTCGAACCCAGGTCCTCCAGATGAAGGGCTGAGACGCTATCACTTCACCACGAAGATCGGCTTCAATTTTTTTTAAGTGAACCCCGAATTAGGTTTTAATACTATGTTTTTTTTTATTAAAAACCAAATATTGTTTTTATTTTTTTAATGCGTTTTTGATATCAATTGAATTTTGTTTAAATAAAACAAAACACTTATTTCAATTGTTCATCTTTGTACAACTGAAGATTATTTGGAAAATTTCTCAATAGTTTGTAACATAAAACAGCATGATTTTAAAGTTATATTAATCCGTTTAAGCTCTGATGTAGATTTACACACAAAAAAATTAAACACTGTAAAATGATTTAAACAACAATAAACAGATTTATTTATCACATTTTTTATCCATGTTATAAAAATAATAAAAACGAAAGCAAACAATATCTAAATTTAAATCAGTAAAATTCGTTTTAAGTACTTTTTTTAGACGTATTGAATTATCAGTAAGTGGTGCTTTTAAAATTTTATATTGCTTAATTCTGCCAAATATTTACATTGTACTTTAAACAATATTTGATTTATAATATAATTTTATTCTGATCCATGTACATGCATATATTATTTATTTTGAACGTATTTACGTGTGTTTTATAATTTTATTTTATGTATATTTTACGTCAAAAATATTCATTGATAGCTTTAGTAAAGGAAATTTATCTATATTAATGAACAAATGTATGTGTAATTAGTTACCATTAAAAAGGACAAAATAACCTTTTTTAACTGACCCAAATGTGCATTTATTTTAGTTCAAGTTTTACACTTTAACAAACAGATCGATTTCGATAATTCTATTTTTACTTTACAGAATTTATTCCACTGATCCGTTACAACTTTGTAAAATTTAATAATGAAGGATTTTTTAAACGAACATTTACAATAACTACACACATATGATTTGAATATTTCATCATTATCATTTTTAATACTGGATTGTTTTAAAATAACGACATATAACACCCGATGACATTTTGATATATAAATTATTTTAAAGCAGAAATTTTAGAAAAATAATTAGCAGACTACGGGTAAACAAAAAAAAAAAATAATAATAATAATAATACATAAACTGGTATCCTAGAGGATATTGGATTGACTGGCTTTCCCTTAATGTCAATCTTTTTGTTTCATGTTTTTGTATTTCTTTAGATATTTTTATCCGTATAAACTCGTAGATTACGTTATTGACGTGTGTAAAGAAGTAGAAAAAATACGATCACTTATATCATCAACGATTTTGTTCACCCAATAAAACGAGAGATGTATTTTACTACAGCTGAATTAAATACTTATGCTAGAAAAGCTTTTGGTAACATGCAAAAAGATAATAAAAAAAGTTAAAAATTCAGCAAAAAAATTTCTTCATTTCAATAGAGGATTGGTGAAAGTAGGGATAACAATTGCATACTGCACCTTCGTATAGCAACAAAGTAAAGAATATTTTAAAAAATTTAGAACAATAAAGACTTATATTTACTTGTTCTAATAAATACTTAGAACAAATAAATAATACTTAAAAAAATCACACAACTCTAAACTCTAACGTTATCGTAGTCTAGGAAGTTGGCCTTCATTTTCTGAAAAGCTAAAGGAAAAATTAAACTCGTCAGAAGGAGGGAATTTATAAGTTGATTTGATAATTACGATACAAAGAGCAAACTAAAAGAAAGATTGAGAATATTTGAGTGACCTAAATTTTGAAGAGACTATAGAAATTGGCTGTAGCCCAGCATTGCCTGGAAATTAGTCATAGAATTCATTAATTGATAATTTAAAAACAGTTTACGTAATAAACAGGAATTAGTTAGTTAGGAAACTTACTTTATGCATCCCTCTTTTCAGTTTGGTCTGGGCTGTATGCTTATAAAACTTTAAAAATGAAAAATAATCTTTTAATAATTATTGTGTGGAATGTTGCTCTCAGAATCAACGCTATCCACAACTTCCCTCCTTTTTTGTACCCGTCATTTGAAATAGGGTATTTTACTGACTAGAATTATCTAAGAAGTGTTTAGATAAAAAATGTGTATCCAAAATGAAATCAGGAGGATATTGAAGATGCTCAAGAACCACTTTGCCTCCCAGTACAGAAAGTCCAGGAGTTTCATTGTTCTATTTTTTCACATTGCAATAGTTATCTTTTTTAGTCATGTGATATATTTCAAATACAGCTAGTCAATTTCAGAGTGATAATCAAAAGGTGATTTGAGATCTAATACATTTATCGAAGACTGAATTCGATTTTGAGCCGAGCGTAACGTTGCTCTTCAAGTCTTTGATAACGCTCTGGCGTAGATTCACGTTGTCTTCGATCATAAATTCTAATACCCGAAGAGGTTCTACTTTCTATTTATGAAATAGAAAGCCAACCTTGAAATTATGAAAATATTAATATCAAATGGATAGTCTCTAAGTCAATTACGTGTACGGCCTTCCTTGATGGAACTTCTTAGTTCAGAATATCCTGAGTGCTGTTACTGTACTCGCGTGAGGATGAGTTATCGTTGGTCGCCGCCAGATTGATAGTGACATTAAATTTAGTAAAACCACGTGAAATTCACTATGAGGAGAGGTGACTGCCCGCGCATCCGTGTTTTTCATCATATTTGGTATTATACTAATAGCTGTCGATTAGTGCAATTAAGTGAGTAATCATAAACAAATTAAATAAATTAAGTTTATTTGAGGTTATACATTATACAGTATTTAACGAAATTTTTCTAAGTCAAACTGACAAGCTTTAACATGCTAGTGACGTCATCGATGCTTGAAGTAAACAAGGACTTAGAATATTTCAACATAAAACTCTCACGAAGTGAGAAATATTCTAAGTCCTGAGAGAGTTATGGGGGTCTAAACTTTCTGCTATATCTCCGTCCCTAGATATCCTTTTTCAAACATTCCAACAGTTATATCCCAACCATAGTCTCTACTATCACCTTGTACCCCCCCCCCCCAATTTTTTCCACCTGATTTTTGAACAGATACATTTTACCTACCCCCCCAAAAAAGTTTTTTGACACTCTTTTTTGGAACCCCTCAAATTATCGAGTGGGTACTTGTTTTAAAAGGAATTGTTCCCTGATCACAGGGAAGGATAATGCGACGACGTGGTTCTCTTCCGACGGAAGAAATGTTGTCACAAAGTGCTGGATCTTCAGAATAGCAGTGACTAAAAAAGGGGATAATAAAGGTAAAAAATAGTGAGGCAGGGATCATCCGAGGAGGAAGACTTGTAGTTTAGGTGGCCTGACCTATCAATTAGGAATTACTATTATGTCACTTAAACAGAACATGGGTCCAGGACTTACTAAATTCATAGCAGAACATGAGCAAGAGTTAAAGAAAATATATGTAGGGTTGAAGGCGCTCACAGAGATGTCTCCACCGTTGATCACAGTCACACAGGCGACTCAAACTGACCCGTTAACATCTGAGTTGGACATGGAGTCGGCTTTAACAAGAGAGATGACGGGTGAAGAACTCATAGAGTTATTACCTAAGCGTTGACCTTCTTCTTTTAGAGACAAGGTAAGAGCAATTACGGAGGTCCCATCCGAGGTGGGGGTCACATGTAATTTAAATGATATTAAAAGATTACCAAATACAGATGAGCAGGATAGTCGTCCTAGATATGTTGCTGGTGACATCCTTAAGGAAGAGATCTCTATAATAGGAGATCAAACAACGGAAAAGAAGAGATGCAAATATAAAATTTATTTTGACTCGGGAACTCTGGAAAAGGAGATCATGACCACTATTTTGAAGGGGATTAGAAAGGTTATACAACAATCCCCTAATGTTGCTTTCATACTACCGGCTGGTAGTATCGGAAACTACACTAAAAAGATTTTGTCATACATTATGAGGGACAGAACGGAGCCAGTCAAAGTTCTGACATTGCAAAACGACAGTAACGTTAGACAGACTAGAATGGGGAACCCACCGGGTTGGTCTAGTAGTGAACGCGTCTTCCCAAATCAGCTGATTTGGAAGTCGAGAGTTCCAGTATTCAATTCCTAGTAAAGCCAGCTATTTTTACATGGACTTGAATACTAGATCGTGGATACCGGTGTTCTTTGGTGGTTGGGTTTCAATTAACCACACATCTCAGGTATGGTCGAACTGAGAATGTACAAGACTACACTTCATTCACACTCATACATATCATCCTCATTCATCCTCTGAAGTATTATCTAAACGGTAGTTACCGGAGGCTAAACAGGAAAACGAAAGGACCAAAGACTAGAATGGGGCAAATACCAATCAAAAAGGCTACGCCACCGGCTGAGGAGAGCCGAACGGTAATTGTTAAGACAGCGGCAAATCGTACGCGGAACTTTTTAAATCCATGAAGTCCGTAGTTAATAATAAAGAAGTAACTGACGTCATCTCTCTTCGTAAGGGACGGAACGAGGAGCAGCACGTACGAATACAAGGAGCACAAAAAGCAGCAGAATTTACAAATATATTGCGGGACAAGGCTGCTGATTTACAAGTCGATCTTAAATGCTTTTTTAAAAGCTTCTATAAGAATTTCATGGTAAACATCCTACCAAGTCCCGATTGTGATGAAAACGGTAAGGCATACGCTCCCGGAAGACTCACCTCACTTCACTATCACCGGACCAGTAGCTGAATAAAATTTTATAGATTTATTCCTACATTCAATATTATATTTAAAATTGTATATTAGTTAGAAAAAATTCATGTGAAACTTTGGAACATGAAATCCATTTTTTGGATATCATGTTCGTTATTTGAACGATCATGAACGTACCTGAGAATATAAACTTAAAAACGTCAAGTATCAGATAAGAAAATACGTTATAATATCATTCAATATTCACTACTTTTTTTTATGAATGAAAATAAATTATTTTGTCTTTGGTTAGACGACAAATTGAATCCTTACAAAGTGTTGGATCCATAATACCTAAAACGTATCAGGAATTAGCAAACTGTTCACCGAAAGATGTGATTTGAGCCAAAACTCCTCTCTGATAAAGCAGTTTGTGTAGATCACCAAAGATAAATTACTTTGGTTAATTCCTATCTTGATATTTAAAAAAGATGTCGGCAATTTAAAAAAAAAATACAATAATTTCAGTAGTTAATGCTTTATAATAATAAAAAAACGATTTTATACATGTCTCCTGAGAAATAGGTTTATCATATTTATTCCCCTAAATTGATTACATTGTACTCTGTGAAAATCTATCGATAAAAAAAACATAAATCAATGTTGTAACAAATTATTATTACTATTATTATTAAGTTTAAAACTTCACACAAGTTTTGTGTCATTGTATACTAATAACAACAAACTTCTGTAATGTTCTATCATACTGCAGATGAGTTTTGTTCAATTTTCAAAATGAGATTTCTGTCATTTAACCCGAAAGTTTGTGTAATGGTAGTATTACAATACCAATAAAGATAGAATCGAAAGCAAAATGATGTTTAACTTAAAAAGTTAAGAAATATTTGTCTTATAATAAAAGATAAAACTACACTTGCCTTTTGTTTGTAATTTTCCTTTTTCTTTTATTTTATTTTTAATTCTATAAGAAAAAACTTTTCTTTAGATTCTTCATCGTAGAAATGACCGTAGTAAATAAATATAGTAAGAAGATTAAGTATGTAAAAGATATCCATGTAATGAAATTTTAGATGCTATGCAAATTTTCTTATTGCTAATTGTTATATCCCATTAATTAGGATTAGGTTAAATTAAAAATATATCCAAATAAATTATGTCTACTTTATTATTTTTTAATTGATATAGATGATTGTAGAGAATTACGTTAAAAAAAAGAAAAGAAAATTATATTTTCTTGATTTAGACAAAAAAGGTATTAAATCAGTAATAACGGTGAAGATACACATTTCGGAACAAAATACATAAGGTAGGCAAAACACATGATGAACTAGAGGCCTTACGACGTATATACACCTCATGTAAGACTATAAAAAGTTAGGCTTTTTTTAGGTGGTTTATACAATTGGTTTTAAAAAATACTGGAATAAATTTTTCAGACATTTTTTGAGAAAGCAGAAAGATGAAGTAAAATTACTTTTATAACCACGGATATGAAACTAAAAGGAAAAAAATCGGAAAAATACCATCATATTGTATGTTTCCTTAAGAAGTTATTTATGATTTACGGTACTAGATGAGTCCATGATACTTCAACTATCTGCTTTTCGATTTTATTGCACTCTGGGTATTTAATGACAGTTTTATCATTATGAGTATGAGTTTTAAGTTTCTAATCACATATCAAGAAAAGTAACCATACATCGTTCATTCGAAAACTCGCGCACCTACATAAAAACGATTATATGCTGAAGGATTGTGTTCCGAGAATTGTGTTATCTGCAACGGTTGGTAATCCTGTGTTGTGTGCAGTTTGCTTCCGCGATCCAGTTAGGCTGGTAACCTTGAGACGAAAGGATGTGTTTGGTTCTTTGTTTTTCATTGTCTGCTCGTCGCCTTTGAAAAACTGAGACAGTGTCTTTCAATCTGCGCTCAGAACGCTATTAGTTTTAGAACACTGAATATTTCTTGTTTTATTTCATCCGTGAGCATGGTGAGTACAAACAGACCGTGAAAGACCAGTTTTCTTTGGATTTCAGGTGCACCGCTTTCTAATCAAAATAGTGTAAAATGGCTAATTAAGAAATTTAGTGACAGCTCCTGTCACTCTAAATATTCCTTCACTGATCCGCTAAAGGAATATGAGCGAAGTAGTAGACCGTCAGTATTTGATGAAGAAAAACTGCAAGAATTATCGGCCTGCTACGCAACGTAATCCAAACAAGTCCATGCGAAAGTTGGTTCGACAGAAAAACACCAATACTGTAAGTGCACGCAAGGCAGTTCATAAGAATCTCGGTCTTAGTCCATGTAAAGTGAAAACGGTGCAAAAGTTATTAACACAGATTGTGGAAAGTGAATTCAATTCTGTGAATCGTTTCAATTGTTTCTAGCCGATAATTTGAACGATATTTTGGGCTATAATCTTCTACACGTATGAGACACGGTTCCATTTATCAGGGTATGTGCACGCACAGAATTTACTTTTATGATCTGTCAGCAATCCATATACCGTACATAAATTCCTCTACGTGACCAGATGATTTGAGTGCGAATTGCAATTTTCAGAAGAAGAACAGTCGGCTTAATATTCTTCACAGCAACAATAAATTCAGCTCTTATTGTGAAATCATTCACCGGCTCATGGGGAAGCTAACTGAGAACGAAATTAATAATGCTTGGATTCAGCGCGACGATGTGACCGCGCAAACAGCCCGGCAGTCCATGAAGTTTTTGCAAGAGGTTTTCGGGATCAAATCACTTCTAAGAGCTTATGGCCACGCTCTCCAGACTTCATCCTACATGAGTTTTACTATTGGGGTAATTCAAACCGTAATTTTTATCGAGGAAACCTCCACTGCCTCCAGCAACTTCAAACTGCTACTCGTGATTTCACCAAAAACATTCCACATGAATTTGTGAGAGTCTTCTAGAACGAGAAGAAACTCATGCAAATACGTCGCGATGTTCATAGGGATCATTTCCAAGAACTACTGGAAGGTAAGTCGAGTTACCTATTGCTGTACTAGAACATCATAAGTATATAATTACTTTTCGAACGATATATATATCTCAATATAATTATACATCTCAATTTAATTTAAAGAAGTTATAATCCAATTAAAAGAGCTTTCTACTTGTATATTAATTTTAGTCTCTTGGCAATATAGATACACAGTACACTATATAACGGTAAGTATGCTGTTCGGATCAAATTTTGCAGGTCGGGATTTTTGCAAATCTTAACGTTTCATGATCCCTCACAAAAAAAACCCACAATTTTAGTATTAAAAAATTCCAGAAGGCTATACGTTGGTCTATATTATTTTTTTCTATTAAATATCTCAATGATGATATTTAATATTCTATCTATGGTAGTTGGAAATAATTTAGTGAATGTATCACGTTAGAATTTTTTATTTATTTGGTGCGATAGAAAAATTATATTCATTCTAACATTTTATTCGTATTATTTTTTCATACCACTCTCTGGAGACTTCTTTTTAGTATTCTTTCGAGCATTAAGCATGGGGGTGAGTCAAATGTTGAAATTATTTCTATTGAAAAATTCACAACTACCCAATCTACATATTATTTGAAAAGTAGAAGAAATTTTTCAGTGGAATAAAACCACTTTTCATCAGTAAAAAACTTCATCCTTTTTATAAATATATATATAAATTATGACATGTAATAACATAAAAAAATGATTTGTAAATGTCATATGGTAATTCCTCCATGAACTTTGACATTACATCTAAATTTGGATGAGTTAGATTTTTATAAACGTTCGCAAACATGCTTCTTCCATTTCTTGTGTTATTATAAACGTGTAAATTTTATTAAAAAAAAAAAAAAAATTTTTTGCCTGTAATTGATTATTACTTCATAAATAATGAATGAATTATTTCTATACGATTCTTGAAATTTGGATTATTAAAATAAAATAACTCTTTTAACTATCTATAAATATTTTATGTATATATATAAAAATCAGGAAAAAATGTAATTAAATATTTCTTTAATTTACACTATGCTGTAAAACGTTTGCCTTTGCATCATTGAATGACTCCGTCAAAAATTACTTTTAAGGAATCCAAAACTAATCACAAAATAGAAAAAAAGATTTGGATGACGTCATTAAAATATACCGCAGCTTCAGTAAAATCGGATTGCAGCTAGGTGATCATTACGGTCTCGTCCATTACTCACAACTCGAAATTTGTTATAGAAATAATTAAAAAGTTCAATGTTTATTTCTTATTTTTTTTTAAAAAGAAAAATCACTTGAATAGATTGCAGATGTACGAATATTCAATTTTTTTTGCAGGGGTGGAACTAAAACGCTTTTTAAATTTTTTTAAATACTATTTTAATTAGATCATCATAACTGTGTCTTAAGATAGAATGTTTTTAAAGGTATAGAAATAAATATACCATGCAAAAACCTTTTATTAATTTATTTTGTAATAAGTATCTACTCATAATAAAAAAATGAGCACTTTTATTTATCATAGACCATTCGTTTAATTTTCGTTTCATGAAATCCGTTAAGTGTATTGATGGAACTGATATATATAATACTGAAGTTTAAAAATACCAGAATTTAGGTAACATTATAAAATATAAAGGTAAATCTAACAGTTTTTTTTTTTAATTATGTCTTTCAAATTCTACTTATTTCAAATTCTACTTATTTCTCTGAGACATTTTAATTGATGTGGATAACAGCAATTAATTTTCTTATTTGGATTATTGCATATAAATTTTTCATACTGCAGCTGCCAATATGCTATAGTTATATTTAATTACATACATATTTATAATATATTTACACATAATTATAAATATCATGAATTAATGAATTAAACCAAAGGTTACATTGGGGAACAAAAAAGAATTATTTTTTTGTCTCAGGAAGAAAAATATGTGATTCTGATAGTATTTTTCCTCCTGAATTCAAGTATGGTATCGGTTTTTCCCATCGCACAAGATTTCCAAGAGACAGACATTTATAATTTCAAACATTTAATACTTTTTGCATTCTTAACTACACAATATTCAAACATTTCACTCACCTAGAAAGTAAGAAATGACGATTTTCTGCTATATTTCACCTATGGAGAATCCCTTTTGATGGTCCAACAATAATTGGCCAGCATATTAGGATTCCATTTGCCTTGATACCTGTTTTCCATAGCTAAAATCTCCTGATGAAAGTATTCCTCAAGCTCATCACTCACTGCACTAAGATTTTCCGAGGAGAAATCTAGGTGTGAGTGCAGGAAGTGTACTTAAGGATATATTATAACCCAAATTTTTATAAGGTGTTATAAGATAGTTGACAATATCACAGTAATTTTCCACCTTTCGATTTCCCAAAATACTCTGAGTAACATTTTTGAGTGTTTCCCAAGCTGCTTTCTCCAGTGGATTCAATATTTCCTCAAACTTATCATCGTGCATTAGTGATTGTATTTGTGGACCCTCAAATATTCCTTCTTTAATTTTTGCTTCACGAAATTTAGGAAACTTCTATTTTAAGTACATGAAACCAGTAGTATTGTCCATGGCCTTGATGAAATTCTTCTTTAATCCTAGTTTGATATGTAACGGAGGTAGATATACATTTTTCAGATTACACAATGTGTCATGTTTCACATTTTTCTTCTCAGGAATGAGTGATTCGCGTTTAGGCCATTCTTTTCTAATGAAATGGTTTTTTCGTCCCTACTATTCCATTCACACAAAAAATAACAGTACTTTGTGTAACAATGAATAAGGGTAATTACCTGAAAATCACCACAAAAATTCTATTCATACACTGTATGTTGAAGCTTATCCAATATAAATTGAAAGTTTTCATATGTTTCTTTCATACTAGCAGAGTGAGCCACAAGTACTGATGGGAATTTATTACCATTATGCAGATGCACAGCTTTTAAACTAACTTTACAGGAACCAATGAACAAACACCATTCTGTTGGGTTATGTTCATTACAAAGCGTCTCAATAAGAAAAGAAACATCATTAGAAAACATTAAGCCATTTTCTTCAGAAAAATAATCTTTAAATTCAGAATAATGATTATGATAAGTACATACCATTGTATTATTTCGATCCTTTTAGACAGGAAGCAAGCATTTCAGACTGTTTTTTGGATAACTTTAAATCTCGTATGAGATTGTTAAGATTTTCTTGCGTCAGTAAATGAGGCTCAGATGAACTCTTTGTTCAAAAGTTGTATCACCAGAATCAGTTTATTATTCTTTCTTACTTTCTCAGACTCTGATTCTCTTCATCTAATGTCACATGTTCTGGAGGCTTTGGTATGGGCAATTCTTCATAGTGTGCAGATTGCAAGTTAGGCTACACCACTGTATGTTTTGATTTTGATGTAATCCCTTTAATGTTTGTTAAGCAGAAATAACAGTCAGAAAAGTGATCTTTGGATTCCCTCCAAATCATATGGATAGCAAATGGCATGTGTGGTGTGTAATTTTTCCATGCAGTGAGAAGCCTAGAATGATAAACAACAGATATGTGGGGCCTTGTTTGATCCCAGACTTTACACTCAAAATAAAGTTCATAACACTTTTTTACTAATGGAGTAAGGTTTCGCCATTTGGGATTTGAGTGTCACTTTACCATATACATAACAAAAATTGTTAGGATGATTTAAACAAACTCTAGGCATTTTGTAACCAACGACTAATTAAAAGACATAAATTTGTAAATATGTAATACACAATAATTCAGACACACAAAGCAGTCACAATGACGTTTTTACTGGTTCACTGCTATCTCACAACTGGCATCATTCTGATGAATGTGTACTACAGTAGAACATGTTTGTACATGTCTATACATGTCTGAACCTGCACAATAGTAGCAACGCTACCGTTTAATTTGTTTGTTTTTGGAGGATGAGATGAATGATTTGTGGCATGTGAAAATACCATGCCTGACTGGGATTCAAACACGGGATCTCTGGATGAAAGGCCGAGATGCTACCACTTGTGCCATGGAGGCTAGCACCCTTTGAGTTAACTCATTTGGTTCCATCATATTTACAAAGCTCTAGGAGTTTTTACTTGATGATGGCAGCTCTCTTGGCAGCCTCATCAGCTCGTTCGTTCCCAAGGATGGACCAGGACCCATACGAATACCATTGTTTTGTTTATTCTTGAGAGGATATCATAGGTTATTTGAATGATAGGTTTAGATCATTTATAGCTCAAGCTCTCAAGTACATTCATAGTCAGTTATTACCAGGGAGCTGTTGTCACTATTGGTCTCAATAACTCTCACGGTGGAGTAAATTGTGTAGGCCTTGCAAAAGAACATAGTGGAATAGGCACTAAGTTTATATATTTTCTCGTCAGGGATCGCTACATCCTATTTCCTTTCTCAGAATCCTCAGAACAGACAGGCCTAGTTCCTGGAAATAGCAAAGCAGTCTTAGGTTGAAAGGTTGCGGTAAGGACTTCTTCCCCTCAAATTGTAGAGTGAGAGCGGACCTGGTCATCTGCTTTGAGAAGTTAGAGAGACAAGATCTGCTGATTGTGTACTTGATAGCCTGTTATTTCCTCCTGTAATGTAATGGGAGTTCATAGGATTCCATTAGTAAACTTGGTATAAGGGTAATGGCAAATGCCCCTATCGATATTCAGATGCAAGTGTTTTGCAAGGAGTCTAGTAAGCCCTTCATTTTTTCTCTTGCAGAATCATACAGAATAGACCTGTACTCCAGCTTTAACAAAATAATGCTTCTATACGTGTTCAGAATAATGTGTTTGTCAGCACCCCAGTTGCAAGATGATATGAATTTAAGGACAGTAATTCTCCTTAGACATTCACCCTCAGTGTACTTGTGGCTCGAGAAAGTCAGCTTTTCATCAAAAATCACACCTAGAAGTTTAATCTCATTTCTTCCCTTTATCACATCTCCACCTAAGTTAATTTGACCACGTTCTTTTATCCATCTAGAGAAAACAATAAATCTTGACTTAGTTACTGACAATTTGAAACTTCTACATTGTACCTATCTTTGCACTGAGTTCAGCACATTTTCCATTATTTCCCTAGAAGTTTCAATTTTCTTGCCTCTGCAGGTGACAGTGATATTATCAGTAAAGATACTTTTTTTCACTGATGGAGTGATCACATCAGCTACCCCATTAATCTCCACCCAGAAGAGCGTCACACTTAGAACAGATCCCTGAGGACTCCATTCTTAATTTCAAAGACTTTTGAAAGTCTTTGAAATTAAAAACAAACAAGGATTGTTTCTTTTTACACACATCTGTCTGTATAGATACTAAGTGATCCATGGTAGATCTCTTACTTTTCTCATTAATATAAAGTATATTGTTTGTATTATTAACATAATCAATACAGTATTTTCATGTTATTACAGATTTAATGTCAATGTTTATTGTAATCCTGTTCTCTGCAAAAATTCTACTTTTTAAGAATAGTTTTAAATGTTGTATAATCTAATTTATACACTAAATTTTTTTTAAATAAAATATAACTGAATAAACTCTTGTTCTGTATTACTAATGTTTACATTACAATCTGTTCAACTTGTGAACAATAAGAAACACCATGGCCCAATGAGATGAGGAGGAAATGTATGACCTGTAAATAAGATGTAGTCTTGCACAGACTCAGATTGACCATTACTGTAATGCATGGTTAATTGAATTCCAACACTCAAAGTGACACACCAGTATCCACTACCTAGTATTCAAATCCATATAAAAGTAGCTAACTTTACTAGAATTTGAACCTCAGAACTTTAAAAAATCAGATGTGCAGCTAATTTGCGAGTATGATTGTATCACTAGACCAACTCATTGTATAAGTGAAGAAATAAGTTTACATACATAAATTGTCAATTCAGAACTAAAATAAAATAGCCACCAACAGAAACATTTTCACAGAACAGTTTTTAATATTGAACAAACCTTAAAATATTTACTAAAATTGTACTTTAATTATGAAATTATCTGTATTATTGATTCTCCAGTTAATATATTAACTTTTATCTGTATTATTGATTCTCCAGTTAATATATTAACTTAAAAACTGAAATTGCATAATTTTCTGTTTTACATCTCTTTTTTTTCTCCTCATGATCATCATCTCTTTCAGTTTCAATACTGATTTAGTACAAACAATTTTAGTGTCTTCCTACAGTTCCATATCATTTTTGTCTTTCCTAATTATATAGTATCACATTTTTTTAAAATTTGATTATATGCTTTATTTCTAAACAATTTTCTTTATCAATAACATATTTTCTGTTTTTGTTAGGATATAATAACAACCTAGATTGTTTAATAAATCCATTTGTGATTTTAGAGTAATTTTTTAATATCGTTATTGAAAATTATTAGATCAAAATTCATATTATGGATTACACAATAATAATGTGAAAAGTCTAATAAAAGTCTATAGTCTACACAGCAGTTTTTTTTTAATTTTTTTTATGTAAACACATAATATTATAAAGTATCAAATTTTACATTAATAAATTACTACAATATTAATTAAAATAAATTCTTTTAAAATCAAAATAAACTTTTACTTTAATAACATTTTTAGCATAATTAATAACACTAATTAGGTTTAATGATAAAATTAAACATGACAAGAGAAAATTAATTAGACTTCCTGCAGGTAACATATATGTATGTATATAATAAATATATGTGTATGTGTATTGTTTGTTTGTTGATGACTTGTTTTAAAAGCGTTTTAATTTGGTTATATTTTTCTTCATCAATTATGTAGATCAGAACTTTTTTATAACGTTTTTTCCTTATACCTTAATTTATTATATTTCCAGATATAACTCTATTGCTGCAGCAGCAGCAACGCTATAAAAGGAAAGTATAAAGCAATCAGCCAAAATTTTGGGAATCATGATTTTAGCAAATTTCAATGTTTCAAGACCCCCTTGGTAAAAAAAAACACAAAAAAGTTATAGAAATTCTGAAAGAATTATGTATGTACTTGTATTGCCTGTATTTTGATATCCAACTCTTAATTGGCTCAACATAAATTCTTTAAAAATAACTGGAAAAAGTTGGTAAAAAAGTTGTAATGCTTTTCTGACATTGGTTATTTATTTTTATTTTTATTTATATATATTTACACCAGCGCATATACATACGCACATTACGTCCCGAATTTTTTGTTTTTGGGTTCCAAGATTATCAAACATTAAGAAATGCAAAAATTCCATACCCTGTTTTTTGACTGGTTACTATATCTTACTTCTTGCAGCATAGCTCTAGAGAGCTATGATGCTAGGAAAGTAAAAAATGTCTATATACTCTTATGGGACTTTGAAGGTATTAAATTTTAGACAAAATTGAAAAAGCTAGAGGAGTAGTTTTCAACATTTAAAATTTTTTTTATAGTGGTCACAGAAAATTTAACTTTAGTACAATTAAAGAAATGAAAGCTCTTATTAAGTTATTTAAAATCTGGAAGTTTTTAGTCAATCAGTTTTGGAGGTGGGAGATATTTAATATTATTTTTTACCTCTTATATTGAAAACCATTGATTAAAAATTTTGAAACTTGACACAAATATTTGGCTACACATATCCCAGCTTTGGCTTGATTTTCAACCCCATAGATAAGGAGAAATTGCTTTTTTTCGTCTTTTTTTTAAAGTAAACTATAATTTCTTTTGGGCTTGCTGAATAACATTACACCAAATCAGCCCCCAACTTACTGAAATAAATAATTATTCCAATAAATAAACTTTTAAGCCCATAAATAAGGGTCCCAAACTTAAAATATTTTTTTATAACTTTAATTTTCAAGATTGAAAAACCAACTCTATTTAGTATTATTTAGATGATGCTGAAAATTTAAAAAAAAAAATGTTGTTAATGGGAATATATTAAAGAATTAAAAAATCTTTTAAATTTTTTATCTGTTTTTTCAAGTTATGACTCTTATTAAAAATGTTATATTAATAACTTTAAATGTTGTATGAGGTAACATTATGATGTTTCTGGGGTTCCATAGAGTACTGTTTTGGGTCCGATTTTATTCCTGGTATATATGAATGATATTTTCAACTTGAATATTATTCAGGGTAAATTTATTTGTTTTGCTGATGACACGCCATTGTTTTTTTGGTGATAGTTAATTTGATAATGTTGTAATGAAGACTAATCTAAGTGTGAAATTGGTTAATGATGGATGTATAAAAAGTTTTTTTTATTAATGAAATTTAAACTAAAGTAGTTTATTTTTCTAAGAGGAGAAAAATTATTAATAATAATAAAATAATTCTACATGAATTTGATTGCTGTCAACTTAGTATGAATACTTGTAATTGTAATGTGCTAACTTTTGCTGATTCTCTTAAGTATCTTATGATAGATTTTGATTGCAATCTGAAGTTTATAGCCATATAAATTATATTTGGTTTAGAAGTTCTTTTACAAGTTTAGGATTCTTAGGTGTATTTTATTTTATACCCATCTTAGAATGGTTTATTGCGCATTTGTTCAGGCATTATTCTCATACAGCTTTTTCTTTGGGGGAATACTTTGAATACGTACTCCAGCTGTTATTAGTTAGTAAGTTAGTTATTAGTTAGTTAGTGTAGTAAGGAGTATTAACTCCTTATTAAAAATTTATTTGGATATACAGTTTATTTTTCCTAGTAATTTGCTTTATTCTTTGTTTAACATTGATATTCTTAAAAATTTTTATGTTAAAAATGGATTATTATTTGTTTAAGGAAATCAACAATTATTTAAATTCTGTTATAATTATACATTCTTTGATGAGTAATATTTGTATAACTCTACAGATTTTTCTCTTTAAGAGAGGTTTATATATTGCAGCTCGTCAATTATTGCTAGTGCTTGATATTAATTTGGGTAATTTTGTTTCTATTCATTCCTTAAAGAGATTTTTTTGTTTTTGATAACCATGATTTTAACAGTGTATACTAATTATTTTAATTTGGGTATTTTTTTTTTATTCCTCTAAGTGATGTTTTTAAAAGAAATATATTATTGTATTGTTTATTATATGGCTTGTGTGGTTATATATGACAAGTTATATTGTGTTTGTATTTGATTTATAGTACAATTAGTTTCGTATAAATTATTTCCTTTCTACTTTGAATGGTATTTAAGTAATGTTTTAGATGTAAATTATGATTTTGATTAGATTTTTTGTCTGATTATTCTGTGTTCATCATTAGTCTTGCTCTCAACTACTATTATTACTTTTGACTACTTTTTTAACTACTATTTACTTTTTGAGAGTGGAGATTGATGTGTATTATTAGAAATGATTTATTAAATCCAAGTAAATTCTAAATAAAGAAATAAAGAAATTAAACTGCCAGGTAGGGGACCAAATGGGACTCAAATGTTTTTACTAAAAATTGCATAGGTTGATGATAAAAATTTCATTTGGTGAAGAGGGTCAACAGAGACCCAAAAGTTTTACTAAGAATTTTGATTTTTTTTCCCAGTTATTTTTTTAATAATAAATAGTCTTAAAACACCCTTTGATAACCATTTACTCTAAATATTGGATAATTAAGTCATTGATATTTAAATACCCTATGGTGCATTTTAAATAAAAATCTGTTGAGGAGAAAACTGGGAAAATTATGCAACGCTTTGCACTTTTTTTTTAATAGGTTTGATAAGATTCTCAGAGGGAAAGGCTAATTGTATAATCCAGTTTTACCTACACCACTCTAATATCCTTTATCTGCACTACTCTATTATCTCCATAGCATAAAATAAACAAAAAAATAAATAAAGAAAATACCAATAAGATCACTGCAAAAAAAAAAGTAGAATGGACTCTACAAAATTGCTGTTGGTAATTTCTTTCATTAAAATGAAAAAAGTGGAAACATTTTAAAATAAAATCTTCCTAGATTTTGTTTTTTATGGACATGATATGCTTTTGTGTATTTCTGTTTTTTTGTTTGTTTCTTTTTTAATGGCTGACATCAGCTACTAATACTATTCATCGTTGCCTATCTGAATCATTAAATATATTTATTCATATCTCCAAAAAAAAATTAGAGCTCAGTAAAAACATGATGTTATATTCCATTCAATTCATTGTGTAGGTTTACAACGCATTTTGTTGTGATAGTTAACCGGCCACTCACTCAGTGGACTTCAGATATTTCTCAGGAGACTTGATAACCCAGACATTACTGATATCTTATATAGTTTTACTTTTTATGGTTTATCAGTTTATTTGTTACAAATTTAATATTTTTTTGTTTTGTTTTTATTGTTTCTAATAATGTTATTTGTATTAAACAATTGTTTGCAAATCAGTCATAAGCATACTTAAAGATATCTTAATTTATATAAAGATTAAACTATATCTAAGGTCTTTCTTTTTCCTTTTTAGCCTCTGGGAATTACTGTTTGATATTACATCAAAGGATGAATGAGGATGATATGTACAAGTGTAAATGAAATTAGTCTTGTACAGTCTCAGTTCGACCATTCCTGAGATGTTTGGTTAATTGAAAGCCAACCAATAAAGAACACTGGTATCCACAATCTAGTATTCAAATCCGTATAATATATCTAAGGTCTAATTATATCTAACATCACTTTTATAACTAGTGATATATTCTAAAAAGAACAGTTCCTTATGTTTATTAGAAGCCATATTAATAATATGGCTAAAGCAAATGACAAGTGATTCATAATTCTCTAAAGAACAGATTTCTCTTTTAATATTTATGTAGTGTGGAAGTAAATGAATAAACAACTGAGCTAGTACTAATTGGCTGGAATGTGAACATTGGCTGAAATGGTGGTGATTGATTGATGAATTGGTGAAGAAGGAAGGAGTAGATGCATAATCTAAGAAGAGAATTCAGTTTCATAAATCAGAACAGGAAAGTGTAGATCATTAAAGCCATTTTTTTAAGTCTGCAACAAAGTTAATGAAAAGAATCTCTAGTTTGGGTTGGGAAGTAGTTTAAAAAAGTGGTCCCAATTTCATACTTAAACAGTTTGAAAAATGTTTTTGGTTCTCCAAGGAAAACATTATTTAAGAATTTCTGAAAAATGTACGAATATTCAAGAAAATGTTTTGAATAACATAAGAATTGTTAAACAAAGTTCTACAACTCTAGAAATAAGAATGGTTGTCAACAAAAATCTTATTCTACTAAATGATATAATAAGATTGCATATATAAATAACGTAAATTATAAAAGCAGAACAATTATAAATTATATTTTTTAAAGTAAATTTGGAACATGGAAGTCATGTTTAGTTCATCATGTCACTGAGTAGAGAAAGTTTATGCATGCCACTGTTTCTTAATAGAAAGGGATATAATTTGTTGCATTATACTGTCAGTATCAGCCTAATTTGACTGTAATAAATATATAGTTCCTGTGGCACAAGAGACACCTTTTAGAGTTTCTTTCACTGAGTGTAATGATGATCACTTTACAGTTAAATTTTTGCAAGTGTTACTTTTTGGACTAAAAAAAACCTTCATTTGATGAGCTTACCATAGTTATGTGTGACAGCTTATTTATTTCACTACATATAGAAGTGGGAAACTAGTTTTGCTCCTCACTTTTTTTAATAAGTATGACTTGGGATACTAACAACTCATTTTTGTAATCTTTAGGAGCAACTTATGTCCTAATGTTGAATCATTTACAATAATTTTAATTATTGGCTCCTAACAAAGAATAAAAATTTAAGATATAAATGTTACATTTTTAATAATGTAGGTTCGCTACTGTCCAAAATTTAATTCTTACATAGTGGAGTAGAACTATAAATAAACTAAAATCCACTTGAAATATTTACCCTTGTATTTTGAATGTGTATGAAGGATAAATTTTCTTATGAAAAATCGTCTACACTGTTTTTCTAAAAATAAATAATGGGCATTTTTCTATTAATAGAAATATATTTATAAGCTGTTATATGAACAGATGCATGTGTAAGCTATATATATTTTATTTATAGAAGTAAATTAAAAACTTTGATATTTTTAAATAAACCAGATACACAATTCTACAAATGCTTTGTTTATCCTTCTAAAATACTTTTTTAAAAAGTTGAAAAAAATTTTTGGTTGTGCAACTCTCCAACTTAAAGTTTTATCATATTTTGTAATAAAGTGTCACTCATCTAAGCACTTTGGGTGGAGTAATATTGGATAACTCATTTTACTGGTTAATAAACATTACAAAAATTTATAACCACATGCTTAAAATAATTTAAATTTTGAATTATTCTTTTCCAAACTCACTTTATTGAAATCCAAAATGTATAACAATTTACATAAACATACTTTTAGTATCATAGAACATATATAAATTAGAAAATATATGCTGCTTATAGCACTACACTTACAAATACCTTTTGACAACAGTTGTTATTACTAAATCTTATCTTCATACATTTTTATACTTTTAACTATATTTATCCAAATCCTTATTTTATACTTCTTCTTTTATCTTTACTAATATTTTCTTTCTTTTCTTCTTCGTTACAGTTATTTACCTCTATGTTTCATTTATGACAATATTCATTATAATACATTTTAACTTGTGTTTTTAATAAAATTTTTATCATATCTGTTTTATCCACCTAAAAATATATTTTCACTTATAATTTCATATTTTCTTTATAATTTTATTCAGGTAGTGTAATGTTTAAATTGCTGGAAAGTATTTTTTCACTTATTATTTCATCTATCTCATTTTTCTTTCTTAAAATACGTATAGAAGCAATTCTACAATAAACATAATAAAATCTAATTTTTGTAATGTCACCTTCAACAAATTAGTAACTCTAAACCTTCTCATTAATTTTGATGGTAGATATCAACATTTTCCATGAAAAATTAAATGCGATCTATTATAGTGAATGGAGTATAATTGTTATTAATGGTAGATTATTTTTGCCTTATTGCTCCTGGGATGTACCACTGATATAGAATTACTTGTCAATTTTAATTCTCATTATCATAAAAATAACTGAGCTGTCCAATCCAATAGGGAAAAAGAAAGTATATTCTCATAGATTTGAAAGGTTTATTTTAATATTTCAGTTCTGCTCTTGAGTTAATTCTTTAATCTCATAACTAGCAAGTTACACACTGAATGTAAGTAAATTCACTTAAAATGATAATGCTTTAAACTTTTTTGAACTCATATTGTAATTTTCTGGAGCTAAATAACCCTTTAAGTGTTTGTGGAATATATATTTTCTACTTCATTTTTTTATAACTTCACCATTGTTTTTTTAGTTATTACTTGCCAAATTTAAATCAATTTCTTCATAGTTATTAACGCGATTTGATTGGAACTGATTTTGCTAATCACTGATAAAAAAAAGTATGTAACTGATATAGTAAAAATATTTATTAGCTATATTGACTAAGTATAACATGATCCATAAAATCTACGTGGATTCTATATTTACCACTTATAAAAAGAAAAATGGTAAATATTACTAAATTAGTTTATAATCATACACATAGTAAAATTAGAATCTGAAGAACTGTACTAATTTAATAAGATAAAAATATATTAACTGCTAGACCAAAAAAAGAAATACATACATTTTAAAATTTTAGCCAAATCCACTTTAATACAGTAAAAATATAATGCAGTATGATAATACCTATAAAATGATCTTAGGACTACCTAAATGTAAGCTTACATTTGCATTGAATATATGATTATACTCTGATATTTAATGATGGACATATATTACTGCTATTTTATTGTACATGTAAACATATAAAAATCAAAATCTTCAAACAAAATTTATTTTAATAAATCAAACCCAATGGATAAGCTGTTTAGCAGCTGATATTTAGAGCTGGAGGTTCTGAGTTTCATATCCTAGTAAAGATAAGTTACTTTTATATAGATCTGAATACTAGACAGTGGATACCAGTGTAATTTGGTAGTTGGGATTCAATTAACCACATATCTCTGGAATGATTGGCCTTTGTCTGTACAAGACTACATGTCATCCTCATTTCATTGGGCTATAGAGTTGCTTATTATTCACAAATTGAAAGACTGCAATATATACATTAGGAAAAAAGATAGAATTAAATCATGTTTAATTATTACTGAAAATATTTTTGCATAAGTAAAATGCAAAAGTGGCAGAAAAAATACTCATCTCTATCAAAATTCTTTTTAGTTTGACAATAAAACATTTGTAGGAAGGCTTATTTCCTAATAGCAAATCAGCAGTGTTCTGATGACATGTGGAATAGGTTATTAAGAAATTTTTGTATCACATTGGGCTTGTGTAAATATATCATTTGAGCACCATACAAAACATGTTTATGAGCTTATTTTTTATTTACAACTTGCTTGATTTTCAAAATTTAGTTCTATAAAAAGTTCATAACTGTATTTTTAAATGAAGATGAACTCTTTACAATTAACATTTGTTTTGATTATTTTATTATAAACCCAGTATTTTATAAATAATACCTTCTAAACTCATGAAAAAATATCTATTGCACCTATTATGTAAATTTTAACTAATGGGTGGTGTGTCTGTAATTATCCTTTCAATTACTTGTATTAAATTCTAACTGACTATTCTATTTCAAAAATTTAATAAAATTCATTAAATTTAAAATTCCTGACCATGCAGCTCAGTAAGTGCTATGTGGTTAGAGTCTTTGCCATAAACTTATAATTTTTTTTTTAGATTAGCTATTGCATTTGCTATTAAATTTGTATCTTAAAGGAGTAAAGTGGTATTAGTAAAAATAATTATCAGTCAAGGTTCAAATAAAAACATTCTTCTAAATGAAAAAATTACAATTACTACATTAATTAGAATTATAAATTACAATACAAGGGTTAAGAGGACTCATAGTTGATAACTGTCATTCAATTACTGCATGAGGTTTGAAAAAAGTTGATACTCCTTTTTTATTTTTCTCATATAAAAAATGCCCAAATGAAAATTGCCTTTTATTCCAGATGTTGATATACCTGTTCTATATCTGTCAATAAATGGGACTAAATTGGACTTGTTATTTGGATTTAATAGACAGGTGAATAAGTTGTGATGGGATTAATTTAATCTTCTGCAATGAAAGATCAAAGAGTTTATATTGAAACTATTGTAAATTATTGAAATTTCTAAAATAACTGCTTCGTTATGAAAATATAGGGGTTCTAACAAATCTACAACCAAATAATAAGCATTAATGAATCATACAAATTCTTCCAAAATGGTTACAAAATAATGTTGGAGTAGCAAGCTCATCAATGGTCTATAAATAAATGGATGAATTTAAGGAAATATTGCTAAAAAAATAAAAAATCTGGTATTATTGAGAAGCCATTATTATCATAAACCTAAACTATAGCTATGACATCAAAATATATTTGCCAAATTCTTGAACATTAGTATAACATCGTTTAGTATAACATTTTATAATTTTTGTAAGGAACTACCTGTTAAATCTTATGTCCAAAAATGTCATGTTATTCAAAACTTTTTGACAAAAATAGCCCAAAATGACTGCAACAGCTGTATTACACAGAGTTCTGTTTCTTCTTTCTAGTATAAGAAAACCTAGTATAACTATAAAAAAACCATGGAAGGTCAATATTTAGAGATATTAAAAAAGAAAAGATATTACAGTGACCAGAAGGCTGTACTGGAAAACAGATTCCAGTATTTCATTTGATGAAGGTTACCTTGAAAGGAACACAAACATATATGAACATAACTTATTATTAAAAATGAATAAATTTGCATTTCTTATTTTTCTAAAATATTTAATTCTTTTGTTTTGTAATATTGTTTCATTTAATACTTAGTTAAAATCTTCCACATTTTTATTTATCGTGTTTTTAATAATCTTTAAAATTTCTACATTTTTATTTAGTTTTGTGGACTTTATTCATACCATTTTACTCAGAATCAAACTGTGTACAGGTGTTGTTTAAAACTTTTATGTGTTTATTACCCATTTAACAAAGTTGTTTCATGCCAAACATAAACTGTGTTTTTCGATCCCAGACTTTTGTATTTATACCAGATTTCTCAAAAACTACTAAAAATAAAGTTCTGGAAACAATTTTTTTTTTTTTAGATTTTTCGGGTCAGATTTCATTAAAACCACAAAATTTACCCCTTAATTTGGTTCCCAAGATTTACAGTCTAGTAGTTTAATTTTATTAAAGGTACAGAAATCGCAGCAAAATGTTTTGCCAGCTGATACTCATTAATGAAGCGTTTTTTGAAATCTTTTTTTTTTTACCAATATAACATGACCAGAAAGTGTGTTACATTCTTTGTGAATCACCTGTAAATGTGTGTGTATATATGTATATATGCATACATAATATACAGGTGTTCAAGTTAAGTGTGTCATCATTTGAATATCATAAACTAGAACATTTATAAAAGAAGTTTTCTTTGATTTTTGAATGCATTAAAACACCATACAGCAGGCATCTTTGAAATCTCTACAATATTTCTAATATGTTGGCCAACTTATTTTTTTTAAAATGGAACTTTTCCCCCCAAATTTTCACAACATATTTAGATTCAATACATAATTCTAAAAAAGTTTCCTTCAACACAACAACTCAGTAGTTACATCTCATCACCATTTCAACCTACAGCCAACATATAACATTGTATAAATTATATTTAATAAGTTAATACATTTTTCAAAAAAATGAAACTTGCCTAGGTATAGCTCATAAGATACATGGTCTCTAAATAAACTAATGAGACTAGTTTTTTTTTTGGCAGTCTAAGTATCAACACTGTAAAGTTACTAATAAACATATCGTTATATGAACAGCTAATTTATATTAGGTATTAGTATTTTTAGTCTATTGCTAAACAAACTTTTCGTGAAACATGTTTTTCTTGTGTGTTACAAAAATGAATGATACTAAATATGAGCAATGTTGTGCAATCAAGTTTTGTGTTAAACTCTGTGAAAATGGTACTGAAACTTTTTCAAAATCGAAAATGGCACATGGAGATGACACTCTGTCATGAGCCCAAGTTTTTAGGTGGTTTAAAGCATTTTCAGATGGCCGGGAATCAGTTGCGGATGATCCACGCTCTGGAAGACCATTAATGTCAAAAAGTGACGACAATTTTGAGCGAATCAGAGACTTGATACGGTATGACTAGCAATTAACTGTCAGAATGATTGCAGAACAATTGAATTTGAACCATTCCATAGTCCATCAAATTTTGATAAATGAATTGAACATGAAAAAAGTTTGTGCAAAATTTGTCCCAAAAAACCTCACTGTTGAGCAGAAAAACAACAGGATGGAAGTATGCTGCAATCTTCTAGGGCGAATTGAAACTGATCCTGATTTTCTAAAAAAATGTTATTACTGGTGATGAATCTTGGATGTATGAGTATGACCCAGAAACAAAATGCCAGAGCAAGGAGTGGCACACTTCAAAGCAAAAATGAGCAAATCAAAATCATGCTAATTTGTTTCCTCAACAGTAATGGCATTGCCCATAAGGAGTTTTTGCCTGCAGTATAGGTGTAAATCAATATGTTTATCAAGAAATTCTTGAAAGACTGCGGAAGAGTTGCCCGCGTGAGACCAGCCATCAAAGTTATCTTTGATGGCTGACTGGATGCTGTATCATGACGATGCACCTTGTCACACTGCACTCTCAATTAATGAGTTTTTGGCAAAGAAAAACATTCCTGTAGTTTCTCAACCACCTTATTCACCTGACTTGAGTCCCTGCAACTTTTTCCTGTTACTGACTTTAAAAAACCATCTCAAAGAACACTATTTTGGAACAGTAGAAAACAAAAAAAAAATATAACTGACCATCTGAAGGATATTCCAGTTTCTGAGTTCCAATACTGCTGTGAAGAGTGGGAAAACCATTTGAAGTATTGCGTCGCTTCCCAAGGAAACTATTTCAAAGGTGATAAGAGTCTATATATAATTGGATTGTAAATAAAAAGTTTTTCTGAATCAGTCTTATTACTTTATTTACAGACATCGTACATCTTACCTCCAGTGGTATCTATTGGGAGTGTATATCCTATAAGTTGAAATTTTACTCTTTTGTTATTGTTTCAATGGAATTGCATTTTTTAAAAAGTTCATTATTTTGATTAACTTTTAAAAACTGTACACTTTTTTCATCTAAACAGGTTCTTAAATTTTGCTCTAATTTCTTTATTCTAGTAAATAAATGCAAAAAAGCATAACATTAACAAAATAGTTCTTTATTTCAATTAATGAAAAATAATTAATAATTTAAAAAAGAAAAATAATTTATTAACAGCAAATAATTTAATTACTCAATTTAAATAAGGTTTTTAACCATACATGAAAATTTAGCCAAGTTTTAATGTTCAAAAATATGCTTTACTGTTATTTTTTGAATCTTATCTCCTAGGAGTGAATGAATGAGTAAACAGTTATATCCACATGTATGTGAATGTTAGGTATTGTATTACGATGAACTATCTCTTTCTACATGACTTCTAGTGTCACGGGGTTACTCAGTAGTCCTTGAACAAAAATTCTAAAAGCTGAGAGCATTTTTGTGAAATTAGATGGTTTGTGGTGTAATGAGCAAAGGTGTTCTCCTCTTGTTGTTTATCTATATATTATGAAATTGTGTTTTTTGTTTTCCTTTTCTCTACAAGTTCAAGAAAACTTTAATGTTTAATTTAGGGTCTATTTTGCTTATGTTTATTAAGAATTGTTCATTGTCTTTCTGATTTTGTTAATGTATGTTTATTTAATTAAGTATAGATTATTGTATTTTGCAATATTAAAATAATTAGGAAGTTGATAAAATAAAGTTGCAATAATTGTGTAACATATTTAAATCTATTCTATTTGAGTGATTACTTTCAGTTTTTCAGTATTTTTTTTTATCATTGTTTACAGGAAATCTGACAAAAAATATTTTATAAATCCAAAAAGTCTGCAACTAAACAAGGTTTAAAACTCCCAAGAAGAAAAGTAATAAATAAAAATTTTGAAATCGTATTAACTTTTTAGTATTGCACTGACAGGAAATAAAATAACAATGGTTAAATGGAGTTCTTTTATTACTACAAAAAAATTCATTAAGGTACATTATTTAGCCATTTTAAACATTAAACTTATTATATAAAAGGAAAATATAATCTTATTTGGTGTGTGACCCAATTTTATAATTAATTTTTTCATTTAATTTTAAATATATCAATAAGCGCAAGATGTTATCCTTGTAAAACTCTTTAAAATTTATATTTATTTAACCAAAAGCATTTATACATAGGTTTTTATTTTATTCATATAATCATAAAAAAGAAGTTGAAGATATTTTTCAGGTTTTTCAATTATTTAATTGTGTGATTTCTCTTTATAAATGAGTAGCAAAAATCCACTGGATTCTAAATATTAATAAATTTGCATCAAATTTACACTTTTTTCTAAAGAGACTAGCACTAGTTACATTAGTAATGAATAAACAATAATTGTGTTAATTAAAAATTTCCTAAAGAAATATAATTCTTACATAAATGATTTCTCCTGAACTATCTTTTGCTAATTAAAAAAAAAAGTGGTTAAAATGGACTAAAATCAAAGAAGGCTGAAGCTAAAGATAACTTTACATTGTTCAACCTCTATATTTCAAAGAGGTTGTATATAATATCCATTCTACATTTCTTACAATGTCTAATGACATTTTTATTATAATAGTTATTTTATTTGAGAAGAAACACACTTTATTGATCAAAATAATGAATTAGTTACTTAGAATTCAACAAGGGTTTTTATAATTCTCATAACCAATCTTTTAAAAAAGGATGATGCACACACTAATTAATTAAAATAAAAAATTGATTAAAAAAAAGTTAATACAAACAGTCAACAAATAATGTAAGCTAAGTTTTACCACAAGTCTTCATTAGCACCTGTTCTGATCTTTCACTCAGTGTACAAAGAAAATTCATTTACAGGACAAATAAAATTCATTATAAAATTTGACTGCAGATTGATTAATTTTTGTATAAATGAATGCTTCTAATATTTAAAAATGTAAGATTGAACAATCTAGGAGCATATAAGAATGTGGCCTTAATGTGAATTGAAAAAATTGTGTCTTTAAAGTGCACTACAAACCTAAGGAGTAATATTGTTCTGTAAATTGTAAAAATCATGAAACAATCTGGAAAAAGTTATGTAGTTAGTTGAACAGTTAAAGAATTTAACTCTGTAAGGTCAAATAACCACTCCAAACTGAAGCAACCTGACTCAGGATGATTATTTTTCGTGTCCTTATAATATTCAAAAAGTTCAGAAAATATTTTAACAAAATATAATCCCAGACTATAAGGTCTACCATCCAATTAAAAATATTACCCAAATTTTTCTGGCTAAAATAAATCCACATTTTAAAAAATCCAATAGTTTGATCTTGGGGAAGACAATAATTCACTCAATTCACATCTTTTTTTACCTTTTATTTCTTTCTTCTTGAATAAATATTATAGTAACAGAGTCATTTGCCAATCTAGGACTTTATTTAAAGTATCATGCTTACACCTGCTGGTATGAGACAAGGTATTACTTTTTTACTGTGGACAGACAGCTCTTCCTAGAATATCTGAGAACTCTGCTTTCTATTCGGTGGTTTCAGAAAAAAACAAATTATTAGTTGGGTTCTCTATTGCAGGTCTTCTTCTACTTAACATGTTAGCTCCCACGTCATTTTTGCAGGACGTATCCACCAGACCAGGCCACTTAACAGAAATCAACCATTTTGTCCAACTGTATTTCTCATAATACTTGACTTCTATGTAGAAATATAAACACACCTGTATCTACAAAATGATTTTTTAAATTATTTTTAATGCTTTTTTGAGTGTGTACTCTTTTCGGTACACACAGTCCATTTTATAATAAAACTGGATGAAAATATACTTAGACCATGTGTTCTATATATAGTAAACAAATTGTTTCTATTTTCGACTTTTTATTTTACAATGAATGAAAAAGGCATTTGAGGTGTAATATTATAGTTCACATATAATTTGATAAAATTATTTATTATTGTAATAATTAACTAAATACAAACTGATTCTAGGTATATTTTAAGCTATTATGTACAATCAAACTTACAGTAATTCAAACTAGTTGTCTTATATTTTATATAATATTAAAAAAAACTAAAGATAAACTGTTACTAAGTATCCAAATATGAAAATATATATTAGATTATAAAGTATTAACTTTTCATGTGCGTGGCTAACATATTGTATCTTTTTTACGTTTTTGTAATCTTATTGAGTATTAAAAACACAATCAAGGCGGTGCTTGTTACCACAGTCTTCACATACAATTTTAACTCTTTTTAACGACATGATCCCTTTCAAATATGGATGACAGCTTCTTACTTAGTATGCTTGAAATCTTCCTTGATTACTTTCAACAAGCTTGTGATTGTTAGTATGTTCATCAATAGGGTCACTTCGTTTCTGGGATTTCATTAAAGATAAAGCAATCTTTCCCCTAAATGGTGTTATACTTGGAAACTTCTCAGTTAATGGAAATTTCTGTGATATACAGTGTGTGTTTACCGCAGTTCAAATTCAATTTTTCAGTACCGTTTTACAGATTTTCTCACGCAGCAACTATGCTTATAGTTCCTACATTTTGATCAGATACATCTACAAAAGATTTAATTTCAATAAATTATGATTGTAGATGATTGATTGAATGATTGTAGATGTTTTTTTAATTCATGACTTATCTTATTTTTCACTTTTTCCATTTGTGGCTGATTGTAAGTTGTTAGAAACAAATCTCTTTTTTATCCATCCACTTTCCAACAATAACCTTTGTATTACTTTGTACAATTGTTATTTCTCCCTTTTGTAATTTTTTCTCTACAACTTCCTTGGGGTTGAGCTTCCTATTTCTTCTTAGTGTCCCAACAAGGTGCATGGACCTTTAGTTTAGTTAATGGGCTAAATGTACGCTTGTGTAAAAATTATCTGTACATAGAATTAGTCCTTAGTTTAAAAGAGGATTCATTAATCTCAGGAGACAACTTGAGTTGCAACAATGTCCGTTACTCCTCGGGAATGATTATAATCTTTTCCATGATAAACTTCTAGACTGAAGTTGTAGCTACCTTCTAAACACAGTTTAAAAAGTTTTAATCTATAAATGTGTAGTTTCCCTGGCACATACTGCTTAAATTTTATATGTCCTTGAAAAGGAATAACAGTCTTATCGATACATACACACTTTGATGCATCCACAGCTTTCTGAAATCTAATATTCAAAAGAGTAACTAATGGGTTTATTTTATACAATGTATCCTCTGGAGGACATTGTTTGTTGTCGGAAAAGTGTAATGTTTTTAGGAGAGTTTCAAACTTTATTCAAGAGATTCCGGCCATTCCAGGAATTTCACTTTTGTAAAGTGAATTTGTACTAAAATAATCTCTTTTGGAAGGTTTTTTATCCAAACCCATCCACATACACATACCAAGAAATACCTTCATCTCTTCTTTATTTGTATAATTGCAGTTTGCTAGGAGAGAATTTTCTATAATTTTTTCTTTAAAAATATTTTTTATAACTTCTTGTTCAATATATTTATTTGTTTCAAGGACTATTATTTCTAAAATTTCATCATCAATGAATAAGTTATAAAAAACTATTGGTTCTGTACCTCTAAGTTCTGCAAGTATAATTGAATGAAGTCCTGTAGATCCTTCATAATTTAAATAGTTGAGGACTCCATTTACGTCACCCCATTTACATCAGTTATAGGGCTACTTGCTGCCCTAGGTAGGCCAAAACCATCACTCCCATTGTAATCAATTGAACTAGGGTTTTTTTAAAAAATCATTGGGCCTAGGAGTATTTAGATTATTAGGAATTGATGTTGATAATATACAGTACGAGTGTTCTAAAGTAGAACCATATGCTGACACAAGACCTTTTTTTATTTGATATGCCACTGCAATCATTAGAATCTGAAGAACTGACTTCTTCCAAGTCTACTTGAAAATCTGGATCTTCATCTGCTGTGTTGCCGCCAAATAAATCATCACTCTGTTCATTAGATTCCTCTCCTTCCAACTCATCACTCATGTCACACAGTTCACTTGTAGACATTTCTAACCATTCAATAATTTTATTATTCATTTTTATTTTCTAACCTACATAACCAAAGTGTGTCTAACAACAATTAAAACATTCATCTGCCTTCTATAAATAACTGTTCAGGCAACAGTTGTCAAAACTACATAAATCAGCTGATTTCAGACCCAAAGGTAGAGCTAGTTACTCTGGGATTGTATAAAGACAACCAAATGTCAAAACCTAAAAATATTATAAAGTTTACATCATAGGGTTTTTTTTTAAAAGCGTGACATGTGTACCAAATGTAGTATACACGGCCCACTAGAAACATATTGATGGGTACTAGCATTAGTACACACAGTCCATTACTAAAGTGTTTGGTGTGTAGAATATATAGTACACATGAGAGCTAACGTGTAAAAAAAAAAAAATATATATATATATATATATATAAAAGATAATTTTTTAATATAATAAGCAAACATGTAACAATATTCTCTCATCTACTCAAATGTATATAATTTTAGAAAAGCTTTTTAAGAAGTTAATTTTTTTAAAAGGAGTAAAAAACAATTAACTTTCAGTTATAAAAAAAGATTATATTTAATGACAAACCATTAATTACAAAATAATTGAAAAGATACTTCACAAAAGATATGTGTTTAATATAATCAACGCTTCACTTCATTTCTAAAATTTCACTTTAAATTTGTAAAAAGCTTTTCCTTTTCATATACAATGTCAGTTGCAATTCTTCAGGTTTCTCTTCTTTTAAACTAGTTACAAACTTTATAGGTTTCGGAGGATGTATTTTTCTTCCGAATCTACCATCTTTTTTATGCCATAAACCACTTTTTGGACGAATTCCAAGTTCTCGACTTCTTTGAGCACTACCAATTGGTATATTGAAATGATCAGGATTTGAAACTCTTCCTAAAATAACAAACAAAAAATATAGTAATTTTTATAATGTACATGAGCAAATGTTAAGAAAAGGACATTTACAATATTAACAGAAATGTTTTTATTCCATTTAAAAGGGAAGACATTACTGTCTTTTAATGTTGAATATTAATTATATCATTGTGTTTAAAATAATTTTATATCCATAAAATAAATAATATAAATTATGTTTTAGTATAACCTGAAATGATAGATGCCAGTTATAAGTATGGATTACAAGTTAGTTATAGTATGGGTTAGTTATAAGTATGTATTATAGAGGGGCTTTTCTCCCATGGAGAAGAAGTGGATTCCCCGACCCCCTCACCTCTGAGGAGCTCGCAGCCGGCAGCGGTATCACGGATACCAACTGATGAGGCACCAGTCCCAGACTGGCTGCCTAACTTAGGTGGCAGGTTGAGCTGAACAAAATGTTTTTCTGGAAGCTTACAATGCTTGCCTTACTGAAGATGTCTTCCCAGAAAGATGGAGGAAACAGCAGCTGGTACTGGAGCCTAAGCCGGGGAGAGATATGTTGCTCCTCTCCTCATACCGGCTATTGGCAATGTTTGATTCGCTGGCCAAGGTACTGGAGCGGATGATTTAACAGCAGATATCGGTAGTGGTGGCAATATGGCTTTCATGGGAGGTAGTCCACCCTGGACACTGCAGTGGGAATGTACGAGACAATGGAAAGATCTATGAGAAGTGGTGGTGGCAAGATATGTATTCTGGTAATGATGGATGTGAAAAAAGCATTTAACTGCATTTCTTACATCACCATTATGCATTCCTTGGTGACTTACGGTGTCCCAAATTACCTGACTCAGATGGTCCGATCGTATCTTACCAGGCATAGGTACATACACTTGAAGGTAGTAAGACTGTCACGAGACCAGTGATCAAGTACATGAGAGTGTATGGATTGACTCTAGATTCAGGTTTGGAGTCCATGTCATTAAGACAAGTGAGAAGGCACAGAGGGTACTACAATTGATTGCTGGCCTCCTTCCAAACAATGGTGAACCTCACCAGCAGCAAAGGAGATTGCTAGTTGGGGTGACATATTCAACTTTCTTATACGGAGCTGAGCTATGGGTGGGAGTAGCTAGATACGAAAAGTACAGAGCGAAATTGCAGTCCCTACACAGATGGTGCTGTTTACAGGTTATTTCCACCTACAGAATGCTATCCTTACAGACAGTGGAAGTGCTGGCTGGACATGCCGATTGATCTGATATTTCTGCAAAGGAAGAAACTTAGTGAGCAGGGGGTCCTGTCACCCAGCGACAGGAAAAAGGCACTCAATATAATAACAGATGAGCTAATGGCAATATGGCAGGAGAAATGGGACCAGGGCATGATGGGTCGCTGGACCTATCACCTCGTTAGTGAATTAAAGGTTTGGTGTGAGAGGTTGGATGGCTTGCTGGGATACAAACTTGTGCAGCTCCTGGTGGGACAGGGCAGCTTTAGGTCTTACCTTTATAGGTTTAATTTGGACATGTATCCAGAGTGTGAGGAAGAGGAGACTCCAGAACATGTCTACTTATGGTACCCGCGTTTCAAGACCGTGTGGAAATGCTAGATACACTGGGTTGTGACCGCACGTTCACGCCGTGGACAAAACACAACAAATGCTCAAGGAAAGTGAGGATGGCTGGAAGGTTGTAGAGGATTTCGCAAGAAAGGTGATGGTGAAACTACATGCAGCAGAAAAGTTCCATATGGGAAGGAGATTCCAGAGGGTACCAGATCGGACAGGCTGGCGGATGAGTGTCTAGAGGATCTCCTGAGCATGTGGAGGTCGCCTTGGTGTGATGAAGCTGTGGGCACTTTGTCCCCTGTATCTGATGGTATCGACCCCCTTCCTGAAGTAATGCCACATAAGCAGTTTCAGGAGGGCTAACCAACAGAGGTGGAGGTTTAGTTAGTAGGGTGCAGGCACACATATGGATTTAATAACATCTTGGAGAACCTGTTAGTGAGCCTGACTTTGTATGTAAATGGTATTCCTCTCCTCTATAAAGAAAAAAAAAGTTATAAGTATGGATAACAAGCATCTGTTACAGCTGTTTTATGATATTATTATACCTTTTTTCTATAGTGTTTGCCACATTTTGCTTTATAATAAATTATCTCTTTTGAATTAATTAACTCTTTCTAAAATCTCTGCAATTATTAACAATTAAGATGAATCACCTACAATGACTAGCCTAATAATACAGCAATAATATAATGTATTGTGAGAAGAAATTGCGAGAACTTAAAAAAAAACCATTGCAGAAGGAAAGATTGAGGTGGCGCCAAGCCATGGGGAAGGACAGAAAGCAGATGGATGGATAGACCAGATCAAGACAATTTGTTTTGGCTTGATAATATTGCCACATAAGATTGAAGCTTGTGCGAGGGATATGGAAATGGAATTTTGTAGCATATGAAAAATGTCACGCCTGACCGGGATTTGAACCTGGGACCTTTGGGTGAAAGGCCAAGACGCTACCATTCTGTCATGGAAATCGGCACTCACTGGTTTACCTCTCCAACAGGCTTTCAGGAGAGCTGAACGCCATGTTGAATGGCAGCACATGGTAAATGGGTCACGATGCTCAGCAATGAGTAAAACTAATGCTAAAGTAAGAAATATGATGTATTCGATATGTACAAAATGTATCTAAAGTGGAGGTATAATTTAGGTTCAACTGGAAGCTAAATGAGGATAGATCTTTTTAACTAAAAGATTTGTGCCAGAAATTATATTCACAGCTCATCTTTTGTTTGCAAAAGTGATTAGTTCCTAAACAAGCAAATCTGTCAAGTCAGAAAAGTTGAACAACGAATATGCATTAAATTATTAACAATTGAAATGAAACTGGTATGGGATTTAAAGTTACAATCTACAGAGAAGAAAGTCACACTCAAGTTTAAGAATAGAAAAATATGAAAGACTGACAGAATTATAAGAGAGATTGATGATCTGGAATATGCAACAGGGAAAATATATAACATTTATACACAGCTGTAAAGGAATTTCAGCAAATCAGCATTTATGAATTAAAACTGTAACACAATTTTTGATTCAGTTTAGTTGATGCTTACCGAATAAGTTGGCCAAGATATATAGCTCTGTAAAATTTGATCAAAACTGCTCTAAAATAATAAAGAAAGTTTTTGTTTCAGCTGTTTGTGACCAGATTGGTAACATAATTTTTTTAAATTATCATAAATGGTGAAGCATCATTTGACTTTTGTGGATAACTTAAAAATGAAGTTTTAGTCATACCAAAAATAGAATGATACAGTACTGTTAAGTTAATGCTGACTAATTTATTTTTATAAGGGAAATCTACAACATGAATACATTTTATCAGGTAGACAGTCAACAATGAAGCATAACATTGTTCTGAAGTATTAGAAGATTGCATTTGTTGTGAAAAACTCAACTGCATGAAAGTGATGATGTTGTGACAAATATGCTTGTGCAAAAATATGAAAAAGAGTTTCTGATAATGAGGATGATAAACATAATGCAACAAAGGATAGTTTGTATTTAAAAAAAACCCTTGAAAAATAATATTTAAAGGAGAGAAATAACAACCGGCTACATATTAATTATAAATATATAATTTTTGTAATTTATTTTAAGATAATCTAACCCAGATTTTTTCATAAAAGGTTAAAAAAAATTGTTAACAGATGTTAAGCAGATGATTGCCATGGATGTGGTCACTATGTTACTATTTGATTAATATAATCAAATAAAAGAAATGCCACATTAGTTACTTTAACATTTTACTTTTACAAAAGTTGGTTGTCAAGTTAATTTTTCAGGGAAAGACTGAATTAGATTCTGGTGATTAAAATATGAATACATTAGGCAAGATGAATTGACAACTTACTTTATTCTTAAATTCAACAAGATTTTGCTATATTTTTATTAGTCCACATTTTTTGCTAGTGTACAGTGTTTTTAAGGAGATAATACCACCTGTGGAATTGATTCTGTGTAAAAACAATACACACTCAAGGGATTTATTTTAAGGATCTCATGAAATTGGCACAGAATAAGAAATATTAGTTTCATCAACAGAAATTTATCCTTAAATCATTTAGTTTTAGTGTCTGAAAAACAGCAGTTATAGCCTCCTTTTCTTTAAAATTAGGAGTTCTAGCTTAATACAATAGGCACTTCAGCTATTAGACTAATTGTGGAGACACTGGTCAGGAAACATTCTGCAAGTCAATTTACAGGTAGCATCCATAACAGATACCAAGGTTATACTGGCAATTCAATTCCTGGAATCCTTGGTATAGATAACCTAGCTATATCAGACCTATACCCAGAAAAGCAACCTAGCTACATCTGACCTATACTTAGAGAAGCAATAAAGGGGAAGAAGGAATCAAGGATATGGTAAAAGAGATGGGATGAAAAAGGACAACAATCTACCATCTGGGTAGTTAACTATCCTGTCCAGGATCCATACACCTGTATAAGATTCAAAACCTCCAATAAATTTCAGCAGTTTTTAATAATTTCTCAGTTACTAGAACTAAATATTCTTGCATGCAAGAATCTTCCATATCTTGGAAAAAATGGTCGAAGTCTGGATTTCTCTGCAATTGGGCCTTATTCATACATTTTCACTTCACTATACTGAGTCTATACTTTGAAAACCCTTTCCTTAAATGATTTAACACTTCAAGTTACTGTATGATAGCTGATCTTATCTAAGAGTTCCTTCTTGGGATCTAAGCTCACATCCCTATATACTATTTCTTTTTATAAGGATATGCTTTCGAGCTATATTTTTTTCTGAATGAAGTTAATACTAGTTCCGGTTACAACCTTTTTTTAATGAATGGTTTACATGACTGTTTCAAAGTATAAATATACATTATTTGTAGGAAAAATAAACTCAAGAATTCATTCACAGCAGAACCCGTAGAGGATTATAATCACAGTAATGAAAAAAATATATAAATAAAACCCATTTATAAAAATATTTATAATTACAAATCTTTAGCAATTTAAAAAAAGCAGCGATTAAAATACTAACCTACAACTGCCATACTTTCTCTAGGTAATGCAATCTCATCTTTAGATGGTAATACAATTACCACCTTATCACCTATACATTTAGATATTTTTGCACATGTACCAGCTGAATGACAGTAAAATCCACCAGTTCCAGGAAACTTCTCAATACTGTGAACAAGTGTTCCTATTTGTAAAGCCCCCAATGGATACGCATCACCTTCATTTGCACAAACTGTAAAAAACATAACAAAACTTTTAGTGTATAATTTTTTTATGACAGCCAATAATAGTTAAAAAAGAAGAGGAATGATTTACAAATAGATATTATTAACATTGATTCATTAATTACTTAAAAATAATAAAAATGATTTTTTTTTCTAAGTACAAGTACTGTTTAAATAATTTAAAGATATGTATTTTAAAACTGAAACAAAAATGAAATTTGAGTTGTAATTTTTAAAATTAAATCTGGTAACTCCCAATCTCATCACGATGTAGCTGTCTTACAAATGTACATTTTTCTGAGGTAACAAATCCTGAGAAAGTAGGATTATCAATTTGTGTCTTAATAGAAATATTGTTTCAAAGAGAAAATTTTTAGTCTTTCTAACTTTCTACTGTTAGAAAATTTATTTTTTCCTTTTGTTAGTTACATTCCAGGAAAGCTGAAGACCATAAGGTGACTATGTAGCTGAATTATTCTTCTTCCATGTATTTAATTCTGTCTTGTCAAACCAAATGTGTTAAATTAGTCAATAATATTTTATAAGGTTTTATTTATTTACTATGAGTAACAATGCTACAAAAAAAATTGAAGTTATGCTCAGAAAAGATTTAAGAAGTGTATTAACTTAGGAAACTTGATTTTAGTAGATGACTTTAGTAATGTAGGTAATTTAAAGTTTTATATGTATATTCTGAACAAATGTTTTTACTCAAATGAAAAGTAGTTCTGTTATATTTAATTGTTTTTTCCAAGTACAGTTTAATGTTAAGTTGTCTTGCACATTAAAAACAAATATTTACATTATTGTTTTTTTACAAGCAAAATATCAAGATTGTTTTTATGGATGAATTCCTAAAAAAAAAATATTTTTTTTAATGATGTCTGTGTTATTTGTAGTTTACTTATATCATACTTAATAACCTTAAAAAAACTTACTGTTATAACACAAAAACTTAAACAATTAACATATACAAATAAATACTGAGCATTCATAAAATATGCAATGCAAAACTATAACAGAATATTGTAATGTATTTGGCATACAATTTAGACAAAGTATTTTTATGAATGTTTAAGGGAGAATTAAATCACATACAACACAACACGAGATATGTTTCATATGAAAAGTCATTCTTCTGTTTGAATTAATAATCTTGCAGTATTAACAGAATCAACAAAGGAGAATATTGTGCTAGACTATTCACATGATGAAAACCTTTGACACAATAGACTGCACAATTCTGCTAGATAGATTGTATAATGCAGGAGTAAGAGGTATTGCACATCAATTGTTTACTTCTTTTCTCTCAGGCTGCACCCAATGCGCTAGAGCAGGTGAGGAGATTAGTGAAGAAGCTGAGTTATTACTTGGCATCCCGCAGGAGATCTATTCTGTCAGGCCTATTGTTTCTAGGGTATATAAACAATCTATGCATTGGCAATGAAACTGCATTTTCAGATGACACTGTCTTAAGTTACAAGAAAAAACTATCAAAGAATGAAGAAAAAATATGCAAAATGATATTAAACTACTGAAAATCTGGTTTATTAATAATTTCAACATAATAGGGTCCAAAAAATATATATATATTTTTTAATGCTAAGTGATCATATATCCATTACATCTCTCCTAAAATACCACAGTATAGCTTGTCACAATTCGAACAGTAATTGTCTGACATTAGAGTTTGTAAAAGAAATAAAATACCTTGTTGTTCTGCTTGATATTAATTTAAGTTGAAGTCATAGTAATTACATCAAGTTAAAATTGTATGGTTACCTGAGAATTTTTCATATGCTCAGAACACTTTCTGAAATCAATCTATTAGAAATTCTCTATTTTGCATTTATTAGTACAAAACTGAATATAGACTAGTGATATGGGGAGGGCAGGAAGTCCCTTTACGCTAGATATAAAATTATTAGGATAGGTGCAGACTTACCTTCTATAGATCTAAAATGTCTGTGTGGGTTCCACAATTATCAAAGCACAGCTTTATGAGCCTCCGATTGTTCATCCACAGTAACGTATCAGGGGGTGATCATTTCGGTCAAGTGCTGACTGAACAGTGTCTTGAAACAGCTTGTTGTTAACGTATCTGCGTTTTTCAGATCTCTTCTTTTACAAAACCCCAGAGTACAATGTCCGGTGAGGTGAGGTCAGGGCTTTTTGCAGACCAAGGCAGCTGGTAACTCTTCTGTCCCATGTCTGGTCCAGTGATTCGGAAAAATTTCATTGAGATATCTGTGGATATTCAAAGCAAAATGCACTGGACTACCATCTTGCTGAAATATAATGATGTCAGCGATTCCTTTCGCCATTATTTCTGGAAGTAAACACTCGTTGATCATCCTCAGATAACTGTGTTGATTAACTGCACCACTGAAAAAATAAGGACCAAGGAGATGTTCAGCAGTCATCCCAGCCCAAATTATAACATGAGGCAGATGGTATTCGATTTCCTCAAAAAGTGGGGATTGTCTTTTGTCCAGAAAAACATTTCGATTATGAGAGCTTCGATAAATCGCACACTTGTCTGAGAACATGATGTTATTTTTATCATTTGCTTTCGGAAAGTGTTCAAGCAATAACTGATATGCATGAACATGTCGATCAAGGTCATTGTCACTCAACTCATTAACTGTGGCTGGACAAAAACATTTAACTTTCAAGTCCTTTCGCATTCGGTCATGTACTGTTGATCTTGGAATGCCTAACTCTGCAGAACATCTGCGCATTGATTTCACTGGTTATCATTGAATTGATGCCTTAACAGCAGCACACATCTCAGCTTGAGTTCTTAGCCTCCCATTGCGTGGCACATCAAAAACACTTAACATTGCAAAAGCCTTCTTCTCACATGTCAATAACGTTTGTTGTCATGATTTCCCAAAATGTACAAAGAAGTCATTCATAATGTTCTGCAATGTTTTAACAGTGTGTGGATATTCATGGACTCACACACAAGCTAACTGCTCTTCGACAGTGAATACACTTCTATCTGCCATCGTTCTACACTTGACTATGACTAAGGTCATCCCACCACAAATGAACATGTGGACGATCCCCATCAAGGCTTATCCTCCCCATTTTTTCCAACTGCAGTGAGCGATATCAGTGGTGAGAACTGGCAGCAGTACATCCCGATTAAGCTAAGGGGTGAATCGTGGTCGCCGTGTAGGGCCGGAAAGGCAGCTCGGATGCAGAGGTCACTCTGGCTCCTGCATATGCAAGAATGCGGGTTAGTTAGGGTGCTCCGATGATGCATTCAGGACCCTCAGGTGTGAGAGGTGGGACGCGACGGTTTGCCGGCTATGCGCAAAGCGCAGCCGGCAACCTAGTGTAGGGCCGGGAAGGGTAGCCTCTCAGTGGAGGGATGTAGTGGTCGTCCAGAAGGGAGGGCTACTGCATCCTGATGCAACGGAGAGGACCCCGACGGGAAGCCAAAAAACGGCAAGACAGGGGGGCAGTCGACTGCCACGACACCCTGACATTCCTGCGCATAGCCTAACGGCAGAGGCCGGGGATGTTGGGGGCGTTTAAAAAAGGATAAAATAAAACAGATCCTGATTAAGCTGGATTTATTACAGTATAATGGGACTTCCCATCCACCCTATAAGAGTTTAAAGCCTCCAGTTTCTCTACAAAAATCATTTATTCAAATTATAATGAATACATGTAGAATGGGCATGTATGACCCTTATTTAAAATCTTTAGGAAAGCAGCACTTAAAAACATGTATTTCTAAAATGTATTTAGTGTTTTTTGACAAAAGTAGCAGAAATGAAAGAAAAGGTACTCAAGTATTACAAAATTTATTGGATAAATTATTTTCTACCTAGACCTAGATTAAAGATTTATAAAAAGAGTTACTCATACTCAGCTCCAAAATCTTTTAATCTTCTACCTTTATATATTAAAAAAATGGTCAGTAAGACTAAGTTTTTGAAAATTGTCAGGGAATTCATGATGATGCTGCTTCTTTCTATGATACTACAGAATAAGTGCAAAATTCTCTAATCTCTTACTACTATTACTAATAATAATTTATCTATAACTGACCAGGAATTCACTGGTGTATATTTACATATTTTGTATTTTACTATATTCAATATTATTATATAAGTTCAAGCTTGTTACTTTGGTAACCGAGTTACTTAATACTAACCAAATTGAAATTCTTTATGAAGCCAAAAAAGAAGAGTTTAAGAATATTATCTTAAGATTGTGTAAATGGTTAAATTAGTGACCAACTTCTGGCACTTTATAGCTGAATGGAAAATTCAGCGTGTACCATCCCAAATAGATTTCGACCTCGGGATGTCTTCTTATTAATCCTTAGTAAAAATGTATGTGATAGAGTGTTAACTGTTTTGCAATTTTTATACTGTATTAATGTTAAAAGATAATTACCACTTAAAAAATGGATTAACAAAGATTTCTTCATTCATTTATTGAAACAAGCATGTCATACTCATAAGTACAGTGCATATTAATTGTGGAATATTACTTGCTCATTATCATGTTCAGAATACCAGAATTATCTTAGTATACATTAAATCTACTATTTCTAATTAAATGACTACACTTTGTGAAACAGGCAATACAGCTGATTGTAATATCAGGAGTCTGAGAATTATCTGAATAATTTTAATACCGAGTAAATAATTTATTTATTAAGTTACAAGAACTGGTTGTATGAATTTAGAAACATTAGAACTGAAAGTTTTGTTTTTTTACCTGTAATCAAAGACAATCAATGTGAGTGTCATTTTAGTAATACGCAAAATGTCTAACTGGTAATCAATTTCATACCATGTTTGTTGTAACATATCCACATTTGTGAATTGGAATGCGTTAACAATCCTCTTCTTAAGGTCATCAATATTCACTACACAAGTTTTGTATACATTACTCTTGATGAAACTGCATAGGAAAAAATCACATGGAGTTATATCCAGTGATTGAGGTGGCCAAGCAATTGGTCTGTCACATCCAATCCAGTGATTTGAGAATGTGTTATTGAGGGATTCATGTAATAATAAACCCCACATGGCAGTACACCATCTTGTTGGAATATGATTTCTGGTTGTAACTCTTCAAGTTGAAGGTAAACAAATCCTTTTAACAAGTCCAGAAAGATATTTGTGTTAACTGTCATTTTGGCAAAGAAAAGAGGTCCAATTAATGATCGTGAAGCAGTCTGCACTAAACAATCATTTTTGGGCTATTTCTAATACAGTCAAGTGTAACATGTGGATTCTCTGATCCCCATGTTCAAATGTTCTGAGGATTAATTTTTCCAGACGCGTAAAATGTAGCCTCTTCTGAGAAGATAACTTTTTTAAGATAGGAATCATTATTTTAAATTTTTTAATAATTTCCTCAGCAAATTTCTTTCTAGCAGTGCGATCTTGTGGTGTAATGTGCTGCAATATTTGTAATTTATAAGGACCCAATTTTAATTGTTTCTTCAAAACATCATGAATGGTAGATCATGAAAGATCTAACTCATGTGCTGCAATCTGAGCTGACTTCCCAGGACTACGAACAAAAGACTGTTGAACGAACTCCATTTTTTAATCTGATGCTCTAGGTCTGTCTGCATCCTTCTTATGCTCAAGACTACTAGTTTGTTTAGATTTATCATACCATGAATGAATACTTGTTCTAGAAAGTGACTCAAAGTTACATTGCGTTCTAAAATTGCATTGAACTTGTGTGTATGATTTTGCTTCAATAAACCAGTCTATGCTTTCATCTGTAGATTCATGGCAACTGATGTATGTGGTTACATATGCAATCAAAGTGCTATCTAGTATTTACAGAGAGAAACCTTATGAGTTACCTGTTAAACAGAAAGCAACCATTCATTAATAGGACTGTTACTTTTTTCAAGACATGAAAGTTGTTCAGATAATTCTCAGACACCAGGTATAATGATCATACCATGATGATACTTCACTAAATATTCTCTTAAAAGTCACTAAGGAAATTTTCTTAGCAAATTAAGCTTTCTTGGTGTTGTTAATTAGATTACACAAAAGTGATGCCCTATCCATTAACTTGACAGAGAAGTATCTGTCTAAAAACATTGCTTTAACAGTAAGTAAGGTTAAGGTAAGAGATTCACAAGTATTATTCAAGATAATGTCATGTTTTGACACTTTTAACCATGTAATCAGATGAAGATGATTTATCTTTTCAGGAATTTTAATAGCAAAAGACAATAGAATATGAAGTTCTGAAGATATCCACATTTTTTGCAAAAACCTGCATATTTTAAAAATTTGTGTACATTTTTACAATAGTTCTACATTATTTCTTAATAAAAAGTACTTACAACCAATTTTTTTGCAGACATTAATGGCTTAACATTATTCAAATAATTATAATAAACTTTTTGGCCATGTTCAACTTTACTTCCAATTCAATTATACTGATGTGTGAATCTTTGAAGACTGTGTAATTTCATAAAGGCTGACTAAAATCTTCCCTGGACCATCCGTCTCCAGGCTTTTATTTATAGGTCATTTGAAGGAAATTGTTTTAGAGGAAGACAATATATTCAACAAACTATGATACATACCAAAGGAAGCGTCTCTCTCATCAGTGCCAAACTCAACACAAAATATATTAATGATAAAATGAATTCATGCAAATACCAATGCTGAAAACAAACTTGCAATAGGTTGTGAGATGTACATGAAAAGCCAGCAACTGGTTAATCTACTTTTTGAATAAAATTTTGGGATACAGGACCTACAGTAACTCTATCTCTTCACCGCCTTGCCCAGTTTAATCAAAATTAAGTAACATCCATTTCTCATATTTATAATTCACTGGAAAAGAAAAATCGTAGGAATCAGCTAATTCAGTTTGAAGATATGAAGAAAGCTGATAACTGATGACAAAATAATACAGTTTTACTACTTCCTGCCTGAATGAAATTTCCTAAATACATAACCAAAGTGATATACAAATATAATGTAATGTATTTATCTAATTAATACAAGAATGTGACTCAGCATCCAGCATTGACAAAAATGGGTTTTTGCTCCCACCCCTTCATTCAAGTTTGAATAAGGCAAAACACCATCAGAAAGTATCTTAGTTACCTAAGTAAAATTAAATTATGTGAAAAATTTGATCAGCTCTTAGAGTTATGGGAACCATAAGATCTGTACCATGCTCTCCCTAGCCTAGTAGTGACCAAAATTAAATAGCTTCAATGATGGGGCATCCAGAAATCACTGTGCCCAAATTTAATCCAAATCGGTGAATCCAGTCTGAAGATACCAAACTAAAAAAAAACCAACACTCTGAAATGTAAAATTTGACCAACTAAGCATACTTTCCTTATATAAGAAAAAATAATCAAACAGGGTGGTGCACAAAACGATCCAACATTTGTTTTGGCAATAACTGTTTAGGTTAATAATTATTAATGTGTTTCATGTTGTCATAAGTGACAGCAGTTCATGAATAGTTTCTTTTCTTTTTGAGTGTGCTGTTTGTGTATCATTCCAAGATGACTGACAAAGGAATTCTGACTGCCGAACAGTGTGTAGAGTCTGTGTTGTTTTTAAATGAAACGAAAAGTGTGGTGCCTACACAAAGGTGGTTTCGTGCGCATTTTCCAACTCGGTGGTCGTCCTCATTTAAAACAATACGTAGACTTTACGAAAAATTTAAAAGTGATGGTTTAATATTTGAGAGTAAGGGCAAATGGCCTGCTGATGTTCATTCTCCACAGAATGTTGAAGCTGTCAAAGCAGCGTTGTTGAGGAGCCTGGGAAAATCAACAAGAAAAGCAGCAGCACGACTTAGGATTTCTAGGCGATCTGTGTGGTGAATTTTAGAAACTGATTTGCATTTGTATCTGTAACAAATAACAGTTTTGCCTAAATTAATGGTCGAGAACAAATATCAAAGAATGGCATTCGCTGAATGGGCTGTGAACAAGACGTACAGTTGAGCAATGTTTGGTCTTCAAATGAAGCACATTTTCACTAATATGGGGTTGTTAATAATAAACAAAATGTGCGTTTTTGGGCTTTTGAAAATCCACACATGCTTCATGAAAAGGTACATCACGCTCTAAGAATTATGGTATGGGCTGTTATCTCAAGTCATGATGTAATAGGGCCATTCTTTTCTGAACAGACAGTGAACAATAAACGTTATCTAAACATGTTACGTAATAATTTTGTTCCTCAGTTTCTTGCAAAAGGGTTTCAATTAGAAAACGAGTGGTTCATGCAGGATGGAGCCAGATCTCAACACAGCTAATGTTTTAAACTTTCTGCATGAAACTTTTAACACAAATATTATTTCAAACTGATTTTCTAATCATTTTGCATAGACAGAAGTTGCTCCTGAATAGTCTTGATTTGAATCCGTGTAATTATTTCCTTTGGAGGTTTTTAAGGAAAGGATTTTCCCTAAACATCCTTGTACAGTGATGGAACTGCAAGTGCTGATCATTGAGATGTGCAACGAGATAACTGAAGATATGTGTTGTTAAGTTATTAACAACATAGGCGTTTGTGTTGAAGAAGTTGCTATACGTGATGATGGTCATATTGAACATGTGATAAGCAGAACATAATCTCCAGGTATTAGCATACACACTGTATTTAATTTTCTGTATTGCGATTCAAATAAATATTTTTAACAGAACCAAATGTTGGATCATTTTGAGCGCCATTCTGTATATCAGTTACTGAATAAATATATATCCCACAAAATAATATTAATATTTATTTGAAATTTTGTTTGTTTTCTCTAACCAGTTTTCCAGCTACTGCCAGGTATGTGTGTATATGGGCAAATTAAATTACTGCGATCAGGTTGCCAGGCCTGATATAGCTGCAAACATAGTGCAATGTAACTGTAAGTGTACCGATAAACTTGAAGTCTGGAACGGACTCAGGTTGACCACTACTGAGACATATGGTTAATTTAAACCCAACCAACAAAGAACACCAGTCTCCACAGTTTAGCATTCAAATCCACATAAATGTAACTGACTTTACAAGGACTCAAACCTTAGAACTCTTGACTTAAAAAATTAGCTTAGCTGATTTTTCAATGAAGAGTTTAATCATTAAACTACCTCAGCAAGTTAGCTTTGCTTATTTGTAGTAAAATAACTAGATTGGACTAATGCTAAGTTACAAAATGTTTAAATATAGGTTTGGTGACTTTCTAAACATACTTCACATCTGTTTAAATTCACAAAAAAAAAAAATAATAATAATAATAATGTAATGTAATACAAAAATTATTAAATTACATCAATGGTATATGTTTTGGTGGGACGTTTTTTAAAAGCTAATTTAGTTTTTTAAGCCAATCCTTAAAGTGATAAAATTATATTAGTGATAGGAGAAACAAACTGATGCAGTTATTTTATATTATAATGAAAATTGTACTATACTTTTAATTAATTTTTGAGCTCAGGCTTTCAAAAAATAAAATATTTTTAACACTGTATTAATAATACATATGTAAGACTATTTATGATATTTTTAAATATACTGTAATATAAATAGAAAGGTGTTATAACATATTACCTGAAAATAATATCCAGCCAATGTTGTATATTAATTAATTTTTAACTAGCATCACTCTGTACTATTATACTTAACAAAGATTAAAACATTCAACTCACTAGGATTAACAGGTATGAACTGTGATGTACGAATAATATCACCAGGCTTCATATTTTCAGATGCAATAATCCATTTCATTCGATCACCAGATGCAACTAAGGCAATTTTAGCTGTTCTTTCAAATGCATCTTCAATAAGCATAACCTGTTCTTCTAATGGTGGTCCATCTTCTTTAGGACCAACTCTTTTAAAGTCAATCCAATGATACTTATATTTTAAACCACCTCCAACACGATTAACAACTTTACGACCTGAAACAATATTCATTTATTAACATGAAAAAATTTTCTTATACTTTCATAAAAAAAATAAATTTACATTTACTTACTGTCCATCACATACTTTATTTGACAACATATTACATGTTGTCTAATTAATGTAGACATACGTCAAATATACTATTTGATATTAAACAAGTTTTGTGATCACTTCAAAATGAACTACAATTAACAACAGGCAACTGCTACACCACTGAATGAATAACAGTATTATAGTTTCAGAAAAAAATTTTATAAACCTTAACTCCTTTTTACATATTTTGAAATGAATGATTAATCTACAAAATTCATGGGGATAAAACAAGAAATAAAATAGTTCTGTATAAAACAAAACTGACATATTAAGAAACTAAGCTAGATGGGCCAGGAAGATGTGCTGAATTAGATGAAATGAAAATTGGTTGTTGTTAATATATAACCATACAGATACAGCAGAGGAGCTGGAATTTTGGCAGATGCTGAAATTTAATACCTATATCTTTAGTGCCGAACTTTTAGTCTAATGTAATAAGGAAAATATAGAGTTGAGTATTTCTGTTATGAGAGATTGTTAGAGGTATAAAAACTGTTTGGGAATGAAGGGCTTCCAAGATCTTGCTGTTTACTATACTGTGAATTTTGTAGATCTAAATAATGGTGCTCACATTGAGAAAAGTTGGTATGAGGTGCAAAATAATAATCTGAAGTTTGGTAACAGAAGTAGAATTTGAATAACTTTTGAGTTTTTATTTAAAGAGGTCGTCACAAATTGTAAACATCAGAAACAAAAAAAGTTCATAAATATGTGTTAATTCTAAAATGGGAGTTTACAGAACAAAATAGATGATGTTTCGTTTTGTTTGCCGATTTAAGTAACTGGTTTAGGAGGGAAGTGTTTCATGTGTGATGGATGTATTACTGGAGTGTTATGTTATGCAATTAAGTGTACTCTGAAAAGTGGTGGTATGGTGCTGACCTGTACTCTGGGTTGGAGTTCAAATCCAGTAGCTTGGGTCCAAAAGTAATTTCTGTTTACAACTGTTATCCAACCTTCATCTGCAGCTACAAAATGCATAATAGTTATTAAAAACAGTAAATAATTACCAAGGTTTTTATAGCAGAAAAAATGAACTAGTTTAATTTTTTAATAAAATATACAATATTATAACACAAAAAGCCTACTATAATTCGGATCTACCAAAAAAAACTTACGAGTTGTGGTTTGCCTTACCAATAACCCAAAACATGGGCTATGGATTGCTTATTCAGTAGACTGATCGTCATAGATTTATAGTATTCATATGGCGATGTAGATTAAATTATCTAAGTGTATTAGGCATATTATGCCTATACACTGGTCAAATGAAAAACAAAATTATTCATATTACGTCTTTAAGTTAATATTAAAAATTACCAGTTTCTGGATCACGTCCTCCAAGTCGAGTCACATCTAAAGGCTTAACTGTATATTCTTCTGGATAATGTACCTTTCTTACAAATTTTCCTGATTTTGGTGGTAAAATCTGCTTTAGTTTATAAAATTTAACAATACTCAAACAAGGACCATTGAGTTTCAAACTGTCACAAATTATGAAAGATGAGGTTAGTGCCGTTTTAACACTTAATGAGCGCAACAAAAACGCCATTTTATAAACAGACTAAACAATAGATACTACTATTTAAAAGGAAATTTATGAAGTTAAAAGTTAATAAATAATTTAACCTCGAAATCGTATCCACGGAACCAACATAACCTTTTATGTTACGAGTTCACAACTGTGCCCGACAAACCAAAGACAGCAACTTTTCTTAGCCGCTAGCGCTATAATAATTTCTGTCATTTTATAAAAAAATGTACTTTCTTACGCACCTTTTCCTCTACTCTGATCAAGGGAGATATATTTAAGTATATTAAATAATATCTATTCTAAATATTTAATTGCAGCATAATGCGAACTCGGAGGAATTTGTTTTTTCAGGAAATTTTTTGCAGCAAAATGTGCAGGATATTTCCAGTAGTTATCAGTGGAGCTGCCATCTCACAAAATAATACGTGAAAGTGTCAATAAATTTTTATAAGTAAAATATAACGCAACTACTAGTAACTAGTATAATATGTAACTAGTATAATATAATGTAACTGGTCTATGAAACAACGGTTAATTTTATATTTATTGAACTACAAATATGTTTGTTATTTTTTGTTTCTTAAATATATGATTATTTTAACAGATCTCGAATTTGTAAAATACTGTTTTAAGTGTACATACAAACTTGAATTTTATTTCAAGTTTCATAACTTAAAACATCACTATATTACTGCCGCTAGGAGGCGTTAACGACTAATTTTAATTTATGTCTTTGAATTGACATTTAGGATCGTGTTCTACAACTCGTGAACTTTGAAATTTTATGGTTATAACGTTTAGGTTCACGTGTTGCACATTTGAAAGTTAATTTAAAAAATGGGCAAAAAGGCAAAAACTGGTAAACAGAGACGTGATAAGTTTTATCATCTTGCCAAAGAAACAGGTAAGCGCTAGGTTATATAATTTGTACGAAAAAGGGGGAATAACGTAAGTGAGCCATTATAAAATTTGTTTCAATGAGTTCAGAGATTACTTGAAACTATTAAGTCCAAGTTCAATAATTTGTTGTTAAATGCACATTAATTCGTTATGCTGCAAGACAAAACGTGATAACACTACTATAGAAACCTGTAATCGACTTTCAAATTGTATGAATTTCCGAGTCGCAGAATTAGGTCCGAAAGAACATTGACAAATAATGGGGTTATTTTGATTGTTGCAGATTGTATTAAACGTATCCAAATAAAGTTGTTTCGGCCATGTTTGTAATTTATCTGTGTTAATAAATATATCCTGTTCTGTAAACTAATAATTTTAAATTATTTTAATTAAAATAACTTTAAATTATTTAGTTATTTTAAAGATAATCTTTGGATGTTTGTACAAAATATAACAGCATTTATATTAGTGAACAATTAACTAATAGGGGTGTTTGGTAAGCTCATACAAAATCAGAAATAACATTATTTAGTCATTCGTAATTTCCCCAATCTGTGCTAACATTCATCTAGTTTCAGCCATATATTTCAAACTTCTGTTGTTGGCAGGGTTTGAGTCTATTAATATATGATTCATAAATGATGGACAAAAAATACTTTGTGTGGTGAACAAACATTCATTATATTTCCAGTTTACAAGTGGTTTACCTTTTTTGAATGGTTATATGAGCTTAAATGACGTTGAATGTTCCAATTAACTTTTAAGGGTGAAAGAAACTTTTGTGCTATTTCATAACAGTTCATGAAAGTTGGGTACATCACTACCAACCAGAAATCAAGGAACAGTCAAACGAGTAGGTTATAGTCAGGGAACTTCTCTAAAGAAGAAAAAAACAATTCCATCAGTGGGAAAGGTGTTGCCACTTCTTTTGGGATAATTGTAACATTAATGTTAATTGATTCTTCTAGAGAAGAATAAAACTATAAGTAGGCAATATTTGGCTATGCAACATTGCTGGATGATCTAACTGAAGAAAAAAGACAACTTTATTTGACATTAAAGAAGCCTATTTTTCATGTAGTTAGTGCATCATTTAATTCTGTGAATTCAGCTGCAAAATTGTTTGAATTTTCCAACAAAATTCTTCCATATTCCCTATTTGACAGATTTTGAACCTCCAGAAAAACAAATATGAAAAAGTGATTTTCTGGAAAGAGATTTCAAAATGTGGAAATTATTGTCAAAACTCCTTTTATTTTGAAGACTGATAAATTATTCAGGTTTGAGAAATTTGAGCATCTTTGGATTAAGTGTAGACTTGAAAGAAGATTACATTGAGAAATAAAAAAGACTTTTCCTGTAAAAATGGCGTCTTCTTTATTTTTGTATTGCCTTATCAAATACTACTAGTAACATGCTTCAAAAATATTTAAGTATATTTGAAACTTTAAGACTGATTATTAGAATCAAATTAACAGTGAAAATAGTGTATTTTCGATTATTTTCCATATTTAAGGCATTTAGTTCATGTAGATTATTTTTTTGTGCCAGCTAACAGTCACTTTGCCCTGGCTAATCGATAAAATCTCTCTTCTGTTATCGATTTCAAAAAGAATACTATCCAAAGTTAGGTAAATGAGAATATAAACATAAATTCTATTTTTATAGATTTAAAAAACATCAATATATTATTTTTTGTAAGTAACTAAACTAAACACCATAATACAGCCATTAAGAAACCATCAGAGAGAAGGACCTTACCCCCCTGTCTAAACTTTTCTTGAGTTCCAAGTCTTGTAACTCTCAACTGAAACCATTTGGGTTATTGAATTACATATTTTTTCTTCTGCCAGTTAGAAACTGGAACAATTATGTTATTATTTAAATATTTACCAATATTTAGATTGTTAATTGGAAGTCTGGCTGACAAATTTATTAGGCTCAGTTAGTACTTGTGAGATTTTAATTATTGGAGGAGAAATAATAACTCAAAACAGCATACATATAAATATAAACAGTGCAAAAATTATCAATCGTAATGTACTACACTCATCCTGAATGAAAATCTTGATCTGAAGAATTATCAGAAGGATTAATACCTGGTAAGGGCCTTAAACTATATCCTTGGAGAAGTTGTCTTTCTTGTGTTTTTACATGTAGGTAGATTGTCTTTTATTACAATCTCCTTCTTTTCCGTATGTTTTCATTTTCATTTAGAGTTCTGCTACAGAGTTCTGTTGTGAGGATGCTATGACCTGTAGATCCAGTCTATCCTTGGTGTGATGTGCAATAAAATGACAGCCCACATTGTTCTGTTTAGTTGGGTTCTTTTTGATTGACTTCACAGTAAGCCTGTAGGTTATCTAGTCTTTTGTTAATGTTTGTTTATTTATTTATTTGCAGGTTTTAGATCTCGTGCAGCTTTTAAATTAATACAGTTAAATAGAAAGTTCAACTTTTTACAGCGTTCTAGAGTACTTATTGATCTATGTGCTGCACCAGGAGGATGGATGCAGGTTGCAAAACAAAATATGCCCGTATCAAGTATTGTAGTAGGTAAGTTGTGTATTTTTTATTTACTGAAATTTCTTTAAAATTAAAGATTATGTGTAATATTAACTACCTTATGTTTTTGAAATGGGCTTAACACTGAGTGTCAGGTACATAATTACATGATCTTTCCCTAGTATTGCCTGTTTTTAGTACATTCAGAGCTTTATTAAAAATGCTTAACAGTAAATGTATGTTAGTTAATAGAATTAATTTTTGAAATATTCTTTTTTAATTCATATTTAGTTTAAATTCCATACTCTTTTCAGCAAATAGAAGGAATGAGAAATAATTTGGTAATATAATGATAATTTATTAAAACTCTGAAATTCGGCTTATAAAGAATCTTCATTATAGCTTACATCAGTTTCAGATTTATCTCTCTACCCTTTTGTGTAATTTATCCAAAATTTCATCATTACCAGTAGCTTTATCTCCCATAACAATCACCAAGTAAATAACAAAATAACACCTCAATCTATTAAATAAAATCTTTCTTTACGGCAGATTTATGTGACCAAACTCTTAGACTTAGACTTAGAGCAAGGTAATATTGAGTGGCATCTAAAAGGTTTCTGATATGAAATATATATATAAACCATAGAAAATGAGAATTGGTATATCAATTTTTTTTCTCTTGAAATTACTGCCAATTATAATGTTATATTTGTGGTTTGCCTACAATTAGCTAAAATAGCTGCAACACTTTGCCTTTGATTTGGAGTCCTGAAATCCTGTATTAAAACTACTTTGTATTTCTGGCTGATTGTTATCATATATCCCATCGTGTGATATGTGTTGTTTACTCATATTATTTTAAATAACTCTTCCAACAATTTTTCTATACTGTCACTGTGCAGGTCATGTTTTTTAAAGTTCTATAAACAGAAACTTCCTACTAATATATATGTAATTCTGTTTAAAGTAAATATTTTTTTAAACCAACACTATGACAATATTGAAATTAAAATTAAAACAATGTGGTGGCGTGCATACTTAACATTTTCTAATGGGTATTTTTTCCTAGAATTGTAATTATTTTTAAATAGCAAGTTAAAGTATTTATGGATTTTGTTTGATATAAGTTTTTTTTTTTTAATTTCTATAAATGTAAAACTAGGGATACCCTTCCATTATTGATATATTTTTTCTTGATTAAAAAAAATTGTTAGTATAGTTTAAATTAAAGTAATTTAGATTGATTTGTAACTGTGTTTGTGATTATTATTCCCTTATTACAAAAATTGTAATTGTACAAAAAAAATCAGCTAATATTATGGTTCCTTAGATTAATTTTTATTATTCACTTAAAACGTGTTAGATATAAAACATTATTTTAAATGATAAAATTATCGTAATTTCTCAAATTATAATGCATAGAAGTATTTTACTCGCTATGAAACTTATTAATTTCAGATGTAATTTTTTACATTTATTACTGTATTTATTCATTTTATTATTCAATAGGCTACTTAAGATAAACACATGTTTGTTTTGTTTTCCTGGTTGTTTCATAAATGTTTTTTAAGAGAATATTTATTAGAAAAATAAAAATGAGCAGTAGTGTTTAGAAGTGTTGCATTTTTTTTTTTGTAATTAGGTGTCGATTTGTTTCCAATAAAGACTATACCTGGTTGTATATCACTTCAAGAAGATATCACATCAGATAAATGTAAACAAGCATTAACTAAAGAACTTCAGTCTTGGAAAGCAGATGTCATACTTCATGACGGTGCACCAAATGTTGGTATGTCACTATATTATTCTATTTCAGAACATAAAATGGTACTCTCTTTATTGATTTTTGAAGAATAAGTAGTTATAATTAAAATTTATTTATTATTACTCATGACAGAATTTTATTTTTTTAACAAGTTATGTTTTATTTTCTTATAGAAATCTGATATTAGTTTTGTCAGTCACTTGTTGGTATTTTATCTCTTCTTCATTTCCAAAATAACTATACCTAAAAAATATTTTTTATATAGAAAGCAAATGCAGATTGTTGCTTTTCATTGTAAGTTCCAGTAATTCTTATTGCTGTGACATATGTAAAACATTATGAGATGCAAGTGCCACTAGTTAAGAGTTTTATCATTATATTAATCATAAATGAAATGAGTATCTACATTTTCCTCATTTGTGAAATTAAATTTTTTCTTTCTTCCTGTATCATAATATGCAAATATTATGTATGATATTCATTATTTGTGGCCTGTTTGTGGGTTGAACATAATGAATGCTACTTGTAGGGCTGACTATTATCTGCATTATGATATATTTGATGTGCTAATGTGCTGTTGCATTTTAAGTACAGTGAAGAAAGCAATCTGATATCTGTTTATTTTTCACTTTTCTTTAAACGTGGCATGTTATGCTTGTTTCTGAGAATGATATCATTTTTAGGGGTTAACTGATAATTCATGTCAGGTTGACTAACTATTATTGTTTTTTAGCACCTTAATTACATACATGAAAATCATTGAAAGCCAGGTGTAGGGTGTATAGGGGTGTAAAGCAGTGAATTTATTGGTAGTTCCACTTGAAATGAAATGACAAGAAAGGGATTTTACTGTTTTGGTTAAATAAATCAAAGTTGGTTCTTGCCCTTGAAAATGAACCTATTTCTGCTAGCTCCATAATGTTAAATGTTCTTCATCTGGTCCTACAGCCTGAGCTTTGGTCTTCGTAACTGTCTTTTCATTTCTTGTTTCTCCTTACATAGTTCTTCAGCATAGTATCCTACTTCCTTTCTATTAAATGTTCTGCCCAATGAAACTTTCTTAGTTTTGTTGTTGCTATAATATTTGAATTCTTATACTACTGACAAAAAGAAAACCCTCTGATGAGAGCTTTTCATTATTCTCCAACTTCCTTCCTGTTTGATTAAACAAATATCTTCTATAGAATTTTATTCTCAAACATGGTAAGGGATTTTCCTCATGTTTTTTCTTCAGTGGAGCCCAAATTTCGCATCCCTATGTTGGGATAGATTGATTATCCTTTTACAAGGACTGTTCAAATTTAAATTATAATTTAACAGGTAAAAGAAATAAAAGCTGAAGCTGGTAGTACTGTCTGATGGGTGGAAATAATTCCACAAATAATTTGTGGAATAACATGAGGTAAAAAAGCAGGAGCACTATGTAAATATGCGTGCCTGAAATCAAGATATTCAGTGTGTTTATTGATTGCTAAGTGTTTGTGTAGTTACGTAGTTTTCTTTAGTTAGGTATCTTCTGAAGTATGGCAACCTTTTACAATAGCAATTGTAATCCACTTCAAGTAGTGGGTCATAATAATGTTACTAAGAATTTATGGAAAGTGTTGTCATTTGACAGAAAAAAGTCCAATTTTAGAAAGTGATTAGAAAAAACTTGCCTCTATATTAGTAATAAAGCTTCTGAAGAAGAAGAAGCAGAGGATGGTGAAGAAGCTCTTTATGATGAAACGAATTATATATTAGACAGGTTCAGTGAGAGTTTAGTGAGTATTGGGGAATTGCCTGTAAAATACAGAAATTATATCCTGACAAAAAGATTGCAAAAATTGAGTCATCAGTGAGGGGAAAAATATTCAATGTAGCTAGTAAAAACTCTGAGACTTCATCTCAAGTTGAATCTGTTATCAAAATGTTGGTACAGTTAAAAGAAAAATTTAATTGTATAATGGATAGAAGTCTTAAAATAACAATTCTTACTCTTCTTCCACGAAGTTGGAGCATCAATAAAGTGCAAGATGAATTCCCAGAACTCCAATTATATTATGACTGGCAAAACAACTAATTAAAGAAAAAGGGATTCTGTCATCACTGAGCCCAAAACCTGGAAAGCATCTGGATCAAAACATAGTTGGATGTATGTAGGCATTTTATAAACCAGATGATGTAAGTCGTGTAATGACAGGCAAAAAAGTGTCACAATCAAATCACCTTATGGAAACATTCAAGTTCCAAAAAGACTAGTGCTGGCTAATCTGAAAGAGATACATCAACACTTGAAAGAAACTCATACAGGTATTAAAATTGGGATTTCTGTCTTTGATACTTTACGTCCTAAAAATTGTGTTTTAGCAGGTGACAGTGAAACTCATTGTGTGTGTGTATGCATGTGTGCATGTGTTACCCATCTGAATGTAAAATTAATGTTTGAAGGATGTAAATTAAATTATTTTAAAAAAAAGTGTAGTAATCATTTAACTTCTTATAAACATTGTGTGGCAAAATTATTTGTAATCCACTTCAAGAGATTTTGTTATCTTGGTGAGTGTAAGAATTTTCCAGATTCTGATAATATTAAATCATTTCAAATTCAATATTTGTAGAAAATTCTGTGGACAAAATAACTTTAAGTAATGGATATCAGCTGATCGTTAAAGTTTAGAAACAATAGGGAAGAACAGAAAATTTTATTAAGATGTTTATTGAAAAATGATCAGTTCTCATTCACCATTCATTTGTTGCTTCTCAGCAGTCAAACTTCATAAAAAATTAAAAAAAACTGTAATTGAACCCGGAATCTTTATCGCATTATGTGACTACTGAAAATTATTCATTTGTGCTATAACATGAAGCCCATGGGCTTCACTGGAACAATCAGTAAGGTACAATTCATCCTTTCGCTGTTTATTAAAAGGCAAGAATTTGCAGATATTTTAAATTATAATTTAGTTATGTTGGACTGCCTTAAGCATGACACAATATCAGTTCACCTTTTTCGGAAAAAAGTAATTCAGTTTTTAATAATATTGTGAATCAACTAGTTTACTTCTCAGATGGCTCAACAGCACAATATAAAAATCGTAAAAATTTTGTGAATTTAACATATCATAAGGATGACTTTGGTGCCAAGGCAGAATGGCATTTCTTTGCCACATCATATGGCAAGAGTGCAAGTTATAGTCTTGGTGATACTCTTAAAGGATTATCATCAAAAGCAGGTTCACAATGCCCATACCAAGATCAAATAACAGTCAAGTCAGCTTTATGATTGGGCTCGGTCAAATATTAAAAATATGAATTTCATATTTGTTTCAAATGAAGGATATCAGAAAGAAGAAAAGTATTTAGCACCTCGTTTAGCAAAAGGGGTGGCGATCCCAGGTGTTGTATGATTTTTTAGTAGTAAGAAAAGGATGTATTAAAAATTATTTCTGGAAACGAAGAAAATGCATAAGTTTTGCATTAAACAGAAGTTGTTTTTCCTGAAAATTTTGATATAAAAGGTTTTGTCATATGCATTTATAATGGTGCTCGGTGGTTGGCTTGTGTATTATCTACAAATGAAACTATAGAAGTGGAAGTAAGTTTTCTTCACCCTCAAGGTCCATCTCCTTCTTATGTTTATCCAGCATACAGTGATATTCTAATATTACCTCAACAGGAAGTACTAACGAAAGTTAATCCAAAAACTGTTACTGGACATACATATACATTATCTTTCTTTCTTTTTCCTGTTTAGCCTCCGGTAACTACCGTTTAGGTAATTCTTCAGAGGATGAATGAGGAAGATATGTATGAGTGTAAATGAAGTATAGTCTTGTACATTCTCAGTTCGACCATTCCTGAGATGTGTGGTTAATTGAAACCCAACCACCAAAGAACACCGGTATCCACGATCTAGTATTCAAATCCATGTAAAAATATCTGGCTTTACTAGGACTTGAACGCTGTAACTCTTAACTTCCAAATCAGCTGATTTGGGAAGACGCGTTAACCACTACACCAACCCGGTGGGTTACATATACATTATCTGAAAAGGAAAATACTCACACAAATGCAAAACTGTCAGAGGAATAATCAGGCATTTCAAATTATTTAGTAAACACTCATAACACTTTTAAAAAATTAACACACTTAAAATTTAACTTAATACTAATGTTATTTGTATAATTTATAATTTTTAAGTAGCAATAAGTTGAAAGCCAATAAAAATATCAGATTAAAATCATTATTATAAAAAATTTTTATAAAAAAAATTAAAATATTTATATAAAATTACTGCTGAAATGAAAGAACAGTTAATTTAAAAATGGATAAAACTTTAATTTTAAATTTTTATTTATTTGTCTTACTTTTTATGTATTGTCTTAGATTTTAAGACTGTCTAAACGTCTAAATCATAAACGCCATAACAGTAATTATTTAAAGACACATTATTATATTTTAATTATTAGTCATTATTTATATTATTTATATAATTCTCAAGTGAGACTTGAGAATTATATTTTATATATAACTATGTTTTACACTTGAGTTTTTTAGATAATTTAAAAATGTATGAAATAGATTTATTGTTTTACTTAAAATTATTAACTTAATTTCACTTGTAAGAGTAAAGTCTAATGATTTTCAATCTCATTTTGACTTAATTAATATTCATTGCTGTCTTATTATAAAACTAATTAGAAATTTTTAAAAAAGTAAATTTTACTAAAACATTGATATACATTTTATTTTTTATCACCTGATTCCAAAGCAGTCCCAGTTTCAAATTTCCCTCCATGTGTTGTCCCTCCATACTTGAGAAGGATGATTCTCTCCTATCTCATTGAGTGCACAGGAGTTCAAGGGCCGGTCCTTGGACCCACCCTTTGGAATGTAGTGTATGAAGGAGTATTTTGGATTCCTCTACTGCCTGGTGTCACTGTCATAGGTTACACAGACAACTTGGCCCTTGTGGTTGAGTTGAATACCCCGAGAGAGTCCACTGCTCAGATACAAGACTCATATGCGGCAATTAAAACCTAGATGGTGAGTCCGAGTTAACTATGACTCCAGATAAAATGGAGGTTGTGATTACAACAACCAAATAAAGTCCAGTATTGAAGATTGTGTTGAGGGCCAAAGGATAGTTTCAAAGATGGCGATTTTGGCACCCATGTCTTGGAGGTCTGCTTGAAGGTTGAAAAGGTGATGTGGCTGGTTGCCAGATTACTGTTGAACAGTAGGGAACTGAGGCAGCAGAGAAGGAGGCTGCTGTCTGGAGTGATATACTCAGTGTTCCTTTATGGTACTGAGATCTGGGGAGGGGTCACAAGATACGGCAAATAAAGGTTTGCCCTTGAATCACTACACAGAAGAAGTTGTATCTATTACAGCTGCTTATTGTACGGTTTCACACAAGGCTGTGGAAGTGTTGGCAGAAGTATTACCTGTCTATCTGGAGATTATTTGCAGAAAGAAGATAAAGGAGCGAGGGGTGTCAACACATGCGGAAAAAACGAGAGTGGCTAGTTCCATTACGGAAGAATTGAGGAGAGAATGGGAGATGCAGTGGGACACTAGTGAAAGGGGCCAATGAACACACTGCATAATTGGGGACCAGAGGGGTTGGTGCAAGAATGCCCATGGCTTGCTGGATTACTACCTCATACAGTTTCTAGTGGGCCACAGTGGGTTTAGAGAATACCTTTTTAGGCTCGATCACTCTGCTTGTTGTCTGGTGTGTGAAGATGAGGAAGAGACAGAATATCACATCTTCTTTTGCTGCCTCTGATTTTAGGATGTGAGGAGGGAAATATTGTATACCAAAGATAGAAAGAAAATGTTCCTCCTAGAGGAACTGTAGCAGATCATGATGGAAAATGTGGAAAATTGGACGGCTGTAGCAATGTTTGCTAGGAAGATCATGGAGGAACTATATATTTGGGAGGAGTCCCGCAGGGGTAGAAGAAGAAGTCGTCGGAGGGTGTGAAGATAGGTCCCCAGCTGAGTGCCTAAGGGGTTCCCTGTATGTATGGGGTTCACCTGGGTGTGATGATGTTGTGAACATTCTATTCACGTGTCTGATGGCGGCCTGGGTGGTAAGTATGTTGTAAGTGTCTGATGTGCCTGTGGTGTGTTGTTCGATTTTATTAGTTGTGACTGATCCGATGTGATGTGAGGTGTTGTGTGTGTGATGTCAGGTATGTATTCTGGAGTGTTGATTGTTGGGAAGTGTGCATAGTGTGACTTATATAGTCTGATGTGATGAATGTATTTGTATCTGTGTGAGGCTGCATGTCTGATAGTCTGTGGTGTCTGACTGTGTGTGTGGGCGTATATTCCCTTCCTGATGAAATGCACATCAGCAGTACTACGAAGGGGGTGGATAGCCAGAGGTGGAGGTTTAGTCGATAGGTGTAGGAATACAAACGCACCTAATAACATTTTGCAGAACCTGTTAGCGACCTCGACACTTCCTTAGCATCTTTAAAATGGATTCCTCCAATACCTTTACAAAAAAAAAAGTCTTGCTGTATATCATATGAAAGAGCATAAAATAAGCTTTAAAAGGATATAGGTTTATCATTATTATATCTTGATAAATAAAGTTATATTGACCTAACACTACTGTCGCAAGTCAAAATTGACCATTTTTCAACAAATTTGAAGGGCTCTAAAAACAAAACATTTTATGATTGAGATCTGAAATTCAGTATTTCCTCATAACTATCAAGAGTTAATTCATACCAAATTTAATGAAAATCCCAGTTAGTCAGTTTGTGGGCTATGTTGATTTAGCACGAAATGATTCTATATCTAAAAGTTACCATTAATTCAGAACGCAAGGAAAAAATACATTTAAATCATCAAAATTGTGATTACAGAATTTTACAAATTTTGTAAAATTTGTTTAAATTTTGAGAAAGTGTCTTTCACTTTACATTGACTTCTCCCTTTTAATTTACTAGTAAATTATATATTATTATTATCTTGTGCCTTGAAATGTGCTTTTTCCAATGAACATTTTTAATAATTTTACCGTAGATTATTAGAAACTTATTATTTTCTGAATCTTCCATCATCTCTTTTTCTTTTAACAATTTCCATTTCTTCTCTTTCATCTTCCTTTTGATGTGTTTATCCACAATTTTTTTTGCATGATTAAATAATATAATGATATAATAACTATTATATCACCATGCTCAGTAGTGAAAAAAAAAATGTAATTATAGTTGAATTCATTCCAGTTTTTGGAATTTTGCGTATCTGTTGTATTTCTTCTAGTATTTCAGTGTCTGCCATAATTATTGAAGTTGCTTTTCTTAAAAGAATTACTGATTTATAACATCCTTTTTATGTTTTCAAATTTAAGTATTGTCATGTAACAAACAAAATAATAATCATTTTGCCAACCACTCTGTAAATATTGCTTGTTAAAACATTTTGGTATTTAACAATTTTATGTTTTAATTGTAGTATTTTAGAAGTTAAATTTCATCTTTTCTAGATTGTTTATTGTAATACAATAAAATAAATTGCTCCATTAATATTTATGATATATTTAAAAAAAACTGAAAATCTTTGGTGTTTTGTTTTTTATAGTTTTTATTTTGTATATTTTTGATTGTCAATGAAGTTGTGTAATTATTTTAGGAATGAATTGGCTTCACGATGCATATCAGCAAGCATGTCTTACATTACAAGCACTTAAATTAGCTACACATTTTTTACGTCCAGGAGGATGGTTTGTATCAAAGATTTTCCGCTCTAAAGATTATAATCCCCTTTTATGGGTCTTTAAACAGTTATTCAAAAAGGTAATGTTTTCATTTCATTCCAGAGTTTAATTTATTGTATGTTTGGGTGTTTATTTAATAAAGAAATGTGATACTTTTGTTAATAGTTTTTAGAAATATTTTTGGTTGACTTTAGATGGATAAAAGTTATTTTTTTATTTGATAGTTCTTCTCATGTTTTTTTTTAATTTTAATAATATAAAATCTGCTTGGTTGTTTGCTATAAATAAAAGTTAAACCAAAACAAAAGAAAAAAAAACTATTTTCATTAATCTACTTAAGAAACAATGTGTACTTAACGATGTACTTAACAATATGTACTCACTGCTTACTTTTGATCAGTGTATTAACCCTTCATGCTGAATTATTTTTTTGTTTTTAATTCACTTAAGTATACTGATTATATATGTCTTTGAATATAAAATTTATAAAAAAACATGACCATGCGCTAGCATTGATGCACATTGAGACAAAAGCACTGGATTTATACCATCCATGCTGAATACTCAATCAGTTGTATCTATATAATTATATAACAATAGTGACAGCATATTCAATATAGCAATACAATAATAAAACAAAGCTTTCGATTGAAAAATTACACTTCCATTAATGTGATTGATGAATCTGATATGCTTTAATGAGTTTGTTAATATCAGGCTTGAATTTACTTAAAAGTAATTTACTCAAAAAGTAGAGTATCAAGCTTTATTATTTTTTTATTCGTTTCTCTTAAGCCTCTTTGTTGTAAAGTGAAAGTAGTTTGAATACAATCATTTTTTATCATAAAATATAGGTATCCGTTTAATTTTTTGTACTAGTGTGGTAGGTATTTAATTTTAGTGTGAAATATCAGGAAAACATAATTTTTGCCTTTTTTTTTTTTAATTAGCCATCGCCTTCCTAGACTGCCTGAACAGGCAATTTTCTGTGGGCCTTCTACTGCCTCCCCCCCCCCTGAAGACCTCCCCCACTCTCAAAGGGAGGGGGGGAGGGTCGCCCACTCTTCACTCTGGGAATGAATGGTCTTTTCAATGCTAACTGAAATAAAAAAAAAGTACAAGTAATTTATAAAATAATCTTATCTATTATAAAACTATGCTCTTTCAAAAGTGATGAAAAGTAATGCATATTTAAAATTCCACAAAAAAGGCAGTTAAATTTTTCTAATAAATGAATTTAAAAATAACAAAATACATACATTTCTGATACTGATCCATGTTACTAACAGTAACATGCTGACCCCCCCACTTCCGATATAAAAGCTGTACTACCATGTGTATGTGCATAGTCAGCATGTTGCATGCTGACTGTCACATGTGGGCATGTGATATATACATATAGATTACATGCCCACAAGTGTTCAGCACTGTTAAAACACTTATTTAGTGAATTGATACTTCCATTTTATTTCCATGGAAAAAAAATTGACTAATTGTTTCATAAGTAGGCAAAGAATCATGAACGTAGGTAGGAGTCAACCGATAAATTGATTTCTTACAATAATTTCAATTCTTAACTCATTTCAGTTTTTAGTTGAAATGTATAATTATGTTTATGCGTATTTGCACAGTTATTGCCTACATTTATTTGCTCCTTAATTAATATTTTAAGCAATGTGAAATATGAATTTAATTTTTGATAAATAATTATTACATGATCATACTGGTAGTAGTAGTACCTGCTTTTACAATAAGAATGTAACAAATAAAAAAAAATTGATTGAAAAACTTGTTATTTTACTTCTACAAATATTAAATCATTTTTGATGTATTCACTGAAAATTTAGGTACGTACCCTTTTTCTTTACTGTATTACCTGAGAAGCAAACCTCTTCTAATGAGTTATTCAGGTTTGTGTAAATTTTTGGCATCATTCAGATGCCCACCTTCAAGAATTTTCACTTAAACTGGATTTTGAGAGAGATTTCCCATCTTAAAATTTTAGCGAAAAGGATTTTCGTTATTTGACTGATGGTAGAGGCTTAGCATTGTTATGGAGAAGGATTATGCTGGCAGATAGTAGGTTACTCTTTTTTTGAGTTACCTGCCACAAGTACATTAGTATTTTACAAAATTTTTGCATTTATTATGTTTATTTCAGTAAAATGCATGTTTATTTCATTGTGAACGTAATAAATAATGGATTTTTCAGTCCCAGAAGACTTTGTGAGATGACAGTGCCTACTTCTTAGGTTTGAAAGTTAAATAAGATTCATGCCATCCGTTAACTAGTATTTACTTTCTGGTGTAGCATAAGTAATCCAAATTCTATCTTTTGTCATGATTAAGGTGAGAATTCATCGTGTTCCCTTTCATTTTGGTCCAAAAATAGTAATACCTACACTCTTTATTGTGTGTTTGCTAAGTTTGGAGCCCAATTTGTACAAATGTCTGTGTACTAAGATGAACTGTCGCAATCTTTTGGAGAAAAGTGCAAGAATGTCTGGAAATTTTTCATGTATATCAAGTGTCTGGTGCTGGTTCTGCTTGTTGAACCGACACATAGTTGGAGATCATTCCCTTCCTCCTAATACCATTGTCTCTAAAAGAAATCTGTAGCAGAACCATAAACTGTTTTAATCAGTTTCTTGAATCTGTACACAGGTATGTATTTTTTACTTTGAGAAGTCAAATAACACTTCTCACCTCATGTGCTCCAGGATTCATGTGCTTCTAGAATTTTTTTTTTTTTTTTTTTTTTTTTTTTTAAATTTAAAGCCTAGAAACTATTCAAATGATTCTAAAGTGCCGAACTTCACATTGTGCTTATTCCATGTAATTTTTTTGTCAAACAAGTTACTGAATCTGGCTGAGCTTGAACTGACTGGAATCATTCATCTGTTTGATAATGATGTAAAAATGGGTACTACTTTCAGTACTACTGAAATCATACTATTAGATTTAAGGATAGTGAGAGCTTGGCTATTAGAGATTATGTAGTTTTTATACCAGCAAATGATTGGAATTTGTTGTATGAGGTAGCTTTTGTGACTCCTCATAGATGGAGATATTTTTACATGGATATAATTTGGATAATGAATTAATTTCTTTTAATAGAAGGTTTCTTTTTTGGATTCATTTAAAGTTATATTTGAATTTTGCTTTATCGTATTCAAATAAAAGCCACTTGCAGTCATGCATAGATAGTCAGAAAAATCTTTTTTCCTATTACTAGCTTTTAAAAAATTTCAATTTCTACTGTTTTAGTTTGTACAGTACACCATATCTCTTAACCACCACAAGAGATATTTTTATATTATTGTCTGACATAATTTGACTGAAATTTACATTATTTTTTGATCTGTTATCATAGATAACTAATTATATAAATTCCATTAGCATGCAATGAAATTGTATGCAGCATTATCTGTAGATAAAAATTAAGTAAGATGTAGGCTATGTTCAAAATTAATCTGCAATTTCAACTGATAATAATGTAATTCTGCAGATCCATCCTCAACTGAAGGTAATCTATTGTAGACTGTCCTCATGGTCAGTCTGGATCGGGTTAAAACAGAAGAATAATTTCTGTTTTATTCTCAACCATTTGATATGTTATATAAAAGTGATTGATGCATTTGTTGCCATGCTGAAAGGTGTGAGGCTTCTATGACTTTGCTTACCTTATATCAGTGTAGTATAAATAATTTTTTGTATTTGTGGTAGTTAGCATGTCTATGGCTGTGTAGGGTTAACTTTAAATGAATTATAAAATTTGTTTATTAAAAGTAACTTCAGTTGGCATTTTATCACTTGCTGGCTTGTTGTGACCATTAAGCATTCATGTGCTTGTATTTTGGTACGTTAAAATGAAAATTTATTGATAGTGATTTTTATCTTTTCATGATCTGTAATAATTTTCTTGGGTGTATAAACATATTCATTACATTTTCATTATCATATAATGGCTAATGAATTTTCTCTCTTTGAAGCTTTAATTCCACTTGTTCTGGGTTGTAATGAGTTACAACCCAGAACAATGGAAAAGAGATGAGTCTCTTTTCCATTGTTCTTGTTATTTCAACTTCTCTCCTACTTTCCTATCATTGCTCATTTGAGCCTTTCTTGTCTTTACACTTATAACTTTAATATGTGAAAATTTATCCTGATTACTACATAATCATTTTTCCTGATCTGTTTTTTTTTTTTATGTTTATCTTTGTGTTTTAGGTTCATGCTACTAAACCTCAAGCTTCAAGAACTGAATCAGCTGAAATTTTTGTTGTTTGTCAGCATTATCTTGCTCCAGATAAATTGGATCATAAATTTCTTGATCCAAGATATGTATTTAAAGAACTTGAATTAGAATCGAGTAACAAAATCAGTGTATTTCATCCCGAACGCCAAAAGAAAGCAAAAGCCGAAGGTTATGATGATAGTAATGCTGGTTATAAAACTATGAATGTTACTGATTTTATTGCTTGTGATAATGCTGTAGATGCTCTTCAAAGCACTGCTGTGGTAAATTCTATTATTATTATTATTATTTACTATCAATAATTAGCAGTATTGCAATTTACATCTTGTATTAAAATATACTTTTAAAACAAAAAGTGGGCTTGCTGTAGTTTAGCCACTTTCTCTTTTTGTCCAGAGTAGCAAATATTATTTAAGAGTAAATTTTTTATTTTGAATTCCATACAGGATTGAGTTAAATTTATTTTAGTTAATACAAAAAACTTATGGGTAAGTCAATTAAAAAAAGATCAATTAGCTGCAGCTGAAATGGACTTGTGCAGCTAAAAGATGGTTTTGTGAAATTTTTTTATGAAATTTACTGCAAACACAGGGTTTTTAAAAATTTATTGCTTCAAGTTTCTCTTCTCTTGATGCATCTAATAAAGTCGTTTAATAGCAGTTTTTCTTTTCTGATTGTCACTTCTTTAAAATTTGATGGTGTATGTGTTAGGATCTTTCATTATATTTATTCTAACCGTAGAAAGAGCGTGTCCTGTTTATTTTAGTCAATAATGGCATGGCATATGGCTTACTTGGATGTGGGTCATGATACAGTTGGCATCTTTGTTGAAGGATAATATTTTAAAAGTAAAACATCGATTGGAACTGTTTGCTAGTGGTTTGGTTGTTTTCAAAGTAGTCATATGAGCACAAACAATGCTGAATGTTCCAGATGGCCTAGGGATACAACTACAGAGAATATTAGATAAATCCTTGATATGGTGATTTATGGATAGAAGACTGAAAATGTGTAAAATGGCTAAGACGATAAGTATCTGAAATGAACAGGTGCATCATATTTTACATGAATATTTAGTTAGGTGAAAATTGTCTGCAAGTTTTGTGCCACTTTTTGTTCACAATTGTTCAAAAGTGTGAACATTTCTAAACAATATTTGAGGCTGTTTCAATGGAATTTAGAGAATTGTTTTGCCATTTCATTACATAAGATCCATCACTGCGACCTGAAACCAAGGAACGATCAAAACGTGGGGTTTTAGTAGGGAATTTGCTCCAAAAAAATGAAAACTGTTTCATCAGCAGGGAAGGTGATTGTCACAAGTTTTTTATGACCCTCCTGGCATTAATCTTCATTGATTTCTGGAAAAAAGTAAATGATAATTAAGCAGTATAATGCATCATTTACTGTATCATCTAAATGAATAAAAAAAGAAAAAAAATCATTTGATGAAGAAGAAGGTTACTTTTTACATGGGCAATACACCAGACAATCTGTGATTGCAATAACAAAATTGTTTTGAGTTATGCTACAAAATTTTTCCACATTTCCCTTACTCACTAGACTTTCACCGTCAGATATTATCTGTTTGCAGATATGAAGTGGCTTGTTGGAAAGAGATTTACATGAAATGATGAAGTTATTGCTGAAACATTTACCTATCTTGTATCTTGGATAAATCATGCTATAAAAGGGTAGGATTGAAAAACTTTAAAATTTTTAGACCAATTGTATAAACTTAAAATGAGGCTATGTTAATAAATAAATAAAAAATTCTTTGCGAAAAATTGTCTTCTATTTTTGCATGAATCTATCAAACGCTACTTGTTTTTCATAAGTTTTAATTTAGTTAAATTGTACATTATATATTTGAAAAGAATAAGCATGTATATAGATGCTACATTATACTAAAATTTCCTCATTTTCTTAAAAAAATAAATTTCAATAATTTTTTTTTTTTAATAATAGTGAAGTTTTTTCTTGTGTATTATATAAATAAGTATATAGTTTGTAGAAGAAAATTTATCTTTCTTTAAAATGCGATTTAAATTTTTAATTAGCTTCCTGCAACTTTTACTTCTATTTTAAAATTATTAGAAGTGCGATTAAAATGTCTGTATTATCTCATGGGACACCCTCTGTTTAATTGTGCATACATGCAAACAGATGTATTTGCAAAATAAAAGAGACATATATATATATATATATACATTGAAATATTTATAGAAATTTTTCTTGAGAAATTATTAAGTTTCTTTCTGCACAGACTAGCTTTTTCATCAACTAGTCAAAAAATGTGAGGAATATGACTACTTAACGTGCACTTTTTACAAAGTCTAATAATATTAAAATAAAAGATAACACACACAAATGCAATAGACCATGTTCAAGTAAAAAATTATTTTACTGAATACTAATATGCTTCTGTGTTACTGCATTAGTAGTAATATTAATGCTTGTAGTTGTATTGTAAAGGGTATAAATAATGAATATTTATTTACTTATCAAATATTTTTTGTTATTTTGTACTGTAATGATTAATCAACATGAAATACATTATTTGCAAAAATAAAATTATATGTGACTGTAAATATAAAATCATTCTTTTAATTTTGAAAGAAAATTAGCTTGTTTTAAGAATAGTAGCAGCATGTTTTAATTTATTTGTTTAAAAATTTATTAATAATTCATTTAAAATAGACTAAACAAATGAAATACCAATTAATTAAGAAATTAATTGATTATTGATAGTCTGTTATAAATATAAATTAAATATAAATTATTTGTATTAATTTATAATCTGATTAAATACTAACTTGGTACTTAAGTATAAAGGTGTAAACTGTAGAAACATGCAAACTAGAATCCACCTCCTTTTCTTTAGGAGGATTATCATCCTGTAAATGCTTCCACATTTTGCACTTTAATGAAATACATTGCCAAAAATAGTTTTGTTTTCTAGATCCTGTATTTCATCATGCAATAGATCTTATTAATTATTAAGGGCTATTTTTTAAAGTCATTTTTTTAATACAAACAAAACCACTAAAAATGTTATCAAAAACCTTTTTCTATTTACTCTTTACAGTTTATGCTACTTTTCTACACAGTTACCTTGTTTATTTAAACATTTATCATAGTGTTTTAACAAATTGTTTATACCCACATTATAGAAATCAGCCGCTTGTGTTGACAACCAATCTTCAACTATGACTATGAATGTCTGCTGCTGATACGTTCCTTGCGTTCAAAAATCAAATCACAGATTGTATTTCACAATTGGCAGACTGCTCAATTATTTAAACATTTAAACTTCACAATATAAACCATATACACAGTCATGCTACTATTCTCTTTTTTTGTTTAGCCTGAGTATAGTCTTGTATAGTTTCAGGTTGACCATTCCTGAGATGTCTGGTTAATTTAAACCCAACCACCAAAGAACACCAGTATCAAAGATCTAATATTCAAATCTGTATAAAAGTAACTCTGCCTTTACTAGGATTTCAATCTTAGAACTCTTAACTTCAAAATCAGCTGATTTGCAATGATGAGCTAACCACTAAACTAGCCTGGCGGGCTAGTGATGCTACAACTGTAAATGGCATCTGCATTTGTAGGAGCCTGGGATGTTTGTGCATTTCGTTAGCTGTGCAATATTTACATAGCTATAGCCAATCAGACCTTACTTAAAAAAGTAGTCCTTGTACTTATATATATTGTAAACTGTTTAAACAAAATGAAATTAACTATGGTTTTGTGTTTCTACATTTTACATATGTTATATATAAACTAAATTGCAAAGAACTAGAAATGTTAGTTTAATATTATTCAAAAGAATAACTGGTACTGTATGTTGCATGAACAATGTTATATGTGGCATTTACTCGATTTGGTAAATGCTATATGTATATCTTCACAAATATTATTTTGGTACTTATTCATTTTCCAGGCGTCACTTAAATTACATTTATCAATGTAATTTCTGAATGTTATAATTTTGAATGGGTTCTAATATTAGTGATTTGTGTTATTTTGTAAGTGTATATTAATTCAGTATATGAAGTGCGTATCTTTTAGGACTGAATATACCCTATATTTCAATAGGATTGGCTTGGTGATATTGATATGCAGCCTTGTATTTGGTTCTGTGAAGAAGTCCATGAGAAATCACTTCTTTCAGCACTTTCTTAAATAAACCTGTCATGGGTACTTGTTATGCTTGACTGTCATTTTTAGGAGTGACTTGTGTTAGGTTGCATACAGCTGTTACACACTTATACGTATTCACTTATTTTGTACTAAATATGCAAACTAATTACACGCCACAAAAATTATTGGTAACCTTAAAATATTCTACACCCATAAATATGTTATTCTAATGCTTGTTTATTTTTAAAAAAAATTTTTTAGATACATTTTGATGATGAAAAGATAGCTAATGATCCAAGAACAACTCCTGAAATTAAAGAATGTTGTAAAGACATTAAAGTATTAGGTAGGAAAGACTTAAGATCATTAATTTCATGGTGGAAGGCTTTGAAAGAGAAGAAGGAAGATGTTAAGAAAGAGGAAACAGAAGATAGTGGTGGTGTTGATGGTGATAAATTATCTGAAAACGAAAAAGAATTAGATGATATACAAAATATGGTTGCAGAGTTAGAGGTATTTGAAATATTATCTTGATATTTATTTATAATTTTATCATATTAGTGGTGTTAGATAGCTACTTATAACATTTACTCATGAAGAATCACTTGCTACAGTATTTTTTCTTTTGGCTAATAATAAATGCCTTCAAATTCTTCAATGTATGTTAGGTAAAACTGTCTATTACGGATTTTTTTCCTACTTAAACAATCTTTATTTAATAGATCAAGATGATTGTTATATGTTTATTTATAAGCAATATATTTTTTTTAATTTCTGAAGAATTTTTTAAAACATGTACTTTTGATGAACTGTATGTAATAAACGAAAGTTAAATAAAATAAAAATTAAAGTAGAAGAAGCCTACTTTGTTTCAGAAATTGTTGAGTTTGTGTCAGTCGCGTCTCAGACACATGTCGTATTTAGATGTACAATAGCATTTTTAAATAAAGACAGAGTACTTTTCTTTATGGTTTTGCTGAAAATTATTTGGATGGGGTACACCTATTTAAATGAGCAAATAGGTTGACCCTTACCAGTAAACATTTTTTTATTTTTGTGCAAAGCCTAAGCAGAACTGTTGTGGTGTATATTAAACCAAGAGCTTGAAGTAATGGCTAAATTATTTTTCTTTGTTTCAGGCATATTTAACTATTACCCAAATTTAAATGTGGAATAAAACTAGTACACCTCTACCATTTTAGCAGCCTACTACTTAGAATAATTATTCAGTTAAAGCTTTTTACCCATAAGTAATAAAAATGAAAAAAAAAAATTATTTATAGCTGTAACTGTTATCATGGTTTTTCTTTTTTACTATGGTTTATTACAAAAAAAAAATTAATATTTATACATAAAGACAATTTTTTTTTATTTTCCTTTTTTCATATTCATTTGAGATCTGGATTCCTTATGCTGCAGATATGTTTACCAGAGGATTGGTTTTCATCTAACTCATATATCTTTTTACTATTTTAATTAATTTTCAGTTGGTGAGGTAACAGTTCACCAACACATACAGGGAGGTAACGTCATTTTGACACCTCTTAATTTTTTGTTACTTTTTACGTTATTTTTAAGTAAATCTTTAATTTTCGTTATTTTAAGTGAATAAAGGTTTTTAAAACATCTTAATACTTTAAAGTGTTTTAATACAGTAAAACACTTAAAATTAGGAAATAGGAAACTAGTTTATTCCATACTCCAATTTCACTCTCACTTTGAATATTATACATGTTACCAATTTGTAAAATATTATGTACCGCTACTTGGACATTTCTTCTCTGTTCTACTTAGACCATTTAGAATTGGATTTACTCTCAGATAAATGCTTTCATCTACTTCACCTCACCAATTGAAGGTTAAACTAGATAGGATGTAAAAGTTTTGAAAAAAAATTAATATTCTTTCAAGACTTGTTTTATATTTTGTTCTTCTTTTTATTTATATTTAAGTGTTCACCTTTTTCAGTTGTGTTTTGGTTTTAATGTTTTATTATATTTTTAATATATCGGTAGTTTTTATTCTGTCAAAGTATTTTATTTTTCTTTGTATCTATTCTTAAAAATGTATTTAATTTTTACGCACATTTTAAAATGTACTCAAACTCGAATGCATTTGATTTGAGGGCCTGAGAGAGATTTTCTGATCCTTATCTATGGGAAAAAAGAGGCTTTGACCAGTAACCACAAACTTTCAATGATTTTGATGTGATGAGACTGAGGTTGGAGATTTATTTTCTCAAGACAGAGATGGAGATGTCTTTGGACTAGAGAAATTTCTGTAGTTAGTTTGAGAATTTCATTCTCCCATGACAGCCTTGACTGATCTATTTGCTTTTTCAATATTGCTATAGCCGGGAAAGTAGTAGCAAAATTAGTTTTGATAAAAAATGTAACAATCTCCTTAATGTTTTTCAGAGATCATTATTTTCTACCTTGCTCTTTAATAAAAAAAGAAACAGTTTAAATATAAAAAGAAAAAATATGTGGATTACTAAAGGAATTTTAAAATGTAGCTTTATACTAAGAAATCTCAGTGAAATGTTTAATGTAATTTGTCTGGTAATTTCCAGAATTATTTGAAAAATTACCAAAAAATTTATATTAAAGTTATTCATAATGATTAAATATGATTGTATTGTGATTATTTAACATCTAATTCAAGCAATAAATCTAAAATTATGTAGTTAGTTACCAAAATTGAAAGTGGATTTGGAAATAAAACAGTTCAGACTACTTCATGAAATATTCAACTTCTGTTACCATATCCTATATTTTTGTAGTTGAGGAATTTTTTTTTTTTTTCATTTCAGTAGCAATAACATTGATAATTTTTACAAGAGCATTCATCTTAAATGGGTTTCTTGATGAATCAGGATGTTTATTTCTCATTGATAGCCAGGAAGTTAAAACTTGTATTTTAAATATAATATGTTCAATATGTACATAAACATGTTCTAAAGAATGTTGATTAATACCTTCTGAATTACAATTTATTTTACAGTTATTATAAAAATGAGTTATTACATTACTAAATAATGTTATTATAAATTAATATGGACTTGAACAACATTTTATATTTGTAATGTATGTATATGCATTACAATAATTGTACGTTTGTGATACTGTTCCGACTAATATTTTACTAAGTTTGCCTTGGTTAATCCAGGAAACTGGTAGGGCAGTTCTTTTTTTAATCAAATGGAGTAGCTAACATGATTTATGCAATGTATTATTATATACTGATCAGAATAAAAGGTTTACTTATTACTTATGTATTTTTTTAATGTTTTAATAAATCTCTAAATTTTAAATAGTTAATATCAAGTATTAGTGATAAAGTTATTTAAGTTATTTATTGAATAATTATTAACTATAAACGTTACAGTAGCATGTAAATTAATGTGAACACAGATGTTATTTAATAAAAAGTAACTTTGAATCTTGTATAATTTTTGAATACATAGTAATTAATATGTCTTCCTTTAATTACTTCACATACACAATTTGGCATTGATTCAACAAGTGTACTTACTACACATTTTTTTCATCCAGAAATTATCCTGCTATTATTGCTTTAATGAGATCAATTTTTAGGTTACAATTTGTTTTTGAGAATTGGTTTTTGACTCTTGCCCGATTGGTTTAAATCTGAGGAGTTGCCTGACCTTAGGAGCAAGTTTGTTTCATTCTTAAAAAACTTTTTCCACTTTTTGGCAGTATGGCATGTTGCCAAATCTTGTTGGGACACTTTGTTGCCTTGTGGGAATCTGTTTTAAACTTGTGTCACAACTGTTTCTCCAGAATCTTGATATACCCCACTTTTCATTTTACCAACTACTGGAAGTAATAAACAAGGGACTTATGAAACAACCCCAAATTGTGTTTTTCCGGGGATGTTTAACTGATTTTTTGATATGAGCTGGTGATGTATTTGGAACCTTTGTCTAAGAACATAAAAATGTGAATCATTGGAAAAAATTGCATTTCTCTAGTCTTCTTTGGCCCAGTTAGCATGTCCTGTGGCCTGTAAAGAGACCAGTCATTGAAACAAGGCTGCTAATTCTCGATTTTAGACCATAGCAGGTATTTTTGGATCAGGTTTACCTTTACTCAGTAATAACTGAGGTTATCTTTGAGGTGAAAAGGAACCAATTTGTTTAAATTGTTTTAAAATAGCATTTATTGTCCTTAGTCCAACACCATACTCAGTATTTTTTGTTGAGTCATACTGGTATGCTCAGAAAGAAAAACAATTTTAAATGCTTTCTTGGATTTATGTAGATTGTTATATATGTTCAAGACACAGAACAAAAAATATGAAAATATGATTTTTTAACAAAAACTGAAAGAAACTTTCACAAAACACTGTTTACTACATGAATTTGATAAATAACCAAAGAACAGTAATGTCACATTACACATACTACTTAAAGAATGGGTGTGGTTAAATAGTGTAGCAACAACATAGAACAAAATATTTCCTTCTTTTGAACTAATTTGCATGCTATCCATCTATTGTTAAATAATGTAGTTTAAAATGTTTTTTAGGATGAAAAACGAAGAGAACTAAAACGTAAAAGAAAGCGTGTAAATAAAGAACGTACTAAATTACATGAAAAATTGAATTTGAAAATGATTTCGAAACATGATGAAGGTCCTAAAGAAGAAGTTCCAGCAATGTTTAGTATTACTCAAATAAAATCTAAACAGGTTAGCCTGAACTTATGTTTCATCAATTTTTTATTTCTTTTGTTTTAGATTTTCTTAATGGTAAAATTTAATATTCTAAAAAATTAGGTTATATTTTTTTAGAACGTTTTTTTAATGTAATTTAAGTTGTTATGCTTAAAACATTCAAATAAAAGAGAAAAAAAGGGTGTGAACTGGTTTAAAGCTACTTGACCGTACCCTACAGCAGCATTAGAGAAGTTTTGTAGCACACAGCCAAAAATACAGTTAGAAAGATCATAGATTACAATCAGAAAAATCTTTACTGCATGTTTCATATTTTTAGTTTAATTAATTAGTTTATTGATTGTCATTTCATTTTTGCTCATAATTTGCCTTCCTTTCTTTAACCTGGAGGATAATGTTGACTTGCATTTTGACAATTAAGATTTAGTTTCAGATTCATACCAGTAAATCCAAGGTTCTTCATCACCAGTTATCTCAGTCTGAAATAAGTATCACTCTTTGTGCACTTCAGCATGTCCTGTGCATTGTCAAACCAAATTTCCTTCTGTTCAAGCGAACCCAACAGGATCAAACTTCGTCTACTCTTTGTATATACAAATTTTTCTTTAAAACCATATGTAATGAATTAATTCCGATGTATTTGTAATCTCTGATTTTCCATTATGAAACTAGACACATAATTAATGATTTTTGGATTTTAGCTTGTTGGTATGCTCCTCATTCGTAGGTAAAGTTTAACCATTTTGAAAATGGTACCACTTTTTAATTTTATCTAACTTGTACAGCTTGTTCCTGTAAGCCTGCTTAATCTTACAAGGTATTCACTTAGGTATTAACATACTTTTAATGAAGTAGTATTTCTCAACATGTTCTGTCATTATGCACAAAATCAAAACGTAACTACCACCTGTGATACCAGCATACAATCATTGGCAACTACTGACACGATTAACAAGGTTGAAAAAAGTCAGAAGTGCACTAGATGCTAGTGGTCTGTTCTATAAAGTTTTACTGTTCACATACAGATGTTCTTTGAAAATAAAGTATAGTTTGATATCAGATATCTTTTAAACTAACCTCAAATTTTGAAATTTTATCCTTTGTTCTGTACTTAAAATAAGAATTCTTTTTTAATTATGTCTTATATTATTATTATCAATATATTTTTTAATTAAATGTGACACAATTGATGTATTGATACAAAAACTTTTAATTGATCCATAATGACTATATTTATTTCTTCTCTCTTAACACTCATAAAATTAAAATCATTTTCATTTTTTTTGTGTTGTAATATTTGATTTTTGTAGGATTTAAATAAAATATCTGATCAAAACCCAGATTATCTAGCTGAATCAGAATTAGAATGGGATTCTGACATAGAAATTTCAGACAAGAAAAAGAAAACTGTTGTTTATGACAAGGAAAAATCTCATTTGGACAGCTCAGGAATGTATGTACAATTTCTTTTCTACCATTGTTTGTTTTTATTATACCTATTTTTCGATTAATTCTTTTTTTATCTTTGTTTAATGAAATGAATGATTCCAAAGGAATATTACTTTTTTTTATTATTTTTGTTGAAAGAGTATACTTTATTTTTGTGAAATTTGCAACAATTACTTCTTGCTCGCAGAATCAACATTTTCATTGCTAGTGTCTTGTAGTGGCATCAGAGAATTTTTTTTTAAACACGTTAGTCTAAAATTTCTCAGTTGAGTTTGTAAATCTTCATCTCTTAAAATGCATTTACATCTATATTTTTATATGTTAGGTAATCTTTATTATGTATTATTAGTTTGTTTATTAATCTGATAATAAACAATAAATAATTATAATATTTTTTCCATTTAGATGAAATCATATATTTATTACTGGTTAATTGTAATCAATCTACTTTAATAATAAATAAATCTTCATTTATAGATCACTTATTAGGGAACTACTTTAGGTTAAAAAATAATGATTGCGGTTTATGAACTAAAAATAAATTGATAATTAGTTATGAAAAAATAAAATAAAACTTAAATTTATAAAAGAAACATATTTTTACATGTGTATGTATTGTGTATTTAGGCTTAATTAAGTAATGAACACTTCAGAAGTAACCTTTCTTTGTATCTTTGTTTTTAATATTGATGGATGAAATCTGTAGAGATGTGTAAAGGCATGACTAGTGGGAGAGAAGAAAAGGGAAGAAAAGCATGTCTGTTACTTAAGTTATTGTATGAGATAACATTGGGAATGTAAAATTGAGTTCAAAGAATGTTTGAGAAAAAAGATTAAAGATTTAAAGTATGCAATTGGTGTGAACCAGAAAACAGGGAAACCAGTTCTTCAAATGGTAAGAAATTTTTAATGTTTGAATAATTGGTTAATAAAAACGAGAAGATTAGTGGAGGTCGAAGAGAACATGTGCAAACACTTTTTATCATAGTGTTAAGGACTAGGTTGTTGTAGAGTCAAATGTAAAAAAGTCTTAATATAAAATAAAACTGTAAAAGTCAAGTCTGAAAAAGTCTCATAAATGTATTTTATCCTAATACTGTCATGGGTTACAACATAATTACAGACAAAAAGTAAATTGTAAATTATGAAAATTAAATTTAAGTGAAAAGCATCTAGTCAAGACACAGAAGGATTGTGTAAGTGGTGTTGAAAAGAATTAGGAAAGTAAGACTGTGCAATGGTTTAGGCTTTTTAAGAGAATGAGAGAAGAATGTATACTTTCTTTTACATTGTTAAAGTGACAGGCAAATGGGAAGACACCTAGAGAGAGCGAGAGAGAGAGAGTGTTCAAATATGCAGTAATGTTAAGAAGATTGTTTTAAGTAGGAGTGTGAAAATAGAAAGTATATGGATAATAAGTTAATGGTAGATGACAGGTTACAATTCATCTTCCATTTCAGGATACTGCTTTAAGAGCTGAAAGAAGAAAATAATGATAATACGAGGTGTGATCAAAAAATACGGTGAATAATTTTTTATTAAAAAAAGTAATCTCCTTCAAAGTACTGCCTTTGGCTAGCAATGCACTTATCCCAACGTTGACTCCATGACTGGAGGCATTTCTGGAAGGCGTCTTTCAGAAAGGCTTTCAGCTGCTCGGTCATGGCCCTCTCAATGTCAGCAATGGTGTCAAAACGTTTTCCTTTAAGCACAGTTTTAATTTTTGGGAAGAGTCAAAAGTCGCATGGTGATAAATACGGTGAGTATGGCGGATGTGGACAGACAGGAACACTTTTTTTCGGCCAAAAACTCGCAAATGAAAAGCGAGGTGTGACACGGCGCGTTGTCGTGATGAAGAAGGAAGCCATTGATCCATTTTTTTGGTTGCTTTCTTCGTATGTCGTTTTGCAAACGCTGGAGTACACCCTTATAAAATTCAGAGTTTACAGTTGTTCCCCTTGGAAGGAACTCTGATCGCACTATGCCGTCACTATCGAAAAAAACAACGAGCATGACCTTGATGTTGGATTTTGACTGACGTGCCTTTTTAGGGCGAGGAGATGAACTGGTTTTCGGAACTCTACATTTTGGTCTCAGGGTCATAGCCATAGACCCAAATTTCATCTCCAGTTACAATTTTGGCCATGAAGTCCGGATCTGCATGAAGACGACCCTTCAACTCCGTGCAAATTAACACACAATTTTCCTTCTGTTCATCACTCAAAAGTCTAGGAACAAATTTTGCACTCACTCGTCTCATTTGCAATTCATTAGTTAAAATGCTTTGAACGGATCCGTACAAGATATTAAGGTCTTTCGATAGCTCTCGAATAGTCATTCGCCTGTTTGAACGAACTATTGTTTCCACTTTTTGCACATTTTCAATTGTTTTTGAGGTTACTGGATGTCCCGCACGTTGCTCGTCTTCAACAGACTCATTTCTGTTTTTAAATCGGTCGTACCACTTGTACACAGTCTTCAAAGTTACATTATCGCCGTACACTGATGCTAACATTTTGTGGGCTTCTTTGGCACTCTTTTGCAACTTAAAACAAAACTTAATGTTAATGCGTTGTTCAAAATCCATGTTGCGCGACAGACTCGATAAACACAACCTCACTCTAGCGGCTCTGGCAGCTGACTGGCAAGCTTGAACTTGTTACAACTTGTCCCTGCCTGTCTCAGTTGATCACGCTATTGGACAAATTACAGCATATGGATGTAGCGTCAGCAGTTGCTGCTATAAAAATTCATTCACCGTATTTTTTGATCACACCTCGTATGTTATATTTTTGTTATCAGTTTTTTAAGAAAGTGAAAATAAGAATTTGAATTAACATTTATGTACAAGGAAGTAGTGAAAAGCATTTAATTACACTTTGGTTTTCATTACTTTTGAGATATTTTAGTGTTTGCTTCAGTATTGTTGACATAAAGAAAAACATTTACATCAATATTGGCATAAATTTTATTATTTTGAATAATTTTATTTTGTTGTGGTTCTAATTGTAATATGTAACAAACATTTAATTGCATGCAGTAAGAGTTACTTGATGTGAGGCATGAAAATATACAAAACCATCTTCAAATATTATATATAGTTCTAAGTAGAAAAAGTTTGAAATAATATCATTTTAATTTGAAAATGTAAGAAAACATTTGACTCAAAAGTAAACAAATAAGAAAACAAAAAGTAATAGTAGACAATAAAAATATCTTCTAAAAAAAATAGTCTGTACTTTTTTCGAAACAAGTTACTGTCATCAGAGGATAAAAATATAAATAAGATTAATTAAATTTATAAGTTAATAAATTTTAAATTGGTTACTCTCTCTATGTATAATAATTTCCATATATTTTCAATAAAATGTTCACAAGTATAATGAATTAAAAATCATTAATAGACTGGAAAAATACATAGAATGAGTAATGTGACCTATATCAAGGCAGAAAAGGAAATGTTAAATTTATTACTTTATCTTGTTGATTTATAAAATAGATTTATTGATAGAATTAAAGATTTTTATTTTGTCTGAACCATTTATAAACACAAACTTAGGATTTGGTGGTTACAAATTCAATTTATTCTGTGTATTTTTTATTTTTATATTTTTCTCCTAATATATAATCTTGTTTTTTTTTCATTTTTAAAGCAATCTAGTGTTTTTGTTAAAAGGTATTGCCAATAAACATTTTCAATTCAGAAGTAAAGGTTTGTTAAATTTGTTTCTTTCGAAATTTTTTTATCACCATTATCTTTATTTGTTACTAAGATAGTTTTATTTATATTTCTAACATGATTTTAAATTTATTCTGTTGAGTTAATGTTACTCTACTTAAATTGAAGTATTCCATAATTTTAAAGGACTGATTTATTATTAACTGGAGTAATTAGTAAAATTTCTAAAATTGCAATTGAATTTCTTGAATAATTGTATTTTTTATGTTTAACTCAAAATTAGATTATTTGAGCCACTATTACATTTAAAACTATTTTTCCTTCCTCTTGTTGCTGTTGTAGGTTTTATGTAGATGACAGTCATGATAATAGTGAAGATGATGGTGATAATGAGAATGATGTGTGTGATAATTCAGAAGGGGACATTTCATATGAAAAAAGTAAGAAAGATAGTTTCTTGTATAAAAATCTATTTCTAACAAAAATTATTTATAAACTTTTTGTTTTGTTGCATGTACACAGATTACACTTGAACTGTACTTTTGCACCTAATTAACATTAATTTTAAATATTGCAGGTATAATTTATTTAAATTTAATTTTTTAAATGTTAGAATTGTTTTTATTATTTGTACATATTAAGTTTTAAATTTATCTTGTTTTCCAAAAGAATGTTAATTTAACTTTACCTTTAAAGTAGCAGAAGTTTATTTATTTTTATTGTTAGATTCCATTAAAAAGTCATGCTGTTTACTTTTGTAATGGTAAGCTTTTATATCATCATAATTAATCTGGTTGTTAGTAATTCTTTCTAAGGTACATTTTCCATGAATATAGAAATTTCTCAATATTTTACTGATGCATTATGAATTTTACAGTACTGTAGTTAAAAATGAATTATTATATATTTGGTGAAGTGGCATAACATTAACAGTGGTTAATATTTGTGTTTTTGTTATAAATCTGGAAACAGGGTTATTCAGCATAGTTAACATCTAAAATATTTCCCAGTAAAGTTCAAGAAGAATGAAATTTTTTAAACATTTTAATGAAAATGATTGATAAATTTTTTCTTATTGAATAAAATATTAAGATGTTTCTTTCCTGCTGCTCTGTGCATTTGGATTTTTTTAACCTTTTTTACAAGTTTTTAAAATTTAGATGCTATTTCTCTACCATTTGTTTTTTTTTTTTTTTAATTCTGAAAGGAAACTGAGCTGATATTTGTGAATTTATTCTTTCAGAATGAATTTTTCCTACTAAATTTTCTATTAGGAAATTACATTTAAATATATATTATTATTATTTTTTATTTTGTAATATATATTTACAGTATTTATTTATTGTTATGTACTTGGTGGTGCTGTATAAAAGTTATTAACATTCAAATATAATTACAAATGTGTTTATATTATATAATTATAGGATACACTATAAGTATACTACAACTAAATATTGAAGGCATTTGAAAGTGATCACCACCAGCATTTAAAATGAAATTTTGCAGCAGAGCTTGTTTTTACGATAAAAACCCATGGAGTTTAGCTACAGAAATATTTTGTATAGTTGTAGTCATACTCTGCAGTTTTTTCATTAAGGTTTTTTTAAATTGTGTTTTAATATTTGATTTTGATTTGTTTTGAATTTTATTATTAGGGAGGGTTGTAATGCCATCATTTTTTTGCTCATCCAATGCCTTCTAGTTAGAATGGAGCATTAGCTAGGAACAAAATGTGCATTTACAGTAAAAGCATTTTATAAAAATTGCAAGTTATGAAGTTTCACAAGAATTTTATTTAGCTCACATCAAGACTTTGATTGAACCTTTTGAAGCTGCATGTTCACTGTTGTGTGAGAAGCACCAAGGCCCACTGTTGAAACAGGTGTTTGCTTTATTCCTATGAATGCCTCCATAGTATTACACATAATGTGCTGTACCATTAGGCTTGCCTTGAACTTTGGGTGGCATTTAATGATTTGATTTAAATTTAAACTAAACTGTAGGACTTAATTTAGCTACAGCCCATAGTACAAGAATATAAATTATGGCTTTACCATATCTCTTAGGAAAACCACACCATGTTCCAGAATGACAGTACTTTTCATCTCAATCTCTAAATTTTTAGATATTTGATTTTTTTGTTGGAATTTTTAAAAAAGCAATGTTCTTAGAGTATTAATTAACTTTTAAGACAGATTCGTAATGAGATTCAAGTGGGATCTCATTAAGTTGTAACTATTTTACATAATAAAAAAAAAATGTTAACTATCAATAATGGCTAAATTAAGAAAAAAAGAAGGCATTGTGAATGACATAATTTTAGCCTTTTGATATACCTGTCAGTGAAAGTAAAAATAAGTTTAAGTCTTCATTCAAAGTTTAAGCTTCCCATTTGTGTGCAATACTTGAAAAACTAACTTATATTAGAATAATTTTGATGTTAGATATTTTAATTTAGTGTATTCTTTTGTATGTTTAATTTTTTTTATAATAGAAGTCAATAGAAAAGGCAAAAAAAGACGTGTTACATTCAGTGATGAAATGGAATTATATCAGTATGATGTAAATAAGAATAGCAGTAAAGTTGTTAAGCAGAGTTATTTACCAGCATCAAATTTTGAAAATAAAAAGGACAGTGATGGTGATGAAAGTAGTGATGATGATGATGATGATGATGATGATGATAATCCATTAATTACAGATCTTGATCCTCGTGATAGATTAACTAAAAAATCACAGAAAGCAGAATTGTGGTTTGAAAAGGTAAGTAAACTGAATTTTAATCAATTTTGTTCCAGCACATACAATATAGAATGTGTTGTAAAAAAAAAACTAGGATTATTTTTCTTTGTGGTATATATTGGTATGGCATATAATCAATAACATTTCCAGTTTATAAAACTTTCCTGATGTCTGAAAATGAATCTTAAAATGATGTCTTAAAATTGAACTTTTCTCCAGCTTTAGTTCAAAAAATTAGAATTAATTTAACCTTTCTATACTTAGTTTTTTTTTATTGATTATTTATTTTATTTGAATAATAATTGTAATACTAATTGTTCTAATTTAGTATTTACTTACTAAATAACCCTAGATGTATAATATATGATGTTTTGTCTTGTTCTTTAGTTTTTTTTTGTAAAAATTGGTTACAAAATGTTTCCTTAAATTTATTTTAAAGTTTATGTATTTTTTATTATGCCTTTTCTTTTTCATCATTTTAAAATTAACCCCATAAAAGTTTTTCAGGATTTCTTTTGAATTCTTAAATCTATGCAGAGTGGAAGGATTTCTTTTGAAATCCATGCAAAAACAAGAACAACACAATTTTTTAGGAGAAATATTTTTTTTTTATTTCTCAACATAATCTCCTTTCAAATATATAGACTAAGTTCAGCAGTGTTCAGTTATTTTGATCTTGTTCTTATAGTATGATTTATCCAAGTCTTCAAAATAGACAGATGTTTTGGGAATAACATCATCATTTCATGTAAATCTCTTTCTACTAAACAAATTCTTCTTTTTTGGAAACAGATAATAATCTGAAGATACAAGTCTAGTGAGAAGGGGGAATGTAGAAGAATTTTGTAACATAATTCAAACAATTTTGCTGTCACAATAACAGAAGAGTGCTGTGGTGCATTATCTGGGGAAAAAGAACGTTCTTTTTTTGTTAAATATGGTCATTATATCTATCTGCTTATTAGATGATCCAGCAAGTTGTATAATATTTGCCAATTATAATTTTACTCCTCTCCAGAAAGTCAGTGAAGAATGTGCTATGAGCATCCCAAAAGACAATTAGGATTTTCTTGGCAGGTAGAAGTTCCCAAACCTTTGCTACTGATGGAACAGTTTTTTCCTTCTTTGGAGTAGGCTTCCCATCTACAACCTACTGTTTTGATGACTGTTCCTTGGTTTCAGGTCAATGTTGTATCTTAAGTTCCATTAATTATTAAAATAATATAAAATTCATCTTGATTATGTTGAAACAGCTCCAAACTATGGTTAGAAATGTTTACTTGATCATGCTTTTGATCAATTGCAAATAAATATGGCACCCATCTTTTGGATATTTTTTGGATTTGTAAATATTCATTAAAATTTAAGCACCTGCAATCTCAAGTACTTTCAGTCTTCTATTCTCTATCCCCATATGGATTTTTTTCAGTGTTTTCTGCAGTTGTATTCTTAACAGGCTATCCAGAATTTTCAGCGTCATTTATGTTCACATGATCACTCCAAACATATTCATAAACCGTTCTAATCTGTGAGTCTAACTCAACATATTTATCCAGTTTTGTTTAGTATTTTGCCATTTTGTTTTTGAAAAAGTAATATTTTATCACTGTCCAAAATTCTCCATTTTTCATAAATCACAATACTCGATTAACTCGAATGACTTCCAAATGACCTACACACACACACACACACACACACACACACACACATATATATATATATTTTTTTTTATTGAAATTAATATTTTTAAGATTCATATTATTCCTTTGTACTGTTATTTAATTATATTTAAGTTTTATTAAATAAATCACCGTGTGTGTGGGGGGGGAAGTTTTATATTTCATTTAACATTTTAATGTTTATATTTCATTTCACATTTAAGCGAATTAACATTAATTCGCATTTAACATTAATTAACAGTTTAATGTTAAATGAAATATAAATCACCAAAACACAGTAAATAGATAAGTTAAACCTATGAATATTAATTCCAAGAATCTATTTTTACAGATCCTGCATCTTCAGTTGTTATTAAATTCTATAATTAATTACATTAAAAGATATTTATTTATAATTTGTTAATTTGTTGAAATTATTTCCATTTTTGAAATTTATTATATTCAAATATGCAAATCTGTTGTCCAGTACTGTAATATTTAAAAACGTATTTTCCTTTGCTCTATTATCATTATTGCCAACTGTTAAGATTGTATTTTTATTATGTTTTTAATTTAATCATCATCTTCAAATGTGATTTGATGGTTCATCATTTCATATTTTTCTGTGGTATATTCAAGTATATTTTTTATCGTTATTTTATTTCAAGATTTTGGAAGTTTATTAATGATTAAAAAAAAAATGAATAACACGAGGCATATTCATAAAGTAAGGGCATACGGCTTATATTTAAATACTAGTGGGTCTGAACACAGTTTCACGCATGCAGGGCCATCTGTCGACTATTTATGAAGCCACTGCAGTTGGTTCAGTAATTGTTTCTCCCGCCAGTTGTGAAGTGCACACTGTCATTTGATTATTGTGTGTAAAAGGATATTCAACTGCTGAAATTCATCGGGAGTTGTGCCTAGTGTATGGACGTATAGTAATGAGTTAAGGAAAGGTTAGACAATGGTGTCAAGACTTTAAAACTGGCTGTACAAATGTGCTTGATGAAGAGCAGAGTGGCAGGCCCAGTATTCAGACCAACGAAATTATTGAACAAGTGAACTGAAAACTACGATGTGATTAGTGATTGATGGCTAGTGCTCTGGCTGATGAATTTCCACATGTTAGTTGCACCTCAATCTAGATGATTGTTACAGAAAAGCTCAGATATCACAAATTGTACGCAAGGTGGGTATTGAAAATGCTCGCCGATCAACACAAAGAGTAAAGAATTTGTAATAGACAAATGTTTTTGGACCACTGTCGACAAGGTAGAGATGATTTGTTTCCCGCATTGTTATAGGCAACAAAATGTGGATATCCTACACCAACGCAGAATCGAAACAGTCAATGCAGTTGTGCCATCAAGTTTCCCAAAACCAAAAAAGCTTTAGCAATCTCCATATTCAAGTGGAAATATATTAGCTACTGTTTTTTGGCTTGAAAAGGCCGTCATTTTTTTGAGTTTATAGAATGTGGATCAACAATTACAGCTGATGTGTACTGAAAGATGCTCACCAAACTGAGATGTGGAATCCAAAATCGACGAACCAGGAAACTGTTGTCCGGCGTAATCCTTCTTCACAACAATTTGCATCATTACACGCTGCCTTAACCAAGAAGATTCAAGATTTTCATTGGGAACTTTTTGACCACCTTCCATATAGTCCTGACCTTCCACCTAGCAACTACTTTCTCTTCTAGCATTTAAAAAAGTGGCTTAGTGGACAACGGTTTAAAAATGATGAGGAACTCAAGACTGCTGTTGTCAATTGGTTCAATTCCCAGGCAGAGAACTTTTATGCAGAGGGGTTAAAGAAACTGGTGCAGTGTTACATAAAGTGCTTAGAACTGAATGGAATTATGTGGATATGTATGATATGAATGGAAGTAGATATGTAATAAACTAAAAACCTTTTCTCAAGCATTAATTTGTTTTAATGAATACTTTATGAATGTGCCTCGTATTTGATAATATTTGATATTTGTATCATAATTTATATCATTAATTTATGTTTATATCATTCAATAACTTGAATGTAATATTTGAGAAATATTACTGACATTTATAAATATAAACAAAAATATGAAATGAACCACCAAATCACATTGAAGATAATTTGATCTAAAAATGTGATCTATTGGTTGTGGCATTAATAACAATAGAACAGAGGAAAATATGTTTTTAATATTACGTAATTCCAACTGAACAGAAGAATTCTGTCTGTAATAAATTTCAAAATTTAAAAAAAAATAAACAATTTCCACTAATAACTAGAATTTAATAACAATTGAAGATGCGGGATCTTGTGAAAATAGATTCTTGGAATTAAAACATAACTTATATATTTAATGTGTGTTGATGGTTTAATATTTAATATTAAATTTAAATTTTATTACCACAGTAAAGATAATGATTTTTTAAAAAAAAAAAACATGAATATATACTTGTATATTATTAGCTTAAAACAATTTCAATCATTTATAAAATGTAACAGAAAAGTACACCTGGCTATTCAATTGGATTTTATAGCTATATCAGAATGTTCAAAAAATGTCCTAAGTAAAATATGTTGATTTCCTCATCATCTTCCTTTTGTCTGCCATTTTGTGTTTAAAAAAAAATATATATATATATATATATCTTCAAAACATATTGAGGAATTATTATTACAAATACAATGAATTTTTTAAATTTGTATAACTTTCTTGAGAAAGTTGGCGCTAACTCTTGTCTGCACTAACTTTCGCTAATTAATAACAGTTTATGGTTTAAACATGTTTACAAATTGTAAAGAGCAGTCCCATCATTCTTTTCTCTTTTATATCTTTGTAATAGTTAGTTTATCAAAATAGAAGGAAAAGAAAAAGGAATCACCATATCTTTCTATAACTTACTTTTCATTGTGGTTAATTCTTAGAAGCCAAAAATGAATAGCTAGGTGCTTTTTTACTTTCTTATGAAATTGTAATTGTATTACGGTTTTCATTTTAAATTGTATTTCTCTCTTAGCAATAAAGTAAATTCATATAATTGAAATTTTTTTCAAAAAAAAAATTTTTTTTTCAAAAAATTTGTTTAAAAATATTATATTTTATGAAAAATAAATTATTTTATTTCCATCATTAATAAAAAAGTGAATGAAGATTATTTAATTTGACTGATTTGCAGAAATTAGAAATGTAAATAATTTAAAAATATTACTTTTAAGTCTTAGTCTATTTTTTTCAGTTGGTTTAATTTTATTTTATTTATTAATTTAAAAAGAAAAAAATTAATACATTTTTTTGGGATAAAATATGACAACTATTTTTAATTACAGTATTTTTAAATGGTATTTTTTGGAATGGAATTTATTTTCCATAAATTTAATGAATTATAATCTAATCTTACTACTTAATCAGTATTTAATTCTTTAAAAATAGAAAATTTTTTATATATTAATTAAAATAATTATTTTTTAATTGAATAGGATGTGTTTAAAAATTTGATCCATGAAGCTGATGAAGATTATGAATTGGATAAAATTGCTGATTCTGTTAAGAAACAAGGAGGTGTAGTGATTGAAGAAGAATTAAAAAATATGAAGAACGGTAAAGGCAAATTCGATGATGGTGACATTAATGATGATTATGAAGATAACACTAGTGGATCAGATTCAGATTTTGACCTAGATGAGGTAATTAATGATATTTTGAATTTATTTTATTTATTTGTTGTAGTTTCTACATATTGAATGCAGTTAATTGTTATTCAAGTTAAGCTCGCCAAGAAATCCCATACTTAACCAAGTAACCACCAAAATTTATGAATTTCACAAAAACCCAAAACATTCACAAAAAAATACAATTTCATAAAACCCATTTTATTTAAGTTTAGGACTGGTATTAACAAATTCATTGAAAATAAATAACAAACATGGTACCATGTTTCATTCATCACACTTATCTGCTGTCCAATAAAAAATGCATTTAATTTTTTTTGTGATATAAAGAAAAGTAATTATTAATCAAGATTATTTGTAGTATGATTTGATATCTGTATGAAGTTTTCCCTTTACATAGAGTTCATAAAAAGTTTATGATTTTTAAAACAAAAAAAAATTATCATAGGTTAATTCTGTAACCTAATTTATAACTTTTTAAGCTGTACATCTTGCCAGCATATAAAGCTTACATAAAAGATCTTAAAGTGGAACTTTTTGAATGTTACTAATTTTACACACACTGTTTCATTTTTTCTCATCTTTAAGTAACATTTTTGCCATCTTTATTTTAAAAATTTTCCAGTAATTTAACAATTTGTTAACACTTAACATTCGCTGTCAGTTTTGCTAGACTTTCATGCTGTTACTTGGATATTAGTAAAAAATGCATTTTTATTAGTTTTAATCATTGCTTTTAAGTGTATTTTCTTACTTAGGTTTAACAAAGGAATTTCTTATTTGATATGTATTTCTGTATTACAGAATAATTAATAATCCTGCTAATTACCTGACTTACAATATACTACTAGCTATTATTAATGAATGTTAATAAAATAAATTGTAATTTTCTACTTTACATAACTACTGTGATGAATGAAACAAGTGGTTTAGAAAATAAAAAACAAGACAAACACTATGCACAGAATAAACAAACTGATTAAGACTGGAAAATGAATTATCTTGGGTCTGAATATATATTGTGTATACTGCAAAAAATATTACACAAGCAATTACTTTAGAATTTATCTTCAAGCAGATAGAAATTTTTTTTTTGTTTATTTGAAAAATTCTTTTTTTTGCTTAATTTTAAAATCTAGAACAATTTCTAGAATTGGTACTGTGATATTGGTCATAGTAGGAATGGTTTGTTTTTTTAGTCCAACCTTGCATTTTAATGGTTTGTTTTCATGAGTTCCAAAATTTTATTGAAATAGATTTTAAATACACATGGGGTGGAGTGTAGAGCACTAAAAATTATGTTTTATAGCTTAAAAGAATTCTGGTTGCTTAAGTCTTTTGCCCTCCTCTATGAATCATGAGACCTTGCTGTTGGTGAGGGGGCTTGAGTGCTCAGGGATACAGAGTAGCTGGACCGAAGGTGCAACCATATCGAAGAGGTATCTGTTGAGAGCCAGACTAAGGAATGATTCCTGAGAGAGGGCAGCAGCTCTTTCAGTAGTTGTTAGGGGCGTGAGTCACAATGACTTAAACGGCCATATCAACATCACTCAGTCCTCTGAGTACTTGAAAGCAATGGAAAACTACAGCTGTTTTTTTTTTTTCCAAGAAAATGTGGCTCTCTGCATTTTCAATAGCAATAATGGAGGTGCCTTCCTTGGTAAAATATTCCGGAGGTAAAATAGTCCCCCGTTCTGATCTCCGGGTGGGGACTACTAAGGAAGGGGTTACCAGAAAAATAAAAAATAACATTCTACGAGTCGGAGCGTGGAATGTTAGAAGCTTAAAAAAGGTTGGTAGGGTAGAAAATTTAAAAAGGGAAATGGATAGGGTAAAGGTGGATATAGTAGGAATTAGTGAGGTTCGGTGGGAAGAGGAAGGCGACTTTTGGTCAGGGGATTTTAGAGTAATTAACTCAGCGTCAAATAATGGGCAGGCAGGAGTAGGTTTCGTGATGAACAAGAAGATAGGGAGTAGAGTGGAGTATTTCAAGAAGCATAGCGATAGAATCATTGTAATAAGGATAAAATCAAAACCTAAACCGACAACGATTGTTAATGTCTGTATGCCTACAAGCGCCCATGATGATGATGAGGTAGAGTGTGTATACGAAGAGATTGATGAAGCAATTAAACATGTAAAAGGAGATGAAAATTTAATAATAGTTAGAGATTGGAATGCAAGCATTGGAAAAGGCAAGGAAGGAAATTAGTGGGTGAATACGGGCTGGGCAAAAGCAATGAAAGAGGGGACCGACTTGTGGAGTTTTGCACGAAGTATAATTTAGTAATTGCCAACACCCAATTTAAAAATCATAATAGAAGAATATACACTTGGAAAAAGCCAGGCGATACTGCAAGGTATCAGATAGATTATATCATGGTTAAGCAAAGATTTAGAAATCAACTCGTTGACTGCAAAACTTACCCTGGAGCAGACATTGATAGCGACCATAATTTGGTGATAATGAAATGTAGATTGAGGTTTAAAAACCTGAAGAAAAGGTGTCAGATGAATCGGGTGGTATTTAGAGAAGGTTTGGAAGAGGAGGCAAAGAAGATTTTTGAGGAGGACATCGCAAGAGGTCTGAGTAAAAAAGATAAGGTAGAAAATGTAGAAGAAGAATGGGAGAATGTTAAAAAGGAAATTCTTAAATCAGCAGAAGCAAACTTAGGCGTAATAAAGAGAACTGGTAGAAAACCTGGGGTTTCAGACGATATATTGCAGCTGATGGATGAACGTAGAAAATATAAGAATGCTAGTGATGAAGAAAGTAAAAAGAACTATCGGCAATTAAGAAATGCTATAAACAGGAAGTGCAAACTGGCGAAAGAAGAGTGGATTAAAGAAAAGTGTTCAGAAGTGGAAAGAGAAATGAACATTGGTAAAATAGACGGAGCATACAGGAAAGTTAAGGAAAATTTTGGGGTACATAAATTAAAATCTAATAATGTGTTAAACAAAGATTGTACACCAATATATAGTACGAAAGGTAAAGTCGATAGATGGGTGGAATATATTAAAAGAGTTATACGGAGGAAATGAATTAGAAAATGGTGTTATAGAGGAAGAAGAGGAAGTTGAGGAGGATGAAATGGGAGAAACAATACTGAGATCTGAATTTAAGAGAGCATTAAAAGATTTAAATGGCAGAAAGGCTCCTGGAATAGACGGAATACCTGTAGAATTACTGCGCAGTGCAGGTGAGGAAGCGATTGATAGATTATACAAACTGGTGTGTAATATTTATGAAAAAGGGGAATTTCCGTCAGACTTCAAAAAAAGTGTTATAGTAATGATACCAAAGAAAGCAGGGGCAGATAAATGTGAAGAATACAGAACAATTAGTTTAACTAGTCATGCATCAAAAATCTTAACTAGAATTCTGTACAGAAGAATTGAGAGGAGAGTGGAGGAAGTGTTAGGAGAAGACCAATTTGGTTTCAGGAGAAGTATAGGGACAAGGGAAGCAATTTTAGGCCTCAGATTAATAGTAGAAGGAAGATTAAAGAAAAACAAACCAACATACTTGGCGTTTATAGACCTAGAAAAGGCATTCGATAACGTAGACTGGAATAAAATGTTCAGCATTTTTAAAAAAAATTAGGGTTCAAATACAGAGATAGAAGAACAATTGCTAACATGTACAGGAACCAAACAGCAACAGTAATAATTGAAGAAAATAAGAAAGAAGCCTTAATAAGAAAGGGAGTCCGACAAGGATGTTCCCTATCCCTGTTACTTTTTAATCTTTACATGGAACTAGCAATGATGTTAAAGAACAATTTAGATTCGGAGTAACAGTACAAGGTGAAAAGATAAAGGTGCTACGATTTGCTGATGATATAGTAATTCTAGCCGAGAGGAAAAAGGATTTAGAATAAACAATGAATGGCATAGATGAAGTCCTACGCAAGAACTATCGCATGAAAATAAACAAGAACAAAACATAAGTAATGAAATGTAGTAGAAATAACAAAGATGGACCACTGAATGTGAAAATAGGAGGAGAAAAGATTATGGAGGTAGAAGAATTTTCTTATTTGGGAAGTAGAATTACTAAAGATGGACGAAGCAGGAGCGATATAAAATGCCAAATAGCACAAGCTAAACAAGCCTTCAGTAAGAAATATAATTTGTTTACATCAAAAATTAATTTAAATGTCAGGAAAAGATTTTTGAAAGTGTATGTTTGGAGTGTCGCTTTATATGGAAGTGAAACTTGGACAATCGGAGTATCTGAGAAGAAAAGATTAGAAGCTTTTGAAATGTGGTGCTATAGGAGAATGTTAAAAATCAGATGGGTGGATAAAGTGACAAACGAAGAGGTATTGCGGCAAAGAGACAGACTTATAGGCCACATACTAAGGCATCCTGGAATAGTCGCTTTAATATTGGAAGGACAGGTAGAAGGGAAAAATTGTATAGGCAGGCCACGTCTGGAATATGTAAAATAAATTGTTAGGGATGTAGGATGTAGAGGGTATACTGAAATGAAACGACTAGCACTAGATAGGGAATCTTGGAGAGCTGCATCAAACCAGTCAAATGACTGAAGACAAAAAAAAAAAGAAAAGTCTTTTGTGGCTAAGATATTCAGTTGATAATTAAATAAAAGATTGGCTACAGAAAATTTCAGGGAAAGGTTGTTACTTTTAATTGAATTTGAATGTCATGAAATTGAGTAAGTTAATTGTACTATCCCAAGAATTTCAGCCTAAAGGTGGACAACATTTATTGCCAAACTTTAATTTGGCTTACAGCTGACAAAAGCTGTAATGATTGTAAAGTAATACATCAAAACAAAAAAGAATATTCTTTTAAACTTTTTCCTTCATCTCATATTATAACTGGATTACTTCAAAAAATTGGATCTTTATGAAAATATTTCCTCGTTTCAGCTGTAGAAATAATCATTGAAAAGTGTGAAATTTATTTATTTATTTTTTTTTGACAGAATCCTAATGAAAAATAAGGGGCTAATTGATATAGGGTAATTGAAGTTATCAGGCAATGTTGTTTGTCTTTCTTCTGCGTTGGTTTGGTCAATTTTGTTGTAGGTCACACGTACGATTTTATATTGAACTGTACCTGTTTACAGCAGAAAGATCTGATTCCTGGTGAACTGTGTAAAAAAAATTCAATGTGATCTTGCATAAAAGCAAACAAATTTGTGACAAGTAAAATTTATGCAGAGTCACCTTTTCTTTGAACATGCATGTGTACAATTAGAGAAATATTTACCTTTACCTTCATCATTTGATTTTTGTATACCTAATTGCATACTGTCTGATTTCCGAAGAAAGGAGAATATGTATATAATTTTATCATCATTAAAAACAAAATGATAAAATTATGGCCTAAGTATGTTGTTGAATGAATAATTAATAGCAGTACCTTTGTTTTCATTGTCTAGTTACTTAATGTACATTTTTTTGTTTAAACTACTAATTATTTTTAATTAAAATTTATTTTTTTTGTGTTTTAGTTAGAAAAAACAAATCTTTCCAAGAACAAGAATGCCACTAGTAAAAAATCTGGTTTTGAAGTTGCTCCAAAAGAAAACGGTAAGCATTCTTGATCATATCTTTTTAAAATGCATTTGTTTTCCAACAAATAGTAAACTTTATTACTATTTTATAGTATTTATATCAAAAGTTTAACTTGTAATTGTAACACTTGTTTCCATTACTGATAATCTTAAGTACCTGGCTCAAATACTACAGTAATTCATACAGTAACATTACTAATGAAATACATATGCATAACAAAATTAAATGGCTGCCAACTTTAGATTTGCATCATTAGCTTTATTGAGTTCCATGTGGATGAAAATTGTCATTCCATGATTGTTCAAAGCAGTGAAAATTTTTTTTTTAATGGTCAGTTTTCTACTGATCTTAAGTAAGTTATAAATTTTTGACTTTCTCAAATCAACTTCAGCGTGAATGTGGCTGTATCTTGATACACTCCTGCTTACTTAAGATGCTTTTGTGCTTTTATTTTGTAGAATATTTTTTACATGCAGCCTTTTGACAGTTGTAATGTTCAGTTCTTAATGTGACTGATTTTTTATGAAGATTATGAAACGTTTTAGCTAGTGATAAATTTTTCTTAATCCTGATCCAGATCATGGTTATAACTAAAAAAATTCTTTTTTATGCGATTTTAAATTGAAAATGAGTAACAATAATGTAAAATTATTTTATGTTCATCTTTGCTGTTACCAATTATATGTATCTTGTACAAGTATTTATGGTGAGGCGTCCTATTCTCCCCTCAATTTCCGTTCTATTTGGTACAGGTCCTAAATAGTAAGTAAAAAAAGATAAATTTTACTGTCACTTGGGTGCGATACCGCCAGATGTTTAAGATTTGTACAGTTGGATCGTAAACAAAGTAGATTTTTGTATAGTTCATATAACTAATAAATCAATGACTGACAAATAGCATAAGAAGACAAAGCTTAGTTTTCTAACAGATCATTGGAAATGCAAATATTGGACAAGCGGACTGTAATGGAAGAAAGTTACACCTATTAAAAAAATACCAAAAACCAACCTGTTAAGCAAAAAATCAAATTGTACCTTTTAATGTATTCATTCTGTTAAAATGTTATAACTTAGCTAACATTCATTAGAATTATGTTTCAGTCTAAAATTATTGACTGAAATATTTTCTTAATATTTCATTATATGTATTTAATTTTTTTTAAATAAATCACAAGGCCATGTTTACATTATAATTTTTGTATAAAGAACATAACTCATGATAGCTAAATTCATAGGATATTTTGGTTAACCTTCTTCAGCTGAAATAAATTAAACATTTGTTCTGGATTTTTTTCACTTATTTTCAGACCTTAATAAATTTATTAGATATCTTGGATGATTACTGTGCCAAAAGGCATTATAACTTTGCAAAATGATCCATTCATTAAATACGTTTCTGGTAAAATTTAATATGCAGCGAGTCACTCTCTGTAACACTCATGTTAAAGGGTTTATTTTATCTTATATGTGTAACTGTAATTGGCGCAACAGTCTATTGTTACTTGAGTTATAATTAATAACACTGTGAAAGTGTATAATTCAGAAAATAAACAACACATTCACTGAAATTCATTAAAAGTGAATTTAAGTATTCTAATATTGTTGTTAACAGTGACAAGTTAAAAACAAATTCTGTGAAAAAATTTTATATATTGCCTATGTGTTGATTTCTTTTTTGTACTAAAATTAAATATTTGAAAATAATTTTGTTACCCAAAATATTGACCACTGTACTAATGAAATTTAAACCACCATAACATAGTAAATAGTTAAGTTAAACTTTTAAACTTACCGTATAATTCCAAGATCGATTTTCAGGGGATCCCACATCTTCACTTGGTATTTAATTTTATAATTACATTAAAATAAATTATAATTGGTGAATTTTGAATTTGTGAAACTATTTTATAAATTATGAAATTATTATGGATGAATACATGAATTCTGCTGTCCAGTACTGGAATTATGTAATAATTGAAATATATCTTGAACATTATAGAAATTACAAAAATAATAAATTAGATTTATCTAATATGGCAGACTATCTAATAAACAATAAACATTATATTTCTAATATTAACACAAATTTAAAAATATTAGAAATTAATAAAGATGACATAAAATTAAATATATTAGAAAAATATTACATATATAAAAATAAAATTCAATTTATTGAACCACCAGACAGTGTGTGAAGAGACTTATCTTATAGAAACTGTAACAGAAAGCAGTACTTGTGTAAATTTCCTCCTTGCCTTTCCCACCTACCGGCAGTATGTCCGGCATGGTAGGTCGGTCTGCTGGTCAGATCTTTATTTTATACTATATTAGTAAGCCATTAGAGTACCCAACTTCCTGTGCAGTGTTTTAGCAGTGTTCCTATATGAGGCTATTCTGTTGTCATTATACAAAAAACTACTACAAGGAGTCCCTAATCCCTCATCAATAATGGCCCACCTCGGCAAACCATCTCTCCAGATTGAGGCCGCCCTTCCTAACCAAACACACGTATGGTTACACACGATCTAGGTTCCAACCATCACAGGATTTTGTCTTCAATATTCTAGTATCTAGCTTCTCCACATTTCCCCAGGCCTGCCTACTGGAAAGCATGTAACCCATAGTCCTCTCTGGAGTAAGCCAGGTCAAACCCAGCTCCTGTTGAACACCATCCCACCTACAACAATGGTATATGGTGTGTCTTGTGACTTGCAGTATCTACAAGCAGAGGTTTGCCAGACTGGCATAGGTACCCCTCAAACTCCCCATGCCTGGTTAGCAGCTGGGAGAGAGGTGGGTTAGCAGCTGGCTTTGGGGAGGTGGGATTCTTCCCACCTCCCCAAAGCCATGCTGAACCCACAGATCAATGTTATGTATAATGTGTCTTGTCCATTCTCTCATAGGAGAAGCATTCCAGACTTCCTGCCAATCTCTCAAAAGAATTTGTCTAGCCTCAACTTTAGGCATTCTGTTTAAACACCTTGTACAGCATTTGAGCCCTTAGCAGATCAGGAGGGATGCCTGAAATCACTTCATTAGCATTACAGGAAACAGTCCTGTATGCCGAAATAATTTTGATGGCAATTTGCCACTGAATAGATGACAGCCTATCAATGTTCCTTTTACTAGTAAATGCATCCATCCAGGCAGGGGCTGCATAGAAAATTACAGAAAAGCCACCTGCAGGATAAGTCGCCTCTTGGACGCCCACGGTCCTTTATGGCTTCCCATAAGTTGACTTACTTGGCAATAGCACTGCCGGCATGCTCGGATGTTCTCATCAGGAACCACAGCAAAATCTACAGATGTTTACAATATGGTAACAGATGATACAGAACTACTAGCACCAATGCTCACTATCATCAATATTGATAGATCAGATGTATGGTGTTCACCTCACAGAGTATGTTGAACCCCGTACATACTGATAGATAAGCCATTCACATGCAATGAGCAAAGTTAAAATACAAGATAGCCTGTGAAAATTTTTGAATACTTGTACCTTGATAAGAAATCGACAATATTTTTGATAAGAAAAACATTTTGAGCTCTAATGTTAGCAATATTTATACAGTATTTATAACATTTACATAGTATTGTCAAAAAAGTTTTTAAAAGTAATATTGCTGTTAGAAATATGATTATATAAATTGTTGATACCTCTCTCTCATTATTTCAAAAGCCACTTAACAAAATATTGCAGTCGCTAAGAAAGATTTGTTTGAACCATAGGAACATGTAAATCAAATATTGGTTTCATTATTTTTTTCAAAGATACACTTATAAAATGTATCTCTTCTATATTGATATAATTTAGTAATTTACATTAACTACTCTTTATTTATTTCAGGTAAAAAAGCTTTACTTAGAAAGTTATCTGTCGAAGGCCTTGCTGTTGGAGCTATGATGGTGTCATCTAAAAAAATTAAACGTGATCTTATTGATGGTGGCTGGAATAGATATGCATTTAATGATGATAACTTACCCGATTGGTTTGTTGAAGATGAAAAAAAACATATGGTGAAAGAAACTCCTGTACCTAAAGTAAGTAATATTGACAAATTGTATGTATTTTAATATTTCACTTTCATTGTGATCTCCTTTACTGTTAGAATCTAAAAATAATTATGCCTGCTGGAGATGTCTGAGGATTCATTGCTTTTTTTTTTAGTGTCATCCATATTCTTTTTTAGTATCATCCTAACTTTTAAGATAATTGCTCTCCATGTAGAAAACCCAAAAATTCACTTTCTAAGCAAATTTGTTTTGTCATTAACATTAAAAATAAAGAAATCTATGAATATTGCTTTCCTATACTGTACTATAAGTAGCATTGTAAGGCAGTTTGCGAAAATAATTTCCTTTAAAATTAATGATATAATTTTTATTAATTAAAATCAAGCCCTAAGTAAAACCAAGATGTAATGAGAATGGTAAATGGTCATAGGTAAAATAAAAATATTAAATTTAACAATTTAGTTCAAAAATTCCGTGAAAAATAATCCTTGTCATGTTTGTGATATAAGTTATACAGTAAAGCCAAAAGTATAAATGATTTGGCCTTCCTCTGATCACTGAAGTAAATTGAATCCAGTCCAAGAAGAGAATGCCAAAACAATCAATATTTGCCTAGTCTTCAGCAGATTTGCGTACAAATTTATTTTGCTTAATACTCAAGGTTCTGTTCTTTGATATTTTAAGTAATAATGTAACGGTTAGATTAGATCGTTATACTAATGGCTAGTATACTATTGGTATACTAATGATTAGAATGGTATACACAGGCACAAATGTTTTCATATGCTGCCCTCTCAACCATAATATTCCTTTGGTTTTTCTCTTTTAAATTTTTATTTTTCCAAAGCTGTGATTATCTAAAATAAACTTTTATGATCATTGAATGCATACTTATTTTACACAAGGGTAAACCTTGCTATTACTAATTGCTCCATTTTTACCAATTGAACAATTCATATAATGTCAAAAAACATTTCAGCAAAATTGAAATAAAATTGACATTTTTGCAGTATTTATTTAATTGCTCGTAGTAAATTATTTCAAATGTAATAATACATTTACATATCCCTTAAGAGTGCCAAAGAATTCTGTTTTAAGAAATTTCTTTACATATTAATATTTAAATTTTATTTATTATTATCTTTTATGACTGCATAAGATCCCTTTAGTCAGTCCATTATCCAAATCTCTTCGATGGGATTGTTTGGGCTTTGCAGTACTCAGTACTTTTTCATATGTTTCGATCTTTGTGCCCTTCCTAGTATTGAAAATGTTCATGTTGAGTTTTTTCTTGCGAGTGTTCTTGATTTTCTTGTTTAATTTTATCTTATCTTTGGTGTTTTGGTGTAAGGCCAATTTCCTTCAAATCCTCTCTTGTTTCTCTGATCCATCTGCATCCTCTCTTAGTGTTTTTCGCATTGAAATTGTTCTGTACTAGCTGTTTCAGAAGTCTTGAATCTTGTATCCTCATATGTCCAAAGAACCCTAGTCTCTTACGAATGGTATCAGTGTTGGATTCTAACTCTTTGTGTACGACTTTATTGGGCACAGTCCACCACTGCCTGTCTTTCTGATACCTTTTATTGATGTAGGTTTTCCAATTTTTTCAATTTTCTGGAATCTGTTTCTTTGTTAGTTCAGATGAGAGAATGTTTCTGCTGCATAAGTGGCTTGTGGCATTATAACTCTGTCTTATTTTTGCGTGTATTTGTAGGCATTTTTTATTGTAACAAGCCAGGTTAATTTTTGTGCTTTAGCTAGTTTATTTCTTCATATTTGGATTGAAGTTTGTTAGTTTAGGTTGTTTGTTATTATTTTTCTGAGGTGTTTAAATTGGGATACTATTTTGATTTTATTACTGTTTATGTTTACTTCTTTTATTTGTGTTGGTTTTTGGGGCAAAATTTCTGTCTTTTCAAATGATATTTTCCTAGCAGTTTCCTCGTGAAATACATAGATTTTGAGATTAGGTTGTGGTTTCTGTAGAGATTGACAAGTCTCTGTACATTTTTGATTATTTTCTTTTCGGTGGGCCATTTTCTGATGATGTCACGGTATCTTCTTCTCTGCCTAGTTGAGCATTGAAGTCCTGATTAACTATTTAACATGGTTTTTGGGGATGGTATTTATAGTCAGGTCTCTTGTATATCCCAGAAGTTTTTCTTTATAGTTATTTGGAAAGTTATTTTTATTATTACTGGGTCCACTAATTGAGCACTGAAGTCTCTTGATTAATTATTTAACATGGTTTTTGGGGATGTTGTTTATACTCAGGTCAAGTAAATCACAGTGTTTTAGAAAGTTATTTTTATTATTAGTGTGTCCACGAGCATTTATTATAGTGGATTTTATTAGATGCTTATAGGATATGTTGAGATTATATCCTTGAGATTCCATGGTGTCCTGGTCGGTGTTTCTTATTTCCTGCAGTCCCATGATGAGAATTTTGTGTTTGTCCTTTAGGCCAGTTGTTATTTTCAGTTCACCACTCTGCATGAGTGAATTTACATTGCGTGTGGAAATGTACCTACATTTACACACACACACACACACACACACACACACACACACACACACACACAGGTAATTTGCTTTAATTTTATTGTGGACTTTGTATTTTTCTTGTTTGTGTGTGTAGTGCTGGGGCATTCCAATGATCCAATTGCAATGTTATCTTCTAAGAGGCAGCCCACCACATCCGAATGCTGAACTCTGGTGTTGCTTGGTTCAGTCGTTGGAGTATTCCTTAAAAGACCTTTCATGAATGACTGCCAAGGGGTCAGTTGTGCTGGGACTAGGTCCCGAGTTACAACTCTAGGTGTAATTTAGTGAGGTGTGATTTGATGTTAAATGAAGCTGTAAAGTTTGTTTAGATTCAGTTCACCAGACAAATTTTTCGTATCGGTTCTGGATATATCCAGCGCACCTCATGGAGGCTCAATCTGATTTTTATTAAAGTTATTTTTTAGAAACATTATAGTCTGATCCTAAACAGTATGCCCTAAATTTTATTTATATTAATAAAAATTATTTGTTTATTTTAGGAACTTGTAGATGAATATAAAAAGAAGTTAACAGAACTTAATGCAAGACCAATCAAAAAAGTTGTTGAAGCTAAAGCAAGAAAGAAGAAACGTGGTATTAGAAAAATGGAGAAAGCAAAGAAGAAACTCGAAGGTTTACTAGAGAATCCAGATATTTCTAATCAAGAAAAGACAAGACAGATAAAAAAGTAAATAAAATAAGCCAATTTGTTATTTTATGTTAGAAATTAAAGTTATGAATGGACTGTTAGAAATTTAGCTATCTTTACAAATTTTAACTTCATGAATATGATTTATTTTATCATTGCATGGTATTTAACTGGTATGTCATGGATATTGTATATAGTAATAAGCATAGATGTCATCAGTTTAATTACTGCAATGTAACCTGTTTAGTTTCTTTTATTACAAGAAATCAAATTGTAATGTTAATTGACTATCAGGTTTGTAAATTTTGTTATTCTATTTGTATTTTGTGAGAATTGTGATTGAACAGATTGAAGCCAAAGACTTTTTGGGTTGCCCTTTATTAAAGGAATGAATCAAGAGTTGTTGCTAATAAAAAAATAAATATAGTCCTGCGTCAGTCGTTTTAAGTAAACATCATGTGAAGTTATGCTTTTTTTACAATATTTGTAATCTTTATAAGTATTTCTTATAATTTAATTAAAATCTATAAACATACAAGTCTTAATTACCAAGCTTCTTCCAAACCACTTCTTGTAGAGCAAAACATTTAGCAGCACATCATCACTAAATATAATCAGAATTAAGACATTTATTTGTCCTTTTTAAAGCAAGATACAATTCATAAAAAGAATCAAATTGGTGTATATACAGTGGTAATAATCCAGTTGGATTGTTAAAGCATGACTTTTCAAAATTAAAACTGCAGTGCAAATAAAGTTATGCTCAATGGTAATTGAAATAAGTTGGAAAACAATTTTAGTTAGGTTCAAAACTATTTGCAAAACATTTTACTTAAATGTAAACCTAGATTTTGTTTGTTAAATAGTCATCATCAGTCTTGACCTGCTAACTTGAAAAAATGCAAAAATTTTAACTGTGGTTGTTAGGAATTAAGGAAATTACAAAATCTTTTTCAAATAACTTTTATGTAACTATAAAAGGTAAAGATATCTTTCAGTGTGACTGCATAACATAGGTTTACCTCTTATTTAAATCTGTCAAATTTTAAATCCAGGCATTTATAAATTAATAAAAACAATAATTGAAACTTTGTGTGTGTAAGGTCAACTAAAGAAACATAGAAACTAGAATAAAGGAGAATTTCTTACTCTTTGTAAATATAAAAGATTTTTTTAGTAAGACCAAAGTAATGGGCTCTAGCCTAGCAACATCTGGAAACCGGTTACAAAATTAGAATATTAGAAACAGTAGTTTTAAAAAGTGTTTAATTTAGTAGTTGGGAAACTTATTTTTTATCTATATTGATGGAGACACTTGATTGTTGAACACTGGTGAGAACCTAATATCTTTTCAAATTTTTAATGTACTAAAAATACTTTTATAAAAGTAATGATTATAAGAACATTAAATGGATTTGCTGTTTTGTTCCATAATTTTTTTTTTCAATATTTGTTTTATGGTGTTAATAAGTACTGTTTATTATTATAGTTTATTTCTATATTGTCTACTGATAATAAATAGTAGGTTTATTAGTTGGACATTGATATATATGAGCAGAAACATAAGTTTGCATTTCTTACTGCTTGTAAAATGTAAAAAACAATAGTAACGTAATTCAACTACAAAATTCATAATTGGGAATAAATTAAGTAAAATTAAGTAAAAATTTTACAATTTATAAATTTATTTTTTTATGATAATTATTTATTATAAATTTCTGAGTATTCAATTGAGCAGTGTTTATGATGTTATTCAGTCAGTCATTCACAATGGGGGGTGATACTACAAATTTGTTTTTATTAGGAGAGTTGACAGATATGTTGTTAATTTATAGTAAAGTAAATAAAAATGGAATGGCTGCTGTGCTTGAATACCAGGAAAAAATCCAGATCAAAGAGTACCGGATCGTAAAACATTTTAGGCTTTGGGGAGGCAAGTTCGAGAAACAGTTATTCTTAAATCACACTGATTCAATGCTGGTCGTGAATGTTTTGTGAGAAATGCCAACACTGAAGAAGCATTATTGAATGTGGTACAATTTTACCACCTCAAGCACCGGAATTTTACATTGCTTTCAATCAAGTTACATCAAGTTACAAATCAAGTTACATTGTTACAATCAAGTGTGGCAAACATTACAGGAGCAACAATTATACCCATACCCATTCTATACAACACTTGTACAAGCGTTATTACCACTTGATTTTGATAAATGGATGAAATTGTCGATGTTTAATTAGAAAATGTGAACATCATTCTGATTTCTTAATATTAATAACTAATGAATCCTGTTTTATAAGAAATGATATTGTAAATTATTGAAACTCTCACACTTGGGCAGAAGAAAATCCCCATGAGACTGCTACTAGTCATTTCCAACGCACTTTTTTGTTTAATGTATGGTGTGGTCTTCTTGAAGGATAATCTCATAGGCCCTTTGTGCTTGTTGATAATCTCACAGGCATGGTGTGCTTGTATTTTAAGGAATGACTATGCCATTTTTTAAAACTACCTACCTGTGTCTGATGGCACATAACATTGAGAACAAATGATTGTAAGAGATTTATACTTTCTTTTTTACAATATATAATATATATATAATTATATTCTAAATAGATTTAGATATTATATTATAATAGGTTAATAATATATATATAAAACTGTAATAAATTAAAATTTTTGGTTGTAAATATGTATGAAGAACATCCAGTTAATTTTCCAATATTCAGTTAATTTTATTCACCATCACCATACTCCAAAGTATTTCCAAGGATAGGGTTTGTTGAAAATATAATTGTTTTATTGTTTCTTCTTTAATTTTAGTTGCAATTTTTTGCTAAATATTTTAAATATATTAAGATGTTTTTTTTTTTCTATTTCAGGCTGTATAAAAAAGCAAAAGATATAAAGAAACCAGAAGTAACATATGTTGTAGCTAAGAAACATTCAACTGGTGCTAGAATATCTAGACCAGCTGGTATCAAAGGAAGATATAAAGTTGTTGATCCACGCATGAAGAAAGATAATAGATATCAAAACTCTGTAAAAAAGGGTATGAAAGGTGGAAAAAATAAAAGAAGGAAATAAATTATTGTTACAGTAAATTGTATATTGTCTTTTTTTCTCAAATAAAAGAATTTGTTTCTGTTTATAACCAAACATACAATATTTATTTTTCTGCATTGTAACAAAAATCATTATAACAAAACCATTTTTTTATATTGGTTGGATTCTGTAGATAATATAGATGATCTAATCTAATATATATATGTATATATAAAAATTAAAAGAAATATAAACCATCAAAACACAATAAAAGTTAAACTTAACAAATTAATACCAAGAATTGATTTCGCAGGATCACTTACTTCAGTTGCTATTAAATTCTATAATTATATTAAAAAGTATTGATAATGTGTAAATTTGTTGAAATCACTTCTTTTATGAAAATTTTGAAATTTATTATGGAAGATTACTAAAATATACTGAAAATATGAAAAATTTTTAAATTCTGCTGTCCAGTGTTGGAATGATGTAATATTTAAAACATCATATTTTCCTTTGTATTATCATTATTGCCAACCATTAAATTTTTTTTTATTTTTTATTAAATTTACTAGTTTCTTTGAATCGAATTTGGTGGTTTATCATTTTATATTTTTATTTATATTTATAAATGTAATATTTCTTGAATATATCAATTTTTTTATCATTATTACAAACTTCCAAAATCTGTAAATTATTTTTTGCAGTCAGTAATAATATAACTGCATTTTACAAATGGTGAGCTACATTAGATAATAACTTCTTTTATTGTTATTGTAAGTTGTGTAATGTTCTGTAAATCTATTTTTTTAATGATCTGTTAAAATTAAAATATTAATTTTTTTCTCAAATTTGTGAGAAATTACTTACTTATTCTCGAATTTGCGAAAAATTCTTAACTTTTTCTAAAATTAGTGAGAAGATAGGTTTAGGTTTGATAGATAGATTAGGTTTGAGAAACCTTTTCTCATATTTGGTTGAAATTCTTTTAATTTTTTGCAATTGTGAGAAATTGTCAATATCTCTCAGATTTGTGAACGATTCTTTAATTTTTCATAAATTTGTGATGAATTCTTCAATTTTTCTAAAATTTGAGTGAAATTATTATTTTTCTCATTTCTCAAATTGTTGAGAAATTCTTTAATTTTTAGAAAATAGCCTTGAAAATCTTTAATTCTCAAATTTGTGAGAAATACTCGCTAAGTGTTCTCTGATTTCAGAGAAATTCTTTAACATTTCTCAAATTTGAGAGAAATGGTTACAAATGAAATGGTTATAAAAGAAATGGTTATTTGGTTACAAAGTCATAAATAAACTAAATTTTATTAAAGTTAATTTTAACAAAAAAATGGTAATTTATGATATCACTAACATGTATCCTAATATACCATTTGACAAAACAATAGAAATAATAAAAAATAAATGAAACCCCAGAATACATCAATACTTTACTACTGTTATTAATAAATATTTGTCTTCAAAATAAATAAAAAAATTGTCATTAATTTTTCTCAAATTTGTGAGTTTCTTTAATTTTTCGTAAAATTTCAAGAAAATCTGTAATTTTTGTTAAATTTATAAGTATTTCCTCATTTTTATCAAATTGCGAGAAAATCTGATTTTATCAAATTTGCAAGAATTTTTTTAATTTTTCACAAATTTGCGTGAAATTCTTCAATTTTTCTCAAATTTGCATGAAATTTAAATTTTAATGCAACAATTTTTAAATTTTGCATATTTCATACGTAGAATACTTAAAATAGCTTTAAAAATGAAATAGAAAACCTGATGTGGACACCAGACTTCAAGACATCACTTTCAGACATCCTTGTACACTTATTAAATTACATATACACATTTTTAAAAGTACATCAAATTTTATTTCACTAATAACTTAGAATTGTTTTTCATATATATATTTTTTTTTATTGTTTAATTATTATTTATTATAAACATATTTTTACGATCACAGGTTAATTGTAAAAAAATGCAAAATAATTGTTAATAAAATATATTTAAATTTAAAAAAAAGGAAATGATGTTGAATTTGAACTGATGTGCCTTCTCCTTGTACGATCAAAATTGTTCATTAATTAAAAATGAAAGTAAGTACCACTTATGATATATCATTGAAAAGCTCTCAGTGAGGGCTTATTACTGCAGTTAAGAAAAAGTTGCAAAATCCAAATGTTTTGGATTTTGCTGAAACTAGTCAAAATGGATTCAGGATTTGTTAAAATGGATATTTCCGTTTAAATTTGAAAACCAACATTTTTCATGATTACAATACTTCTTTTACTTGGTACAAGGAAGTGAAAATGGTTACAAAGTCATAAATAAACTAAATTCTGTTAGTTAATTTTAACAAAAAAAAATTAATTTATGATATCACTAACATGTATTCTAATATACCAATTGACAAAACAATAAAAATAATAAAAAAAAAGTGAAACCCCAGAATACATCAATACATTAACTACTATTAAAATAAATATTTGTCCTCAAAATTTGAATATGAGAATAATTGTTATTCATAAACAGAAGGCTTACCAATTGGATCACTTACATCTGCCATTATGTCTGCAGTGTTTATACAAGAGTTTGAAAATAAAATAGTTCTTGGTACATTAAATAGAAGTACACATCAAATATTGTGGATAATATACGTAGATGATATTTTAGTCATATCCCAACATTTAAATTCTCATAACCCATGGTCACAAAAATTTGATATATATATATAAAAATGTGACATTTAGAGCTAATAAATTATACAAAAATGATAAAAAAAAAATTTTTTTAAATGAAAAACAAATAGCAATATTTAATATTTTTGATGATATAATTATAGAAAAAAGGTTTAAATAACAGAATAAAGATAACATGATAATTTTACTAAAATTCAGCAACAGGAAAATAACACAAAAGATTAATAATAGCTATATCTAAAATACAATTGCACAAAAATAATAGAAAAAAATTAATAATGTACAAGATAAAATTCATATAAAAAAGTATATAAACCAAATAATCGCATTGTAAAATATTTAAATAATAAAAATAATAGAGGTTATTTAAGAGAAGTATACAAAATTTAATGCAATATCTTATTGTAACACCAACATATTTAGAAAAAGATGTACAGAACATTACACAGCTTACAAAAACAAAAAGGTTCATATCTAATGCAGATGACCATTTGTTAGAATAGAGATTTTGGAAGTTTGTAATAATGATAAAAATGAATATATTCAAAAAATTAATTACATTTATAAATATAAACCAAAATATACAATATTTAAACCTATGTAAATATATTTTTAATTTATATTTGAAACAAAATTTGATCCCCTATTTGATGCTATTACTAGCAGAGCTACTTGAGCTCTCGGTTTTCTCATTAAAATGTCCAAGAGGAGGTCTGAGTGCGGAGGCGATGAGGATGTTTTATGTTACTCCTGTCAAATCAGTTCTGGAGTTTGGGAGTGTTGGTTGATCGCCTCATCAGTTTGGACACATCCAGCACCTCCAGAGGATTCAAGACAGAATCCTCTGAATGAGGACAACATTCTGATTTCCAGAATGTTGTTGGGGTTGCGTTTGGCTGTGAATACCGGTTCATGCCACTGGGTGCTGTGAGGAAGATCATGGAGTTGGAGCCATTGCTGAAGAGGCATGATGTTATGTTTCTCCATAGAGTTCTGATCGGCAAGGTGGACTGTCTTTAACTGCTTGATATCGGAATTCCATGCTGGACTTGTTCATCACACCTGTTCAGCCATCATGTGTGTTCTACTAGTCATGAGTTGCATGGTACTATTCCACAACTTCACTGACTCAGCAACTTGGTTTCTCCACTCCATAACTTCTTTCATGATAGCACTATCTCCTGAAAAGAATATTTAAATCTTCGTAGTGTGTTACCATGCCCTGCTTTCATTGTGAATTTGTTTACTTACAGCTAATTTATTGTTGTTACAGATTGCACTCATCTATGTTTTGTTGTGAGTTTGCTTATCGTATTATTATTATTGTTTATTTGGGTCATCATTGTTACATGTCTTTCCTTTTATTATTTTGAATTGTGGATCTATTGCTAATTTGTTATTGATAACTTCATTAAGATTATATTACTTTTATAACCTTATAGTTATTATATCTTTATAGGCCTACAGTTGTTACTTACTCTTGTTGGCATTTTGTTATTGTATGTTATTTTGTTACTGGCACTTTTTATATTATCAGATTGAGCTGATGGTTATCCTGTTATTATTTACTGTATCTGGTCTTCTAAATAATTAATTGTTTTTTTTAAATACATCTTGGACTTGTGAGATATATATATATATATTATTTTTGTGAATTGGTGTATGCCATTAATAAATAAATATAGAAATAACCTAATGAGATGGTGTAGTGGTAAAATCATCATCATAAATCAGCTGTTTAACAGTTGATTTTCAAAGTCGAATGTTATGAAGTTAAAATCTTAGTAAAAGTAGGTTATTGTTATACAGATTTGAACACAAGGCAATGGAAACAGGTGGCTGATGTTCAATTAATGACACATCTAAGGAATAGTTGGTGTGAGTCTCTAGAAGACTTATCACACTCATTTGACTGCTTGGAGATGCTTATAGTTCATAAGTTTGAACAGATTCTAACATACACATTTGGGGGGAAAAAATATAAATATAATAAAATTAAATATTAAATAAAATTTAATTTTTTTTTTCTATAAAGTATAAATGTGTTGTAAGAGTATCATATATATATATATATATATATATATATATATATATATATAAACCTGAGAGGCAACTTATCGAGATGAATTTATTTCTTTACAATATAATGAATTTACACAATAGACATAGGCTAGTTTTCCAATTTAGAGGAATTCATTACATTTTTAAAACATTTAAAAATATAACAAGGTAAAAATGAATTCGCCTAAACTCTCCATGACCACTTAGGCCTGCTTGATTCACATTCTATAGAACTGGGAAAATAATACTTCATATAAGGTCATATGACGAGAAAATAATGATATTTCTCGTAAAATGAATTTGCTAGATGAGTTGAACATAAATAATCAGTAGTAATAAGTTAGATTAAAGAAAATTTTGAGCTATGGTTAATAGTTATTAAAAGACCTACTACATTTTATCTACTAAGTAAAAATTATATTTAAGTACCGTATTACAAAACATCTGTTTATTGAGAAGTCTTTCAGGAATAAAGACTCAATAAACAAAAGTACTATCAGATTAAATATGTGTGGTCGAGTGTCGGGAGTGGATGAACAAGAAGCCGTATTTTCTTTTTTTAGAAGAGCTGAAATCAGGGAAAACTTTCGCTAGCCGTAACTCGAAAACAAAGCGTTTTCAGACCTATGTTTATATGACCTTTTTCATTATTTTCACCAGTAGACATGCCTTGAAAGTTTCTCCATTTCTTCGTTTTGCATTTCCACTGAAAAGAAAGTATGCCCAATACATCATCTTCTTTTGTGAAAAACAAAAAACCAATACGTTTGCGCGTGTGCGTGCGTGCATGCGCTAGTGCATGAGTGTTTAATCATAAGTTTCAATATGAAAAAGGTCTCTGTTACAATTGGTCATAGGTCGCATCATCTAGGCCTTTGTACTTTGAAGCATGTATTCTCGCAGGCGTTGGAATGACGACGGTACGGGTTACTAACGATTATTTATACCCGAGATCCGACAACCACGCACATCCTGTCGAAACATATTTATATCCATCCGATGGTCGGTTGCACAGGAGTCACTTTCGGTGATCGGGTGTACACATCAGACGGCTCTGCAAAATACATGAGATACAGTAAACATCTTTATCACTTACATTTTTATAAGAAATCTAGTTACATCTTAAAAAGGGAAAAAGGAAAATACGATAATGTCGTAAAAAGATAGCTTATAAAAGCAGCCAACTTTTGTTCAATTTTGCCATTCCTAGTTTGGATTTGGTCAAACGTTTGGATTTTCTGGAATTTTAACTATGACAGGTGAAAACCGCTACAAGAGGATGAGGCTCGACTGGATCGATCAATTCCTACGATTCGTGTTGATTGAAAAGGCGTTCAACAAGAACGATAACGAAGCGAACAAAGATTTGTTTGGGGTGTTTTACGTACGATGAAGCCAAAAAATCTGCTCGCAGACACCACAACGCGCCCGTATGTGGTTATGTCGGGTTCCAGCCAAATCGACCCGGGTCGATCAAACCAGGACCGACTAAAAAACCCCTCCTGTTAGCGACATGCCCGACACAAACCTTTCGGCATCACTTGGAACATGCCACCTGCCACGTCACCAGACATCAGGAGAAGAGAATCCAAGCCGTACAGAAGGGACAACACAATGATCCCAACCCCGGCCACCAGGCAACCCATTACCCAAACGCAACACACGACAAGACTAAAGATCGTAGTTGCCTTAACAGCTAGACTTGAACAAGCCTCTTCCATTATAGAGGCAGAAACTTAAGTAGTCCAAAGCCTCACGCAGCTTAGTATATATTTAAAAGCCTGTTTCCCGAAAGAATAACGACCAGTAAGGCTCGACCTCAGTCGATCCTTTACTTGCTTCACTCACACTTGCACACTCATACACATTCATCCACATCATGGTTGTCTTCTGTCCGAGTTCAGTGGAGTCTCGACAGCTTCTTTGACAGAGGCGGCCCTGTAGGAACCCTCAACCATCAGCTGCCAAGCTGCCCATCTCCCTCAAGCGGTCTAACGAATCCTCCTTATGCAGAGAAACGTCCATGCCGGTCTCCTTCAGCCATCTTCACTTTTAGAATGTCGTAACACATCTTGTATGCAGCATTCCAACTCGACTCTAAGAGGAGCATCCGCTCCACAATGCATCTCTCGTCAAGTGGCCCGCTGATGGTGCAGCAGAGCCGTCTCTCCTCCTCCTATCGGATACAATTAAATATCACATGCACAGGTGTGTCTGAAGCTCAACAATATTGACATACATCGCTATCAAATCTTCTAATTTTTGCCCGATAGGTCTTGAACAACTGATGTCGGGTTAAGAACTCGGTTGTCCAAATCCATCTCACCGTGTTACCTGTTGATCCACTTCTTGATATCAGGAATCAGTGTGTAGGTCCAGCAGCCACCTGCCGCTCAATTCCACCTTTCCAACAAGGCGCATCATGCAACCGTCTTTAGAGTACTTCTCCTTCTCTCCAAGAGCTCCCCCTATCTTCAAGTTTATCGGAGGGATTCCGGATATCGCAAATATGGCCTCAGCCGACACCATTCTGTAGTATGCTGCCACAAGCATATGCCGCTTGACTTTATTCAGTGTTCTCCTACTTCTGTGTACAGCCAGGGCATCAAGGACCTACAGTATTCGCCATTACTCTGGAGAGAGTTATGGCGGTTCTCGCTGGTGTTCTTTATGTGTGGGCCGAAGCACATACTTTGGTCTAACCAGACTCCTAAATATTTGATCATTTAGTAGACCATATCCGTTTACTATCCCTGACACATATTGTGATCGGCCTGAGCGTTCTTCTGCCACTCGCTACCATGGCCTCAATTTTTTCATCCGCCAGATCCAGGCCTTTGGTTGAAAGCCGGTCTTTAATCAGCAGTATTACATCTCCTGCTTTGGCAGACAGTCCATCTACTGTCTTGTTGGTCAGTAATCACTGCTGCTAAATCGTCAGCATAGACCACTAAACTGGCGCCCTCTGGCAAATCCTTCCTGAGGAGTCCATCATAGAAGATCCATCACAACAGAAGCCAAAGAATCGACCCCTGCGGGACACCCCTTTCCACGAGGAACCCCTCTCGATATTTCTCCGTTGGAACCACTACTTCTCTGCAATGGAGACAAGTTTGCACCATGCGCGCTAGATAATCCGGCACACCTCTGTAAACAAAATATCTGGTCGTTCTAGAATTGTTTAACGGGGAAATCAACCGATTACCGATTAATTGCATTCGGAAGCAATTGATCGCTACGGTGCGATAAAATTCAACATCCTAATCAAGTTTTCGTACGGAAAACCGCTGGTGGATGAATATAGGGATGGGCGTTTTAAAACTAATAAATTTAAACAAGTAAAAAACAAAGTACAAAAATCGAGTTATTTTTATTTATTATTAATTTTAGAAAAAAATATTTTATTTTTAATTTTAATTATTTGCGTAACACCCATCTTAAAAAAAAAAAACAAAAACAAAAAAACGGTATTAATAAAAAAAAGAAAAAATTAATTTTACTAGTTATTACACAATATATTTAAAACAGGTTCGGTCTTCTGATCAAGGAAAAGTGGTTTTTTCTTGTTGGAAATCATGTTCGTTAGCTGCAGTATAAAGGGAAATAATCCCAGTATATTATATTATTAAAAACAGATCAAGATGTAAACAATGACAAAATTAAAATATTTTAAATTCGTGCATACTATGCCAGGTTCAATTCGCGCATCATAATAATGATGCGCGAATTTGCATTTTGTTCTGTTGTTTTGTTTTGTTGAACAAATAGGGAGTCAGATTTTCTTTTAAAGAAAACATAAAAAGATCCTTTTAGATGTTTATATATTGTTTTTTTATTTTTTTATTATCTCTTACTAATGACTAATAAATGATGGCTTATAATTCACGACGGGGATTGAATGGATAGTTATCTTCTTGTTTAAGAAGTTATAATCAGTAATCTAAAAATTCACCATCCTATAACGCACCAAAATCGTCCAGTTTTACTTTGAAAACTAACACTCAGTTGTTAGAACTCAGAATATTGCCAACATTTTAACGTTACCTCAGTCTTACGTTTTACATTTTATTTTTATATTTGTACCATCTAGACCTATTATTAAATATCGATGATGACTGTTTAATAACCAATATATTTAGGTCTATGTCTTTATTGATTTTTGTATTTTGTAAACAGTTCTTGAACGCTTATGCTTACTATTTTACTGTAATATTAAATTAAACATGGTTTGTAATTTTTATTTAATTTATCACTAGATTTTCTAAAATTTGAAAAAGTACAAAAATAATAATAATAACATTTGAAACTACCATTAATTTTTATTTATCCAACAATCCCAATTCCTCATTACCAGAATTACACCTCCGACTAATCAAAAGGTTTTTTATTAGATCTATGATTTTATACATTTTATTTCAACACTGGTCTTATTAAATAAAAATGAAATGACTACGTTATATTAGTCTTTTAATATTGATGAGGTCGTGATGAAACATAATATACCTTGGTGGTAATAAATGAAATCATACTTGTTAGACTACACACTTAGAAAAATCTTCTATAATAACAGTGAGTGAAAAGAATAGTTCTTAACAAAAGATTTTCAACTGTTCATATAAGAAAAACGAGCTTAGAGAGAGCCAAACGATGTTATCATCTAAAATAAAAAGAAAAAAAAAAATAGGAGAAAAGAAAAAGCATACGGATTTCCCGCCAACCTGTAACAAATGGCGCCACTGATACCATATCTAAGATGATCATAACCGAGCCAAAGAAAATAGTATACTTAACTATTTCTTTTAAAACTTCACGCTTAAGATTTTTATTTATCAAATCTACTAAGTTATATATACATAAATATATATTTTTTGTCAGATTCGATATTCAATGTATATCTCTTCGATTTATTCACATTTCATTCAAAATGTTGAAGTTATATATGTTGTTTTTATATGAAATATTTCACCGTTATGAAAAATGTAAATATACTTTTTCTTCAACTGATTTATGGAGAAATAAAGAGTAGAAACTTATTTTTATAATAATTTATGATAGAAATAATAAAGAAAATGCTCAAGAAATATTTATAAAACGTAAAAAAGAAATTGAAATTAGACACGCATTTCGGTTTTTATAATAGCTTGTCATCAGTAATTATTATGGTATTATTGTAAAAGAATTAATTAAAGTAAATATTAGTATACACGTACCTCTTAAATTCTCGTCACCTGTAATTACCAACCGTATGTAAGAGATGTAGTGGATTATAAATAGGGCGCTCTAGGCTTAGAATTTAATTGATAGACCATAATGTAAGATTCCTTTTGTTTCTTCTCGAACTATTCCTGCGAAATTATGATTTCATTTTTTAGTTTTTTCTTTTATAACAAAAAATCGAAAAAATAAAATTGTGTATGTTGCACAAAATAAGCTAAAAATTATTGGATGACTTTCCCTGTTATTAATAATAATAATAACTAAAAACGTAAGAGCCAAAAAAACATTATTTTTGTTTTATATATGTCTTTTTTACTTTTATTTTAAATGTATAATTTATATCCTATTGCATATGTTAAATATTTTATAATGTTGAATTTTTCTATTCGATGTCTACTTTGTATTCTTTTTTCATCTATATTAAAAAAAAAACTGACAGCTTTTGCAAGATTAGATGGTTTGAGGTGTTGCAATTAAATACATCTGTTACTTATTTTCTTTATATTTTGAAGATGATATTTTATTGGTCAATTTTTGTGATGTTGAATTAAAAAAATAATTTATTTTCTGTAAAACTGAATTTATATAATCAATATTTTGCTTGTGTTAATGAGATAGTTTTACAGTAATTTATAGGTAATTATGATAAAAGGAAACTTCATATGATATATGTAATTTCATTATAATTCAATTATAAACTTGATTAAATTAAAATTAAACTTCTTTTTGCTAAATAAAGCATTTTATAACTGGATAAAAAGATAAAAAGAGATTTTTTAATATTATAGATAATTTTGGTTTTATAAATTTTATATTCATTTATTTGACCTTTAAAGATTAAATAAAAATTCAATAATCAGAATGAAAAGTTGAAAAAATTTGAATTTCCTTTATAATTTGGAGCTAATCATCGACAATGGCCATGAGCGACCCACTGACCAACTTAAATGAAGTCAATATCGTAATTACCGTTATAAAATTACCAGGGAGCAATTTATAAAATATTAAATGAATAATATCGATGTATGGAAACATAAAACAATCAACTACACGAACGTTTTGGGTTACTTTTTTGTTTTTTGAAGGGTTTCGATGGTCAATTTTACTCTATAGACCTTTTTTCTTTTTTTCCTGTTTAGCTTCTGGTAATTACCGTTCAGATAATACCTCAGAGGATGAATGAGGATGATATGTATGAGTGTAAATGAAGTGCATTCTTGTACACTCTCAGTTCGACCATTCCTAAGAAGTGTGGTTAATTGAAACCCAACCACCAAAGAACATTGGTATCCACGATCTAGTATTCAAATCCGTATAAAAATAACTAACTTTACTAGAATTTGAACGCTGGAACTCTCGATTTCCAAATCAGCTGATTTGGGAAGACGCGTTCACCACTAGACCAACCCGGTAGTTTACTCTATAGACCTTACATAAGGCTAACTGTACAGTTATTAGATAGAAAACGAAATTTCCTCAGATGACAACTTCTTGCTATAAGAGGAAGGGTCTAGCAGGGTTAGCTCTATATCCATGGAACGGATAATAGGGAAAAGAGAATTATTGATAATAAAAAGGGGGTGATGAGAAAGGACGATCTTACTATATGGCTAAATTACCTAATCTAAAGGTTGATTTATTCAAAAGTGAGGTTAATCCTACTTTCAAGAACCCATTATATGTGTGATTAGAATCCAGTTTGATCAGTGATTAGGTAGAACTAAAAGTAAAATGACAACATATATTAAGTAAAATATAAGGTAATCAAATTACAAGTAATTTTATTATTATTGTTTTGTTTTGATTTATTTTAAGTTTGGGATGTAAATCGTGTATATTAATCCTTTAATATTATTAATAATTTTTAGCTATCCAATATCATATTAATAATAAAGAAACTAATTAAGTACCATTATGTTTTCACTAAAAATTAATATTCATAAAAAAAAATTAATAAAATTTTCTTCAAGTGAAAAAAAGTTTCAAATCGTAACAAAAAAGTTAGATAAATAATAATAATAAAAATTTCAGAATTGTCTTAAGTATTAACAAAGTTTCCTTTATTGTTGAAAACACACTTAACTCAAGTGTTGTGTTAGAATTGTTGATTTAACTTTTCCAGACAGGTGAAATAACTTCACAATTTACAAAAGCATGCATTTTATACTTTTAGCGGTAACTTGTGATACAGTGAAACTTAATACGTTTACATTGTCTACAAAATGCAAGTTTCGTAAGCAGTTTTAACAATTTTTTAAACCAATTTAAAAATAATAATAAACCTCATTACATACTTTGTTTTAAACAATACTTAAAAGTAACTTTTCTTAAAAAAATAATAATAATATTAAACATTTTATTTTTTATTATATGGTATGTAAATTTTAAAAAATAAGCCAAATTACTTTATTCAATAATATCAAACTCAAAATGATATGCAAACAATTAGAAAAATAAAATAAAAAAGATGCAAAAAAAGTTCGCAAAAAATGTTTTCACTAAAAATAAACTAAATTTAAATGTAGAATTAGGTAGCCATCTTGATTGTTAAACAATCATCATCAATAAGTACTGGAGAGTTGGTGGGGGGAAACTAATATAGTGTTTGTTTTATAACTCAACTACTCCTGTTCTCTTGCTAAATCGTTTTCTTAGATTAAAAACATTTTATTTACATTACATAGTAAAGTATTTAAAACATATTTAAATATTTCTTCAACCAGTTTTCCAGCTACTGCTGGATCGGGGTGTGTGTATGTGTAGGCAAATGCAATTGTAGTTACCGGCTACAATTGCCTAGGCAATTGACGTAGGCAGGCCTGACGTAGCTATAGCTTCAGATGAAAGTAGTACGGAAATGGTGGTACGGTCGCCATTTGTGACGTAATCCAAGATGGCGGCTGTCCGCCATATTGGAAACGTCACGACTGACGTCACTAATTCAAGATAGCGGTGGTCGGCCAACTTGGATTGTGACGTCCGTGGCGACCGTAGCCCGTCAGTGTTGCCAACTTGATTTATTTTGTGTCGACATGGTTATATATTGAAGTAATATTTCGAAGGTTGGTACCACTGTTGTGTGGCGGTCGGTTTGAATTAAATAAATAAATAATACTTAAAGTGAAAAAAATTCAGTCGGCTAGAGGATTCGAACCCGGTCATGACGGGACGCGACCGACTGATGCCTTAAACCAATCGGCTGCGGTGACTCCCTGATTTAATGAGTGAAAAATGTTCTACATAAGCTGTGAATTTTAACGTCACATCAGTCTGTACACACACACACACATATATATATATATACACACAAGTGAATAAAAAAAAATTTAGACGTACCTCGAGGATGATCCCGGTCGTCCAGGCGATGGCGTCGGGAGGCGTTACCGTGAAGGAGAGAGGTTCTCGTCGTAGATCGTGCACCGGGAGGCGGTGGTGGCGGTGTCTGCTGCGCGTGTGTTTGCGTGCGTGCGTCAGCGGAGTGACGCAGAGGTGATTACCGTGCGAGATGCGGCGCTCGACCGAAGAATTGTGGGACTGACGTAGTCAAAGTTGTCCGATTGACCAATCGCAGCGTTGGAATTTGAATCGGCGCATGCGCACTAGCCGTTAGTGCGTACGTGCGAACTGGATCGTCGTTTCTAATAAGAGCGGATACGATAAGGAAAATTTTTTTTTTATAATTATCGAGTCACTAATACAAAAGTGTCTTGAGTTGTTGTAACCGGTTAAATCCAGTTGTGTTTGTATATAAGTGAAAAAATTTGTTGCATTTCCACACCACCCAAGAGGTAGCAACCGTGGTGCGTTGAGATTTTTTTTAGAGTGAAATCTCTCCCCGATAGGCCTACAAAACACTTGTACAAATGATTTAAAATATAAGCTAAAAATTAAGTTGGATACTATAAAAATTACTCCGAATAAAAATAAAGAGAGACTTGTATTCTGTGTATAAAAAATGGTCGCATATCCACACCACCCAAGATGCAGCAACCGCGGCGCATTGAGATTTTTTTTAGAGTGATATCTCTCCCAAAACACTCAATCAACAAAACACTCATCTACAAAAGGTATCTTCATGATATGTCTTTACAAGTCCGCGATACGATAGACATCAAACGCAAACGATGGATACCGATAAACTTGCACAAAAGATTTATCTGAAAATAAACCGTTAACTTTCATGTATGTATACGAAACAATTGCAAGTATACCAGTATCCATAATTTACGTTTGATGTTTATCGCATCATGGTCTTGTAAAGAAATACCATGAAGTAACATGAAAAAATGTTTCGCATACAAAAGTTGTATAAAATATTTAAACACTCTCCTCACCATTTGCAACATAATCCGATAGTAGATATATCTATTACCACATCATGTCGCGGGCCTTGGAACCACTGCATTCAATAAACGTAATTAAATATCGGTTTACACCTCGAACGTTTCTCAACGAATAAACTGCTTCACTCAGTTACACGTTATTTATAAGCTCCTCCCCACCACCACAACTACCTCACCTTGCTATCAACGAATCAGAATGTCACAACCTCCCCTCCACAATTCGGAAAAATTCAACTGATAGGTATTGTGATATCCTGACAATTGCATTTTGTATGATTTGAAGCTACAATTTTTCTATGATACATTTTCAACGTGCTATTAATAAACTGTTCTGTTATGTTAATTTAGACTATCACTTTTTCGATACCATTAACATCTGGTTGGCATACCCGAACCTATATCACAACGATGTAAAACGACATAAACCGGTCTGAAAGTAAATCTTTGAGAATTTAAATCTTTCGAAAGACTCATTATCAGTACGGATATTTGTTGCGGTATTTTACACCGAAAAGCTAACGTTTGCATATACGTTTCGTAGAATAACGAATTGAGACACTCTACAGTAATTATAATGTAACACAAAAGCTGTATACACAATAAAATATTCATTTTCCCCATGTTCAACCGTTCACGCCGAATGCTTAAGCACAAATAAACTTATTGTCGTCAGCAGACGACGCTCCTCGCAAAACGTTTTATAAACAGAACTAAATCAGTTTTTTATTAAACACTCTCCTCACCATTTGCAACATAATCCGATAGTAGATAAATCTATTACCAGATCGTGTCGCGGGCCTTGGAACCACTGCATTCATTAAACGTAACTAAATATCGTTTTTATCTTGTTTTCTTTAAAAGAAAACATTTTTAAAAAACAATAGTTAATTACAGTTTTTATTGAATGGTGGTTTAAAGTGTTTTTTGTTTTGTGTATGTATGTGTAATTTTGTGTTGTTCGTTTAATGTGTTGTTGTCCTGAAAAGGACGGTTTAAACAGCTACCTGTTAATCATTATTCGAATGTTACATCGAAAGCTTTACCAATTAGTCCTTTATATACGAGTTTTAAGTTCATAGATATCATTGTTTCTAATTCATCCTCATTAAGCGTTTCGGTAAAAAGTCTTGGTAAATAAACGTTAAATGGTTGTTCTTCTTCGCCATCTCGTAAACGAAATACTATGCTCTTCCCATAACGTGTAGCGATTTTCCTTAACCATACAATTTCATAAGGTTTACCGATAGTGAGATCACCAACGCTTTTTGTTTCGAAGTTGGTAGCAACAAGTCGCTTATTCAATTGATGAATAAAATCTTTTCTGTTGCCGTCAGTCATGATGATGTTGTTTGTCCAAGAGTTAGCTTTAGAATGAGACTAGGGCGATTACGAATGGCTATTTATACCCACACATCTGCTTATCAACATCTGCATTCGGTATTCCAAGAATCAACGACTAATATTTATTGTAATTGCTTATCAACTAGCAACATCCGGTTGAGCCATTTATTTTTTCTTATCAAAGCCATAAATTGTTTTTATTCTTATCGTCAGATAAATAATTCCACGAATCGTATTTATTTTAAGTTCTTATCTACTAATCACATACGGTCAAGCCAATTATTTCTTATCAACGCTATAAATAATTAAAAATAATTTTTTATTCTTATCGTCAGGATAAATAATTCCACGAATCGTATTTATATTAGTTCTTATCTACTACCCACATCCGGTTGAGCCAATTATTTGTTTATTATCAACGCGATAAATAATTTTTTTCTTTCCAATTAACCGCATACGAACAAGTTTGAAATTGCTTATCAGAACTTGTATTCGGTCGTGCCAATTAAAAATTATATTTCCTTATAAAACAGTAATCATAAATCAACCACAAACTCGTTAGCAAGTATTTAAAAGAGAGACGGTGCACTGAACGCTATGCACAATGGATCTCGCTACCGACAAGCAATTTATATTGTACGTCATAGAGTGCGATAATAAAGAAAATATCGATCCAAATATTGGTGAGATTTTTCAGTATTTACAAACTTTAATAAACAATAATAATAATGAACACCGAAGACCTATAAAGAACAAAAAAGAATAAAGCAAAAAAGACTGTTAGACAAAATTATGATTATGTAAATTTAAGAATTTAAAGCCTCTCGGGTAAAGGTACATTCCACTAATTTTGAAGTCGAGAGAGAAGCGAAAGATAAAATTATCCAATATTGATATGTTAAGTCGAGTTGGGATTGCATTAGTGGTAAGATAAGTGTAGTTTTTGTTCTGCTGTTTTTGGTGTTTTGCATAAGTTTTGGTGATTTTATTGGTTAGTGGATTGGAAAAATTGTTGGTGAAAGATTGATGGACATGGACACAAAATTTGGTGAGTTTTAGACAACGGACTGATTAGACAATTGGATTTTTCTGCTTTTCCTATGATATAACATAGGAGTTGGATGTATTTAACCAAATAATTTAGTTAGAATTATTGTAAATTAAACTACAAGACTGTACAAGTGTATTACGTCACGCAATTGAAGTAAACAAAGACTTAGAAACATTTTCGTCCTCACAGAGACAATTATAAGGTGATCACTTTTTCTCTTTTTTCTGACTCCTTGTTCGTCTCAGACCAAAATCCCCCCGGATCTACACCGAACCGGGCCTCCGCTATCTCCTGATCCCCAACCAAAAAAACCCCAAGAAATACCCCCTCCAAAAAATCCTCGCTCGACCAAATCCTTCCGTTTCTAGGCGTTTCACGCCATTTCTGACCTATCCGACCCTGCCCGATCCAAAATTACCCCCACCCAAAAATTTTCGACCCTATTTTTGGCAACATACAAATCACTTCCCACTTCCCCCAAAAAATCCCCCCAACCCCATACTCCGGCACCTCCGGAAATCACCGTGTGGGGTGTTGATTAAAGTGGTTTTCAACCGTGAACAAGGATCTGTAGTCACGTTTTAATTTGAGTAAATCGTTGTTGAGATATGGCCGATGAATCGTTTAAGGCGACGAGGAGTCTGACCTGCTTCCCAGTATGCGGAGACATTCAAAGAAGATCAAGAAATTGAAAAGTTGAAAGACGACGGAGACGAGCAAGGTCAGGGCCCCTAAGAGGAAAATCGACAGCAGCGATAGAGATCACTCAGATGGTACAGACATGTACCATCTGAGGCATGGAATTGAGGAATTAAATGCATATATCCAACAGCACACAAACAGCAAACTTGAAATTAAGGATTGTGCATACCGAGTGCTTGAATACGCCTAAGATGTGGAGGCTACAATGTACACATTGTACGAATTTGAAAATCCAGTGCTAAACCAGGAGAAAGCCGGGCAAAATTCTGATGATAAATGAAGAGTGACGAGAAATGAGATTAGAGACAAAATAGAAAGAGCGCTAGAGACAGGAGGTATGGACGACTTGGAAGAGGTTATGAAAGTACGATGACCAAAAGATTTATTTAAACGCATGGACGTTGCATACGGCTTCCCGGCTGAAGAGGTAGAAAGTGCCCGGATATTCCTTTTGTCACAAGAGTACTGGGAAAATGGTTTATTCGGCAAATCAATAAGAGAAGCTGCGCCTGGAATATCGAAGAGACTAGATGCGAGAACGAAGATGCCATGTGGCACAGTTTTAATAGATACAAGAAGTACGGATATTTTATGAGGACTCTGATAATTTCACCACCTACGTGATCATGGTCGAGAAGAAAAGCGAAAATTTGGTCAGAAATCTTACAAAAGCCCTACACAGAGTCCGCAGCGCTGTAAACGGAAGACTCGTATTTTACATACCAAATGATAATATTGGAGATAAGACATGCAAGTCTGTAGAATATTAGGGCAATAGGTTAGATAAGGCTGACGACAAATGGAAGATTTTCCGAATAGAAAAAGAAGTGACGAAGAAGAGAGTCCAAAGTCCTACCTCGTCGAAAGTTACAATTAAAAAGGCAATTACGACATACGCCAACCTATTAAAAGAAGTAAAAGGAAACATCGGGGACGACATGGCGGATAATATCTTATCCGTCAAGGAAGGAGAGCTTAATCGCTGGAGATGAGGATAGCCAACTCCACAACGAAAAGAAATGACGTCAAGATGAAAATAAATGATAGTGATAGAGTGATAAATGATAAGTGATAGAAGAACAATAACTCTTTTGGTACACTTTGACCTGAACAGAATAGTCAAGTTAAAAGGAGAGAAGTCAGGCATGCATTACAAGGTCACCCCATTAACCACTTCCGCTATCCAATCCCTTCCTTAATTTACGCCAATGATTGAACTAAGTCTAGCAGTTGCTATGCTAGATCAGCTCAACCAACTATTACTCGACTATAACTTAGTTACAGTGTCGCATAAGATCAGACTCTAAAATCGCCTCCGGCATCCACCACATACGGGAGTCTCGCCCCGAATTATACAAGGCTTTCGGTCTCCTCTGGTCGGAAAGAAAGCGCGTCTCGGATGATAAGCTTATAAGCACATCTTTCGTCGGGTTTCTGCCACTGAAAACTCCTTTGGATCGGAATGTAGCCCAAAAAATTCACACTCACCATGAACAAATCAGTTAACTGTTTATATCCCGTCAGATTACTGAAAGACTCAACGGAAAAGAATGTATGTCAGCATACTGCGACTGGAGGGTATTACATCTGTGATATCGTTGGCTTTCCATTCGTTCCGGAGTTTAAGTTTCAGTACAATGTGCGATAAACAAGAATACGGTTTGCGATAAATGCGGTCACAGTAGGATATAGCTTTGGGAATGAGTGTGCAGTAACAAACGAGCGAAGTTTATGTCACGAGTGTTCCATTTTTGCATAGCGGTTAAGAATGAAAAGCTGTTCGGTGATTTCGTTTTGAACATGGGACAAAGTGACATTATTCATTTATTAAAGTGTAAGCTGATTTTATTTAGTAAACATCAAAAGTAAATAAATTTAGTATAAAGTGAATTAATTATTTTGTGATTTTTATCTTACTATTTTAATATGTTGTTAATTCTTTATTAGTTTCTATTAGTAAACTTCATTTTAAGATCGGAACGGTATTTTGCTATTCATAATTACCCATTCTATACATATATCTTATGTAATACGAGTAAATAAATTATATTTGTAATACGTTTTACGTGGTATCTCTCAATATCAGTGTCAAACAGCGAATACGCGATAATATGTATATTTATTTATTTACAGTTAAAAACTAAAAGCTATAAATTCATTTTTTAATTATTTTGAAAGTTACATTCAAACTAACGTATAAAATTTAATCTATATTTTAATTAGATTTGCAATGGATAAACGAATAGAAAAAAACACTCTTTCTAAATATTTTCTGTAATTTAAGGGACTAATAAAATTAATATATTTATCTTATAGGGGAAATGGCGACCGTCCGACTATGTAGTCAGACTGTGTACACTGTCCGTTTTATACCTGATGAGTTGAGTAATGAAGCACGTGACTACTCACACCGACGAAGTTTGCGACTGGAACACAAGTTTAACACGTTCTAATTCCCACTTCTACTGTTTCATTACAACAAATGAAATATCTAAAAAAAAAAAACATTGGTATTAAATAAAATAGTGTTATTTTCAATCTCGATTTATTAATTATTTGGTTATAAACACTATTTTTAATTATAGTATATTAAATTTGACCAAAAATATTATACTCGCGTATAAAACAAGTCCGAATTGCTTTCTAAAACTACTAAAATTATTTCATTTATAAAAAAAAATAATAATAAAAAAACATAAATACGTTTATTCTTTTGAAAAGTGATAAGATTAGGAAATAAGCAGTAGGTAGGTTGTTTCTCGTTTTAACCATTTTAAAATAAGAAAAAAAACAATAATTCAGTTTGCACTTCGTGAATTATGGTGACTTAAGGAGGAAATTCATTATTTTTTTCTTTAATGAATAAATAAATAAGCAGTGGAATTATTTATTAATGAATAATTATTTATTAATAAATAATAATTATTATTAATAAATAATTATTTATTAATGAATAATTATTTATTAATAAATAATAATTATTATTAATAAATATTAATTATTTATTTAATAAATAAGTAAGATTTCAGTGCGGTATATTTATCAGTTAATTTTTTTTTAACCATTTACTTCAAACTGCGGTGAAGGAGGAAGAATCAGATTTGATTTTTTTAGATTAGTATTATTTAAATTCCTGAGCTTAGAAAGAGTGAAAGCAATGAAGATCTAGTTCAAGGTTATATTATGTGGAGTTCAATATGTTTCGGGTAATAATTAGCAATATTTTGTCAAACTCATTAAAAAAGTAAACAGATCCACATCAGTATTGATTTTATGTTTTTTTTTTTTTTTTTTTTTTTTAGTTCATTATGGTATACAACTAATAGACGAAACTACCACGCAAATTCTTGATGTAGTCTTTATCTTGGGAGTTTTATTTAAAATAAATAGCACTTCAATACCTTAAAGTCATACGAAATATTTTTAAGTTGAAGTGAAAATTCCTTTTTTTATAAAATTAATTCATCGTTTATATCTAAAATACTGATTTTCAAACCAGTAAAATTAAGATTATGCATTCTATTTATAAATAGAGTTGTATAGTCTTGGTTCAATAAACTTTGACTAAGTGTTACATTGTATTTTTAAAAGAAAACAAAAGTAATAAAATTTTCCAATTATATTAAATAAGTCATTAATAAACTTTTTTTCATTAATTTAATTTAAAAAAAAAAAAAACACAAAAAACTAAGTACAAAACATATTAGATACAAACATGATAAAGAATAAAAGTTAGTCAGGAAATTGGGATGGGTATATTGTACAAAGGGTAAAAATAAAGAAAGTGAAGGACTGAGGTGGAATGTATACAACAGTGAACTGTCTTCCACTAAAAGGGTATTAGCCTTTAAGCTTTCTACTTTGCTAAGCCTTCTCACATAGGACACTATGTGTATCCTTTTCTAGCCTTACAGACACTTAAAAGGAGAAAAATCTTTTAACTCTCTATTAAAGCAGTTATTCTTTTCTTCCTTAGAAAGAAAACAATGAAAATAAATTGTAAAAAAGGATATAAAAAAATTTTTCACGATTAAATTTATAGATTCAATTTCAAAAGATCTCTTTACAGCAGATAAAATGAAGTTTTATATAATATTTACAGAGAATAATAAACGTATAAAAATAGTTGTAATGACTCCTTTCAGTTCTCTGAAATGGCTTTACTGAGTAGAGCATATTTATTATATTTTTATACAAAATGTGAAGTATTTGCTAAAGTCTTACCTATACAGTGGTATCGATTTTATCCTCGTGCAGAAAATGTAAATAATATAGAAATTTACTATTTACTCGTGACTGCTGCTCTGTTACTAAATATCCCCATTCAACATCCCTCACCAATGCAGTACAGCCTGTTAAAAAACCGCATCGCATTGTCTTTTCTAACATAAACATATTGGCTAAAAAAATAATATTTATAATGAAAGGATGGATAATATCTTGAATAGCTTCTCGTGTTTTTAAAACGGTATGGGGGCGTGCGTTATCATAAAGAACAATTATGCTCTTTGACAAAGAACGAGGACAATTCCTCCTTAATGAATTTTTATTATTCTAAAATAAAATTTATTTATCCAATACTGTACAATTAACTAAATTAAAAAAAATTAAATAAAAAAAAGAAAGACACAAAAAAAATTTAAAAAAAAAAAAAAAAAAACCTATCAGACTCAACTGAATTGAACAGTAAAAAATCTTATTGTAAATAAGAATAAACCGAAATCTGATTGTAGATACACTTTCCAGTACATCTACTTTGTTACGACTTATCTCAATTTATGAGAGTGACGGGCGATATGTACATAATTAAGAGCAAAATTCAAAAAATTAATTAAAAAAATTACTATTAAATCCAAATTCAAATTTAATCAAATTAAAAAATCAAAAAACAAAAATTAATGTAACCCATAATAACCTTCTTATAACTGCATCTTGACCTAACATAAATCTTTAAAAAGAAAAAGAAAATAAATTTTCATTACACTCAACGACAGAGATATACAAGAAAAAAAAGGTACAAAAAATCGTGGAATATCATTTAAATTACAGGTTCCTCTAAAAATATTTAAAAACCGCTAGATCTATTAAATTTCAATTATAAAAAATATACTACCTTAGAAAAAAATTACTAATTAAGAATAACAGGGTATCTAATACTGGTTTAAATTGCAAAATCGGATGTTTGCAATTCATACTCTAACGTTTTATTCCGGCTGAAAATTATGAATTCATGTTTTATCACAAATTCAATTTCAAGTTTGTGATACATTCAAATTTATCACAAACAAAAATAATACAAACATACAGCCATAATTCTAGGTAAACAAAACTGAAAATTTGTAGGTAGGAGGTGAAAATATTTGATTAAATTTTTCAAGGAATACAAAAAAGTAAACAGTTGTCAAAAGATTAAAATCTTTAAATTTTAAATGCAATGGGTAACTTGTGAGATGGATTTAAATTTAAAATAATTTTTTTTAAAATTAAAAAAATATTTTCTGTTATCACAAACCATTGGACTAAGATGAGCAAAAGGTTTTTATAGTGGTTTGAAAGCCTATCGATCTAGAAAATATAGATGCAAAGAAATATCCCATTTACTCCTTTTCTGAAGCAAGGTATAGCTAAAATATATATATATATATATAAAGTAATCTTTGAGGAAGCGGAGCGAATATATTAAATACGAGAATATTAAATCTTACAACTAAAGATTTGAAATTTTATTTCGACCATAACATCTTTTTCCAATTCTTGAAAAAAATCTGATAAAATATTTCTCCACCCTCGAAGGTAATATCTGTCTATTAAGTTTGAAGAAAATCGATCAATGGGGTCATACATACCCATCCGTCTGAAAAAAAATAGATATTTTGGGCTTAGGGATATTGGAATAAATTTTTTTCGCAGATTATTTACAGTCTATTTAAATCTATTTTTTAATGTCTCCTTAAGGCACAAAAAAAAATAAAAGCAATTTTTAGAATTTTTTTGTACAGATTTATATGCTTTCCCGTTATAGCTACAGCTGCTTTGGCAGCATATATCGCTACAGTCGCGAATGTAAAATTGGATTATATATTCGCAACTTATGATAAGCATAATAGTAATCATGAAAGGCTCGTTGTACAGGAATAAAAATTTGCAAGTAAGATTTAAATAAAACTATTTATAATATTTAAAAAAAATGTTAAGACTATTAAAGTTTATTAAAATTTAAAATTATTCGTTTATAACATAACATTATATACCAACCTTACATAATAAAAAAAGAAATAAAAAGTAAAAATAATAAGTTAATAATATATTTTTAAAGTAAAAACCGTAAAACCGTTCATAATCCGATTAAAAAAGATTATTAAATCCTTTTATAAATAAAATACGATTGCTAGCTTAACTTCTTGTAATATTAAATGAAGTAGTGGTTAACACACACACACACACACACACTTTTTTTTTAATTTATGTATTATTTTCACACATAATTACAAACATAACAGTATTACTTATTTCATTTTTAATAATAATAATAATAGTAATACAAAGAAAATTTAATAAAACAATTTTTGCAATAACATGAAATGTGTATGAAAATTTAGGTACCCTCTGTAGACAAATTCGTGTTGAGGGTTATCATTACAATAATATTTTATAAAGTGAAACAGAAATTCCGAGATACACCCCAGCAAAATAAACAACAATTAACAATTAAAAATATTGTAATCCTTAAATAGAAATTTCTTTTAACAATTTCTTGAGTAATTAGATTAGAATAATAACTTTTCAATTTCATTGATTTCTAGTATATACATATAAAAAAAGTAAAATTTAGCTTTCCACCAGTCATACAGAATCTAACAATATTTCTTACCTTATCTTACAGCTTCTCCAATCTTTACATTAAAAGCGCTTTCAAGGGATTCCCTCATCGTCAGTTAATCAATTTTTTTTCTTCAAAAATTAAATATTAAATTAAAATATTAAAAACTGTCGCATATATTGTAATATGTAGTCAAAAATTAAAATAAAATATTGCCCGTAGCCAGCCACACATACAGTACTGTACTCTTGTACAGTACTGTACGAGTATATATGGCTGACCACAGGCAATATTTTATTTTTGACTACACATGACAATATATGCGACAATTTTTAATGTTTTAATTTTAATGTGTAATTAAAAAAAATAATTTTTTATTAACTGACGATGAGGAAAACCCTCGAAAGAGCTTTTAATGTAAAGATTGGAGAAGCAATAAGATAAGAAATATATTTAGATTCTGTACTGTTGGTGGAAAGCTAAAGTTTACTTTTGTCTTTCATATAATTAGTACAGAGGAAGATATGAGCAAATATAATAAAAGGAGAATTAATTTTACTAAATATATATATAATATAAACATTCACTAATGCGAAGATCAAGAATTACGAGGGTTATTTTTTTTTTCAAGGTTCGATCGGTCGCGAAATAAAAACTCGTGCAAAAATCGGATGAACTTTTGCGCATATGTGTTGCGCGGCGTCTCTAGTATGGCCTTCAATCACGCCGCGTCACTTCGTTTAGTTTTGAACACGCAGCTAGCACGTAAACATGTCTACAACAGTAGCATCTCCCGCCGAGTGTGAAGTGCGTACGGTAATTCGATTTCTTCAGGCTGAGGAGTGTAATGCGGCTGAAATTCATCGACGAATAAGTAATGTGTACGGTGAAACCTCAAAGAGCGACAGCAAAGTGCGACAATGGTGCAGGAACTTTAAAGCAGGACGAACAGTTAATGATGCAGGCGGTCAGCGAAGGAAGCGAGTGTTAACCGATTATCTCGTTGAGCGAGTGGACGAGGCGATTCGAGAAAATCGTCGGTTCACAATTTCTGTATTGATTAATTCTTTTTGTGAAATTTCAAGGTCAGCTCTCTACACCGTTGTGAGTGAGAGACTTCAGTACCGCAAACTGTGTGGGAGATGGGTTCCCAAGATGCTGTCCGACCAACACAAAACAATGAGAATGGACGCCTCCCTAACGTTTCTCCAGTGCTCCAATGAAGGAGAACATTTTTTGAACAAAATTGTCACAGGGGACGAGACACGAATCCATTTCGAAACTAAAGAAAGAAAAGAACAATCCAGCGTAGAAACATGGCTGAAAACACAGGCGGGTCCTTTCTATGAAGAGGGTATTGGAAAGTTGGTACCACGCTACGACAAATGTCTAAATCGGAGTGGCTACTATGTAGAGAAATAGGGTAACTATGTAAGTACTTGTTACAAATAAAAAATTTTTTATTTTCACTGTGATTTTAATTTCGTGACCGATCGGACCTTGAAAAAAAATAACTCTCGTATATTCCATAAATTTTAAACGATTTTTTAACTCAGGGAAACTAAAAACCGTGAAATACGAAAATTCCGAAGGAATAGATGTAATTTTTTGTTTAGTAATATTTTTTCCCTTGTATATTACACCGACAGTGAAAATAAGCATTAAATGACTTAAAATAAATTTTCCATACTTTTCAAGCATGAATGTTTTCGTTCATAGAGTAAAAAAAATGCAGTCTTAATCCTTTATTTTTAATTTATACTTGAATACGTTTGCAGAAAATTAAATTTTTTAAATTTGGAACCAAATGAATCCAAAATCTAGCATTATATTACATTTAATTAAATAATTTTTAATGGAGATTGGCTAATTATTCGACTTGTTATTATTAGTACTTGTAATTTTTACATGATTGCAATTTTCGTATGCAAGAACTTAGGTTTTTCATTTATTCATCGTTATGAAAAAAAAATTGAATAAATCAAAACAAATCAATACTGTAATGAAAGTAAACCTAAATATAAAACCGTAAAGAAAGTTCACCATAAATTTTATTATAGGCTATATAATAAAAAGTTGAGTAATAACATTGTTCCGGTAAAGTTTGAAAACAGAATATTTCAATTAGGATAAACGAATATACCTTATAAGATTTTGATTTTTCTACGAAATGTTTAAAATGCTAAGCTCAGTACATTTATAATGTACGCGTATGTGTGAAAGTGTGTGTGTGCGCGCGCGCTTGCGTGTGTGAGAGCGAATTAGGTAAAGTTATATTGGGGTGAGGTTGAAGTCAGTAAAAGGGATGGATTTATCTCTTGAACTGAATCTATCTATGAAAGTGAAGCTTGAAGTGAATTATTCCTAAGTTCTTGACACGTGTCGGTCAATTTACGAGGTCACTCTGTTATATCATGCTCTAACAAATTTTGCTTTACACACACACACGCGCGCGCCCACACACTTTTACTCCGTTCAATCATGTTGTTCATGCTAAATAAATCACAAACTTTAAGTTTAACCTTAATAAATTGATGACGTCATCAACGTAGTTTTCTATAAATTCATGAGTACATTCTAAAAGAAAAAAATCTCTAAGTACAAATATTGTGCGAAGAAACAACCCACATACTATTAAATAATATTTTTTTTTATTAAATTAAAATACTTGTACTGTAATTATTTTTATTAATTTAATATAAATGAATTAAGTTACAAAATTATTATTTGTTTCTAAATTAAAAATTCATTGTAATTATGATTTTTTTTTATAATTTTTAAATTATAGAGTTTTATTTTTTGCTTAACCTAATCAGAACTTTAAATTTAAATTAAACTTCAATAATTAAATATGCAGCATGTTCGATCACGGGAACAAATGATCTTTCTTCTTATCTAATTTGGCTTGTTATAAATTGCTTCTTCTTAACTTACTTTTTTTTTTACCAGGACCTCCGTTAGCTATTACTTCAGATAATGAGATGAATGACAATTTACATAACGTGCGAAAATGCCATTCCTGACCGGGATTCGAACGCGGGACCTCCGGATGAAAGGCCGAGACGCTACCACTCGCGCCATGGAGGCCGGCTTAACTGTTACTTTTAGATTAAGAACATGTTGTCTCTCTCTTTTTTTGTTTAGTCTCCAAAACCATCGTAAGGTATTACTTCAGAGGATGAATGAGAATGATATGTATGGATGTGAATGAAGTGTAATCTTCTACCATCTCAGGTCGACTACTCCTGAGAAATGTGGTTAATTGAAACTCAACCACCAAAGAACCAAAGATACCCAAAGAGCACCAACACCAAAGAAGATTATCCACGATTCAAATCCGTATAAAAGGTTCAAATCCTAGTAAAGGTAGTTCCTTTACTAGGATTTGAACCTTAGAACTCTTGAATTCGAAATCAGCTGATTTGGGATGACGAGTTAACCAATAGACCAGCCTGGTAGGCTAAGAAAATGTTGGCTCGTTGGACAAAAAATTGTTTCTTTAAATCAACATAAAGTTAATGAAGATTCGCATATTAAACATTATGGGTGAATCTTGCCTCTCTGTGTATTGAGAGGATAATTCATCGCACCATAGAGGTGCCGAATGTTCAAATAAATGTAAAAATATTGATATGATTAGATAATGTTTTATTTCAATATTTAAATCATTATTTAATTATAGATAAATTACCCAAATAGTTTAGCTTGAACATTAATTAAGTTTATGTTGATTTAAAGAATATAATTTTTAACTGACGAGATAATATTTTCTTAATGTAAAAGTAACAGTTAAGAAGAGGAAGCAATTTAAGAACCTTGTGATTCAAAAAGAACTTCACAATTTTAAAAGCATATAAAAATTTATTGAGATAACTTACAGATTCGGTTGAGGTTTCATTTCATAGAAAAACAATTCAATTACTTAAGAAGAAATAAAATATATGATTCCACGATCGAACATTCTGCCCGCCAAAAATCATATAATTTTTTTTACCTATTTATAAGCATGATAATAATAATGTCAACAACAACAAAAACAACAACAACGATCATAATAATAATAATAATTATAATTGAACTCATGTACAAGTACAGAATTATTCTTGAGTAACAATTTCGTGATAAAGTTTTTCTATGAGCGAATCCTAAATCGCTTAGAACAAATAATTCTTGCATGAGATTAATACTGAATCGATTGAGTGTGTAATGTGTAATGTAGGTAATCATCTGAAAGCGAATTTGAATATCCATGTCGTGGATTGGAGGGTTTTGTAGAAATTATTAAGAAAAATCAAATTAATTGATGGTGTGAAAGAAAGAAACTATGAGGACTTCGTTCGGAGGAAAGAATATATGGAATAGAAGATATTAGCATTTTAAATTTGTAAAAACTATAGAAAACAACTGAAAAATATTGAAAACAGGTAAAAATATTCAGTATTTATTTGGTTATAAGCAGGGTGTTGGATATCCACATGAACTAATAAAAATGTATACTATTGATCTAATTTTTTTAAAAAAAGATGCTTGAAACATTTTTTAAATTGCTGTAACTATTTCAATCAAATAAAAATGTATGCCAAAATAAAAGCTTTTAGAACATCAAAAGATATCTTTTCTTGCTGTCCATTTAGGATAGTAAACACAGCTTTTTTTGCTGTAAAATAACATTAAAATATAAAAACTGAAAAAAGTTAAGTATATTTATTAAAAAAGAATTTAAAAAAAATATACATTTCTATTTTGACTATACATGCATTTCAATATAGAAAACAATTTCAGAAAAAATTTGCAGGATAAAAGTTTTTACGAATGCAAAAAAAGAGATAGCGGATTTGTTGGACAGAACAATAAAAAACAAAGCACAGTGAAAGAATGAATGAATTCTGGAGGAGAAAGAGGGAAAATCAGAACAGAAGGAATTGAAATAATATTTGCATAGTCCTTTGCAGGCCTGTTCGGAAAAAAATCTAAAAATATTTTTTCAATAAATTGTGAAGTTATTATATTCATTTATTAGTTGTAATAAATAAATTGTATTGAGCAATGTAACATAAGACACAAGCCATTCCAAAAACATTATAACGATCTCAAGAATAACAAACGTCCCACGTCATACTTACTAGCGAAAATGAGAAATGAAATCGTTACCGCTGCCTTTTTTTTTACAAATTTTAATGTGATATTTTACGTATATCAGAATGTTGACCAAAATGATGGTTCTATTGAGTCATATAAATAACATCTTTATCTGTTATTACAAGAACTTGTTATATTATGATAATCTTCAGAGCCACTAACTCTGACGTGTTTTGCATGTTTTTCGAAGGTAGTGAGCTTAGACGTTTGGAGGTAGTGCGAGAGCTCGAAGAAACTGACTCGAGTTTAGACTTAAATGTAAATTTGAAAAACCGGGCAGAGTGGGTGGTTGTCGAAGGTTTTATAAAATAATTAGTTGTTGAGCGAGTTGTATCTAGAACTAACAGATCGACGACCCGGGTGGCTATGGATTCGTTTGGTTGCTTTCACCGCCAGGTAAGGCGTCTCGGTAATTTTGTACTGCTTAGGAGATTGGTGATGTTGCAAAAAATATTTTAAATTTGGTATGACCTTCACTGTAGTATAAGGTTTGACTTGCTAAAAATTATACAAATTTCTTAGATCAGTCCAGTTTTTATATGAAAAGCTGGTTTTGATAGTATAGGGTTTTCTTCATTGATGGAAATGTCACTTGTGGTATTTGAATCGAGGGCATCCTGATAGAGGCTAAACTGATAACTGAGAGATGTAAGTCACGTTGAGGGTCGGAAGATATTCTCCTGTAAAGCCCATCAGGGCTAGGAACGAAAGGGGTGGTATGGCGACCGGAATCGTCTCACAAGGGGGTCTTCTCCTATTGGTTCAGGATGGTATCTCACTTATTTTAGGTTCATTACATTTGTCGAAGCCATACTAAAACCTAAGATAGGAAGTGTATAAAACACTGGTCCCCATCTGCTGACAAATAAATAATTCATTACACACTATATTATATTATTGTTTTTACTCAGTAGTCCTAATCAGCCATTTAACTGGTTTCATTCTCCCATTACATATATTTTTTTATGCTGTGCTTTAACTTCAATATACAATTTATATCTTCAGTTATCCAGTTATCTACTTTATATTTTGCAATCTTCGCCTTCCTTTAAATGTTTACCCTACATAGATCACCATATTGCAAAATCAACTAAATTTTTATGTATTAACTAGCTCTACCCGCCACGCTTCGCTGTGGCACATTGTGGTTGCATGGATGAGAAATGAGAAACAAAACAAAGCATACGTTTCATAGAAGTTTAATTTTGCAATACTTGTGGATATACAATATTTTTTGTTTTTCCACTGTCTGCGTAGATATAAAGGCTATCTGGTTTGCCGACTCGGGAACACGCAACATACAGTTGCCCATGTGAGAAGCAATCCGCATCTAAATCTAAACCACACAATTCTAAAGATTGACCTTGAGCTTTATTGATTGTGATTGCAAATGCCAATCGAATTGGGAATTGGATGTGCAGTGTTGCACGCGTCATTTATACATATATCCCACTGTTGGTCGTTTTCTAATAAATTCAGAGCTTAGTGAAAGGTGCAGCTCAATCACGACACGATCACACAAAAGTACCTCGATTAAAGTGAATATTTAATTCAGATTGTATAATAATCTGAATCAAATGCAAGTGGATACATTTTTTTTTTTAATAAACAATGTAATTGGGAACAGGTATTGTTTCACATGTGACTGCGGTTGTCGTTAGCTAGTATGGCGAGTGTTCCCCTCGCTTCCGGCAGATGGCGCGGTCACTGGTACACAGCTAACCGTTAAAAAAACTGTTTTCTCGCGGTCGCGGGCATGTGACTGATGCGAAAAATAGATAAAAAACAATCTTTGATGCGGGTTATATATCGTGCTAAAATTTGAGCTCAATCGGTGCAGAACATTTTGAGTTTTTGAAGCATACACAAAAAAACTTAACATTTTCATATATAAAGATTTGTGGGCTGCGAAAAAAAGCCCTTAGTCGTGCGAAAAACACATCATTTTAAATGCTTACAAAAGCAGAGTAATGCTTACAAATGACAGAATAATCAAATGGCGTTGATTTCAGATGTTAATAAACTGCTAACGTAAGTAGAAGTTGTGCTGCTTCAGTGTACAACGTGATTCTCGAGTATGAATTTACTAATGAATTACGGTCTCCAAAGAAAACAAAACCCCGCAGGTCAATTGAGAATAAGGTGAGATTTTGATAAAAACGGGATTCGTAAAAAATTACACGAATTTGAATTATTTAGAAATAGTTTAGCGGTGTATTATGTGCTTTGGAAGAGAATTCGGTTATTGTCTTCAACAACGCTTCTAATCATTAAACGAAAAGAATTCTAGCCGTGTTATAGAAAAACAATGATATCAAAATGTGGCTTAGTTCAAAAGGAATAATTTTTGAAGAGGTTTAAGTTAATGTTCAATCATTCCAAAGGGTTTCGCGTATTAAAAGTAATTATAGTCCGTATAAAATTGGTTTGACACACAACGCCATATTGGTAAGTCGTGGTTTTATTCGGCTCCTAACGAATATGTTTGCCGGCCTCCGTGGCGCGAGTGGTAACGTTTCGGACTTTAATCCGGTGGTTCCGAGTTGGAATCCCGGTCAGACATGGCATTTTAATACGTTATAAATCATTCATATCATCATCTGAAGCAATGCATAACGGTGGTTTCGGAGGTTAGAAGAAACAACAAAAAAAAAAACGAATACTTAGTTGTGTGGTTTCAGTGTTACTATTTGTGAATTTTGTTCTTTGCTTTTACATAGCAAAGAACGCTAGATGACCAAAAAACGATTGTTTGGTCATATATATGTAAAAAAATAACCTAACAAAGGTTTTTTTGGTCATTATGTAGGGATATTATTTTCTGTGTATTTGGTTATTTCTAGTTTTTATGTTCGCATAGTCTTAAGTCTATCTGGGCTATAAGAAAGTTGGGTGTTTTAATTTATTTACTGTAAGTCATCCTTCTAGGTGGCTTTTCTTTTTGTTTCGGTGTTTCTTTTTTTTTTTTTTTTTTTTTTTTTTAATAAAATACAGATGTTTTAGCTGTTAAATATAATTCAAAGAAATTTGTTACTTAACCAGTTGTGATTTTGTTTACATTGGCAACGGCCATACGGGCTCTTTGTGATTGGTCGTTGTGTTTGACAGCGGCCATCTTGCATTGATCTGATTGGTTTTCCTTTGTTTACATTTCCAATTTAAAAATGTACAAATTAAAAATAGATAGATAGATTTATTAAAAATAGATGAAAACAATCTTTGATGCGGGTAATATATCGTGCTAAAATTTGAGCTCAATCGGTACAGAACATTTTGAGTTTTTGAAGCCGTACACAAACGAACTTAACATTTTTATATATATAGATAATGGGATCAAACAATTTACAACCAGATTAAATTTGAATATAAACATTTAATAATCAAATTTTTGTAAAGTATATAGAAAAATTTAGCTTTTTGTATCTTTAATTTTTGATTTTATTAAAATATTTTTCAGATAGTTTATGTGGTAATTTTTTGTTTGTATCCTGCAAAAGGAGCTAGTTTTTAGAATTTTGATTCAAAGATCTTATTCTAGCTTAACATCTTATAACGCTACCCAAGGAAAAGTTTTTAAAAAAGTTAATTCAATAATTTCGAATGAAGAAGTTGGGACCGCTATCTATTTTTGTTTTATAATCAGCTGATAGAATTTTCTATTTCTTTTTTGTGTAAAGTTGTTTTATTTTTTTGGTTTTATGTGTTTTTCATTAAGAAGGATTGGTTTTAAACACGAAAGAAAGGATTTTTATTATGAAAAATTATTTAATATCTAACTATTTTGTTTTGTGCCAAGAAGCTTTTCAACTTCAGTTCCCGGGTAAGAATGTACCAAATAAATTTTCAATTCATCGTTTGATAAAGAAGTATAGAGGTATATTTGCAATCAGAGACATATCCGGAAATGTTCAGTACTTAATGACAAAACATTGGAAGATGCTAGATTCAACTTTTTAACTCAACAGATCATTACCAAAACTTGCGCAACACAAAGAAATATCTGTGTATAGTGCTTTTGAAGCTGCTTAACTTAAAGCCAAACCGAATTCATGCATCACATGAATGCTGCTAGGTTCCACTACTGTCTATGGTTTAATCAGTTCGTTTGGGCGAGCATTAAAGTATTGGATAATATATTTTTTACAGATGAGGCTTGGTTTCATTTGAGTGGTTACGTTAACAATCGGAATGATCGCTACTGGAGCTCCAACAATCTTCACATCATCCATTCACGACCTCTACACCCACAGAAAATTGGTGTGTGGTGTACAATTTCCAGGCGAAGAATATCTGGCCCCATATTATTTGAAAACACTCTTAATGCAAACCTTTACCAAGAAATTTCAACGCAATTTTTGCAAATTTAGAATTAAATGAGAGAGATTTGTGGGTTCAACAAGATGGGGCCAAACGACAAGAGCAACAATTGACTTTTAAGAAATTTCTTTGGTGAAAGAGTAATATCGGTGGCTTTTAGCCACTTGATGTTTCTCCTGCAGATTTTTTTCTCTGGGGATATCTAAAAGATTATGTATTCAAAAATAATCTACACATCATTGAAGAACTGAAAGTCAACATAACTTATGAATTACGAGAAAATGGAAGAGGAACACTTCCTTGCAAGGAATATGAAAAAGAAGGCTAGCACTGATGAAAATAAGGGACACATACAACATTTGTTGAAAAAAATTTGACCTCAGTTTTGTTTTGCACAAATAATTATAATATTTATAACTAATTGCATTAAATAAAGCACATTATTTTTCTTTAAACTGGGTTGCTGTTTTTGGGTTTCATTTTAAAACAAACACTCTGAATTTCATAAAATCAATAATTATTTGGTTTCAAATCTTTATACATTATTAATTACAGTAATTAAAACGGATTTTGAATTTAAAAATTTATAAATTTCTGTAGTTTATTTCAAGCTTTGAACCTTATACGCGGAAATATAAAAATAGAATTTTACAGCGTATGAAAAGTATCATGCTTGACGGGGATTCAAACTTGCAACCTCCAGGTGAAAAACCGAGACGCTACCATTTGCCACGGAGGTCAATTTTTTATTCCTTATTTATTAAAATTTATTTTTCTTATTTACCTCATTTGTTTATTATTCTCTTTTAATACTTTAGAAAATATTTTACTTTCAGGTAATTGATTCAAAAAAAAAAAAAATTGATTAAACCATAATTAAAAAAGTATTACAATTAAAAGAGCTGTATGTTTATCATCTGAATCTTTGAGATAAAAAAATCCTGCCTGCTGTTACAATGATCTGTTGGTAGGTAACGAAAACATTATTTTTGCTACAGAAATTCATCTTTTTAAAATTTTACTTGTTAGTTAATTAGACTTTTATTCTGCTACATTTTATTTTTTAAAGGAATTTAAATTTTTTTCTATTGATTTAAAAAGTTGACATAATCATAATAAGTAATGATGATTGATGATTGATGGTAGTGGTGGTGGTTACAATTAGCAAGAGTTCTGCAGCTTTATTTAAAAATCGTCATCTAGAAATTTGGAGTATTAAGATAGGATAAAATAATACTATCAATGAAACAAGAACGCTACTTAGTAATCTTAGTAGAACAATAAACAGAGACGTAAAGTATTATTAAATACAAAATTAATCAAAAAGTAAGTTCTTAGCAATCTTTTACACCCACAAAAATAATAAGTACGCTGAACAAGAACAAGTATTACACTATACATACAATTATTGTGGTAAATATGTTTAACATTCATGCCTGTTTATTTTTTAAGTATTAGTAAGTTTTAAATAAGATTAGCAATCTTCAAATTTTTACACTATCTGGTTATTGCAGATTTTACAAATCAGTTACAATAAGACTTCAAAATTAAGCTTTATAGTAGTCTAGAATCTACCCAAAACCTCTTTAAAATAAATGAACAAAAAACGTTTAAAGAAAAAAAAAATAAACAAAATCTATTACGATAAATTTTTATGTACGAATATAGTCCATGAAAGTACAATGGCCCGTTTCCGTGACTTTATCCTCATACTTGGTTACTTATTCATTAATACGACAATAGTTAATCTGAACAGATTAACCACGTCTCAACAGAAGGGTGCGTTTTAGATTAAAAAGAAAAGATATGATTAATGTGCTATATATGTCTAACGCTCTGCTAAATATGTCTAACGCTCATGCCTGTTTATTGTTTAAGTACTATTAAGTATTAGGTTAGTGAAGAGAAAAATGTTTTTAAAAAATTTACATTTTTACATAAATTGTATTCAAACTTAAATATAAGTTTTATTTATTACAACTTGAAGCTGATATATTTAATATGAATAAAAGTATTAAATTTGCTCATCCGGAATTTTTCTGCAAATCTGATGTTTTTTTTTTGTTATTTTCATTGTCCTGTAATACCAAAAGTTAATGATGTGTTAAGGGAATACGAGTCTAAATACATTTCTTTTTTTTTGTGGAAGTATTCTGGGTCTGTGTATACGAATATAGTACTGTAGGGAACTAACTACGAACATTCAATAACAGGGGGACACAACCCTGGGACAGAACTTAACAAACAATGCCTTCTCTACGTCACTTCCGGCCAATTACTCAACCAGACCGTTCCAGTTCACTTTCCAGTTCGTTTCATTTTATCCTGTTCCATTTCACTGAATGTACCACCTACACCCATAAAGGATCTGATTCCACACAAAAAATAAATGTACTTTTTCTTTAACGTTGACCATTCTTTATTGATTACATTTTAGGCCTCTTTGAACATTATCGCTGTTCTAATGGAAAATAAGCAACAGGAATGCATGCGACAACATATAATATGAAAATATATAAAAATCTTGTTTTACATTATTTAATTAATTAAATTATCCATTTTTATTCGAATTAAAAAAAGTGTTTGGATATAATCAATTTATTTTTTGTGCTTTTTTTAACAAATTCTACTGTTAATAAATGGAGACAATAATATATATATATATATATATATATATATATATATATATACATATATAAGTAGCTTGCAGGTAACATAATATAAACGTAATCTCCATGAAAAAAATATGTACTTTTTCTAAAAAGCTTTTTTTTAGGTTTTATGCGTGCGAGCCGAAAAAAGAAGAAAACTTGTATCTGTATAAAAATAAAAAAAGGGCTATAACTAATTAACCTTAACGATCGTGAGCTAAGATTCTCTAGAATACGATTACTGCATTATTCTTTTATCTGTAATATTTTTATTATATTTTTCATTTATGGCAATTAATTAAGATTTAAAAAAAAAATTATTTACATAAAAATACTTTTGAAACAAAGTAATTAATAATTAATTACATATTTAAGACTATTCAAATCAAGTTTTAGCCTAACCCCCAATATTGCCCTCAAAATATTATTGTTTTTGGGCCCCTTGCGCTACAAATACGCCTACGAAGACAAAAAACAAGTTCGGTTAAATATATGCAAAAAATAAAACATAGCTTTTTTGAATTTTAGTGAAGGGGCAATTTTGAGGCAAATTTTTTATGGTGGTAAGAAGATCATCCAAGTTTATACTTCAATAAAGTGGGGTTATGTTTGCAAGATTTTTATTATTATTACTGCAACACTTTATTTACAATTGGTTTCATATTTATTTACAATTTGAAACCATAAAAAACTAATAAAAAACCATAAACAATACCATAACAAACTATAAATAATAATTGACAAATAATGACATCATTTAGGAGTACCCAAAGATACTGCTCGTGAAATACCGACACCAATAATTTACATTACTTATCTTCATAATGGATATTCACCAACAGAAGCGTAATAACAAAATAAATAAAAGTATCTCAATGAACAAAAAGATATCAGATTAAAATAGGAAACTTATTAAAGAAGTTCAACAAACTAGAGATCTAATGAAATAAACTTAAGATAAACAACAGACAGAGAACGATCCATAAGTCAGTCAGTCAGAGCATGAATGATCACACCATAAAATAAACAACGTTCTTTTTTTATGAAATATGACGATTAAAAGGTAATTAATATCGGTATTAACGACGAAAGATAGAACGAAATTAGATGAATTTAAGATCTAAAGAAAGATGGAAAAAAATAAGTTGAATGGATAAAATAAAAATGATAATGTGTTAAATGAAAAAATGATAAAAATGTGGAAAAAAAGAACTGGACTGCATACTGGTTGAGAAGGGATTACCTAGTGAGAAATGCTGTAAAGATAATAAAATGGAAAATGGTGGAAAATAAACATAATTGGACGTAGAAGACTGAAGTTGGTGGACAACAAAATTTACAAAATATGTCTTTATTTCTGAATTATTAGGTTTAGGGTTAAAAAGATGGGTATGAAGAGCTAATGCCGTGTGAAAATCTGCCATTTAGTCGAACATCAACTGATTTTATTTCTACATTACACTAGTAAATTTTTTCAGCTTATTAAAAATATGTTAACATCCGTACGTAAAAAAAATGAATGTATATATCCATTTAAATGTATTTTTTTTGGTAGTTTGATCTTTTTTTTTTAAACTTAAACTTCTAAACATAGCATATTAGCATAACTTGTAAACAAATCATGTGCATCTTAAATACTAAGTTTAATAAAATAATCTAAGTTTATAAGCTAAAAAATGAGATAATTTTTTTTCTATATTATGTAAAAATCTGATGTGGGCACCAAAATGACTTCCTTGGACGCCTATTAAATTAAATATACACATTTTTTTTTAAAATGAAAAGTCCATCAAATTTTATTTCATTAATAACTTCTGATATTCTTTCATATTTTTTTATTTTTTATTATTATTAAATTATTATTTATCGTAAAACTCTTTTTACAACCAGAGGTTAATAATTATTAATAAATCAATATAACTAAATTAAAAAATTAGAGATGAAGTCTGATTTGAATTAATATGCCTTCCCCTTCTAAGATTCAAATTTTTCAGTTAAATAAAATTTCATTTGGCTATAACTCTGAAACCAATGAAAATAAGTACCACTTATGATGTATCCTTGAAAAGTTCTCAATGAGGGCTTATTACTGCAGTTAAAAAAAGTCCAAATTCCAAAAAAGAATTTGGATTTTGGACTTTTTGAACACTTTTGGTTCAGTCGATTGCAATCAAAAAGGGAGATAAACAAATAGATGTTACAACCTTCCCAAATCCAAAATTTCTTCATCTTACGACTAATTGTTTTTGAGTTATGCGAGTTACATACGTATGTACGTACGTAAGTACAGACGTCAAGCCGAGACTAGTCAAAATGGATATTTCCACTGAAATCTGAAAACCATCATTTTTCGTGATCACAATACTTCCTTTACTCCGTACATAGAAGTAATAATAATATATAATATATTACTTATAATATATTATTATTATTGAAAGGAGAATTATAATTTAAATAAAATTCTTAACTAAATATAAATATTTTATGATATTCTATATTAAAATTCTTTTAAATATAACAATTTTAACATAAAAAAAGAAACGAAAAAAGAAAAGAAAACATTTATTCCTTATTCATTTTATATATAATTCAGCAAGATATAGTAAAATTTAAAATCAGAAAAGAAAAATATTTCTGAGCTTCTCTACATCTATTGAAAAAAAATATATATATATATATATATGTACGAATACATATATAGCTAGCGTTTATGTTGTAGAATATTTTCGGAATTAAAACCTGCAAAGATTTTAATTTAGAAAATTTTCTATTGTCATCAATAATTTATTTTGAGTAATTTATTAGACTGGAAAGATTTTCAAAATGAATAAATATATGTATATAAAATACCGTAAAATTTATATTTTTACTTACGCTTAAGTTACATTTGTAAAAATATTTTTTAATGCGGATATATCTATAGCGTTTAGGTATCCGAATAAATTTACAAAGGAAATAATAAATAAAACGTTATATTCGCATAAAGCCTGAGAGTTTTTGTCGTCTGTTGAATATGATATGTTTTTTTAAATAATGAAATAAAAATTCCAGAGGTTATTACTAGGATAAAATAAAAATATCTATATAATCAAAGTATAGTACTATATATCAAAGTATTTAATTAATTAATCTGGTATTGTCAGTTAAAATTAAATAGTGCTTATGTCTGTAGTGATTTGGATACTTCGTTAATTATTTGAATATGTAAAATCAGAGGCGAGCTGTTTTAAATGAATAAGTATATTTTCAATAGCGATTAAACTGGAGGCATTGTATAATAGAAATGGAGATGAAAATATTTAAACATTTTTTAACCTTGTTCAGTTTAACTGTGTTTGGCGTAGATATTCTTGGAAAAATATTCAAACAAAAATTAGTTTATTCTCGGAAAATGGCGTGGCATAATTTATTTACTGTAAAAAGTGTCTGTTATTGAATGATTTTAATTAAAATATTTAATTCTTAATTGGCTTTCAAAAGCTATATGAGTTACTTCATTTTGTGTTTGAGTTTTTAATGTGTATTAGTAATTTTCATTATCAATTCTGTTATTATTACTATTTTCTTGTAATCATACATTTTTTTTAGGTTTGTTAGTAATTATTTTATTTAATTTGTTAATAATTACTGATATTAAGTGGGTTTTGAACAAATTTTAATTATGAAAATTTTACGTTTTTTAGTTTTCCTAATATACTTTTTTAATTAATTTCCTGGCATCATAGTTCTAGAGCTATGCTGCAAGAAGAAAAGTATGGTAATCAGTCAAACTGGTGTGGTTTTTTTTGCATTTCTCGAGGTATTATGACCCAGGACTCCCCAAAAAATAAGTTGGGACAATGTTTGTACGTGCGTGTGTTGGCATCTTTGAAGCTTAATAACTTTTGACTGTAACTCGATTTTTATTAAATTTGGCATAGTGATTCCTGTATACGGGGGAATTTATTGGTAAAGGTTTAGGATCAGTATCTCCAAGGAGTGGATTCAATTTTATCTCTTTGAGGTCAATTTTCTCAAACTTTTGTTAAAATAACCCTACTTTATATTAAACTCAGTACATGCGTACAACCTTATCTTATTTAAAAAAAAATTGCCCCAACATTTTCCCCATTCTTCAAAAATCGAAAAAACCTACTTTATTTATTTGCATATTTTTTAATCGAATCTTTTTGTCTTTCTAGGCGTAGTAGTAGTGCAAGTGACCTCCAAAAAAATACTTTGGATGAAATATTGCTGGAGGGGGGGGGGGGAGCCAGTCAAACTATAAAAATATCGATTTTTAATATTTTTTAAAATGATCTTTGTACATCATAATTTTTCCACTATATTAGAATAAAAAACCAATACCAGTAAAATAACTTTGTTGTCACCTTTTTTACTTTTTACGTTATGTTTAATTTATAGATTATCTTTGATTTATATTAATTTCTATTTTTCCTTTTTTTTTGTTCTATTTAAGGCAAACTCCTAGGCTGTTTCATAAACCATGAAATGTGTCTGTCGGTAAAGGGTTTAAGAATTAAATTTTCTGTATTTTCTAAAACTATTTTTTTCAAAATAAAGAACATTTAAAACAATAAGAACGGAAATCAATGGACATAAGCGGTTCAAAAAAAAATCTAAAATAAGTAGATATCTAAAAAATAGTACAAGATATAAGAACTATAAAAAAACTGCTACAGATTTAAAGGGTTTAAAAGAAAAGGAGAAACCAAATCCAACATCTGATCAGAAGAAGTAGGCAAAAACTAAATGAAAGAATGAACTATTGCAAGGCTAAGAAAGAAAACGCCCAAAAGAAGAAAGAAAACTCCAAAAGGAAGAAATAAAAGAAAGATTTTGCATCACAAGGTACTCAGTCGGCCAGACTCGAAAAAAGAAGAAAAAATGACTTTTTATACACACGCGCTCGCGTGTGTTCTGTAAACACTAAATACTAACACCATGTCCTCTAAACCACACACAAAACGATCGTCCAGTATTTATTTAGTTTGTTATAAAAAAATTTTTTTAAATACATTGATCCGATTTTTCCAGAATGGATTGCGATATTCTGAAAAAAATAGACATAAATTGTTTAAACATTATTTTACACAAAACTAATAAATAGAAATTTATGCTCAGAAATTTCAAAATGGGAGCCATTTTAATTTTTCTCTCAAGTAAAACTACAATTATTACTGTTTATTTAGCAAGAATTTTAAGTTTTATTTTTAATTAATAAAAAATAAAATCAGACTTAAGATAGCCAAGTTTTAATAGAAAATACTACTATGAATCGATGCTAAAATCAAAAAAATAATTAACTGCCATTATTATCTCCTTCGCTACAGGAGAATTATTAACACTTTATTTTAAAAATTTGCAAAAGAAATTTATAAAATAAAAAGTATTTTTGATTAAACTGTTATTAATAATATTCATTATTATTTTTGATTAAGAGTAGAAGATAAAATTTGAAGCGATAACACCCATCAGTTTTTAGCGGTATTTGAGCAATATAAAATGTTTGAGTAGTCGATATAATCATTATGAAACTCATCATCAGTAGATACTAAGGAAATAATATATAAAAAGACAACAAATAAAGGATAAATAATGAAGAAATATTAATTAACACATAAAAAATGCTTACAAATTATTACAAATAGAGTAGAAATACTCAATTTATAATTTTGTGTACGGAATGAGGATAAAACATACAAACAGTTGTTCAAAAAAATAAGTAACAACTTAAAATCTTAAGCTAACTTTATGTTTTTGATTGGGATTGTCTTCTTACTTTGTTCGTGTAAACAATTGTTTGGTAAATTTTTTATTTTCTTGTATAAATACATAAAAATTTAGGTAGAAAACCCCATTCTTTTTTTAGCGTATCGTAAGTGTTGTATCGTTTTTAATTGAAATATACTAATAGTTTTTCTTTTTCATTTATTATTTTTTATATATATATTTCCACAGCATCTATTGATGTTGATTGTTAAGCGATTGAAATGACAATATTTTTTTTCAGATTTTTAGGAAATTTTTCTTTGTCAGTGAATGGATTTTTAGTAAATATAGTATAATGGATTTATTTTATTGTAAAGGACGTAAAATTCTTGTTATAAAACTAAAAGCTTGTTAATTAAGCTTCTATAAAACTTTCATGAAGCAACACATAAACTTATTTGTTAATTTATTAGGTACAAGTTACATTTGTATGAATAATTTATAGAAGATTATGAAATATTGTGTTGAGAAAAATAGGTATTACTGTTTTTATTTGGCTTCTTTCGTACGGTATATAGATCAAAATTAGCGATCGAGTCAGAGAATGGAAAAAAAAAAATTTATGCTTAATTGCTGTGATTTATGCTTTATATTATCTTTATATCATTTATGTATTAATTGATTTTATTAGTACTATTGTGCATATATATTTTTAGTTCTCAGATTACATTATTTAGCATTTTCATATTTTGAATAAAAGATGATTGATTTGGATTGCCTAACACTATAATTCTTACTTTGTTTCTGTTAACAGGGTTTTTGTAATTTTTTTATTTTTGTATAAAAACATTTAAAAGTTAATTTAGAAATACTGAATTTTTAATGTTTCCTAAAAAGAACTAGTTTGTGTAACAAATGTAAGCAGCTAATTTTCTGTTAAAATAAATGGCATATTTAGTGAGGATGAAAAAAAATTATTAAATGGAGAAAAAAAAAATTTATTAAAATTTATTGAAGAAAAAGCAAAAGTAACAAAAATATGATTTATTTAGGCTGGATAGTGTGTAATAACAAGATTGATATACAGGAACCGTTAAAATTTAATGGTTAAACTGTTTTCATCGTATGAATTTACAACAAAGACATACGGCCGGTAAGAAAGCTAAGAAGAGTGCACAAAGTACACAAAGAAGGCTCTGTTACTTACCATTGCGAAGTTTAACCAGATTAGATTAGAATATCATTTAATTTTTGTCGTTAGGTTTTAATTAACGACACTACAACAAGAATTATTTGTCTGAAACTATATACATTCAACTGATATACTATTTTGAGCTTGCAGTCTGTTTTGCTAGAGTATAAATTAAAAAAAAATATTAACTCAAAATATCTGCAGGATTTACTAACTCAAATTGAGTATATAAACTCGATTTGACTACATACCCTGTATAGGTTGGTGATAAACGTTTTCATATTTTAATACAAAATTAAAGCAAGGTTTTCTATATTTCAAATATAGTTTTTTACCGGTTTGATCGGCTATTTTTGCCACATTTGAGGTAAAATCGTGTTCCCGTCACAATAAAACAGAAATAATTGTGGAGGGATAGCAATGAAATTGTTCACTATGAGCTGCTTCCGCTCAGTTAAACTATTGATTTTAACCTTAAACAACTGGAAAAATTACAAGCGATCGAGATAAAGCAACCAGAATTAATCAGCAGGAAAAGTGTAATTTTCCTTCACAGTAATGCCATGCCAGACGTACACATCTTTGGGGACCCAAAGATGAAAATTGAGAGATTTTCACTAGAAAGTTTTTATGTTTTCATCCATTCTTTGCATTGTACAGTCAGACTACTATTTCTTTCGGTCTCTAAAGAATTTTCATAGTAATATATAAAGTTGGCTGTAAAAGTATAAAATGAAAAATAAAGAAGACATTCGATAAATTTTGAAATAGTATGACAAAAAAGGGAAGTATACAACTCAGGCTGCTAAAAAGGCTCGCTTGGGGTAATCTTTCCAATTGTTTAAAGGAGAGGTTAGAATCAATCGTTTTACTGGGCTGGAGGAGCTTATACTGAACAATTTCATCGCGATTCCAACACAATAATTTGTGTTTTATAAATAATGGGATTATGATTTTACCTTAAAAATTGTTGCTTACTCTAATATAATTATAACCTTTCTAAAAATACTCATTTATAAGTCACCTACCAAACGTACGCAAATGTTGACGACTGATTGATATTACCAAACTTCTGGGATTCTAGAGCCATCTACCGAGAAAATACGATGAAATGTTTTCCTCAACTCTAATATATATATGATTTATATGTATATATATGATTTGAAATACAATGATATGAATACGACGATTTTAGCAGCACCTCTCATACAGTTGCGATCTGAAAATGTTTTTGATTTTTCTTAGCTGTTCCTTTGTTTCTTCGACAAATTTACGCAAATGTAACTTTTCCAAAGGATATGAACGGTGTAGTACTTTTAAACACAGACTGGAGAAATGTATTTTACAGTTAATATACTTTTAGATAATAATAAAAAACCCGAGGATTACATATTTTAATAATGGAAAAAAAAGAAGAATATTTATTTTAATAAAAAAGGTAGGCTCCTTGCCTAAAAATAAATTATTTTTTCCCCTCCTTTTACAAAATTTCATTTAGCCTTTACTTTAATAACATAATTTCTTTGTTCTTTGTTTTTACTTTCCCAGCAAATATAGCTAGAGTAGGTATATTAAAGGGGAAGATATGGTGATCATGGTTTTTATTATTTCTTTTTACGAGATTTAAATTTAATTAAAATTCTGTTCATATTCTATGCATTTTTTTTGTTACTGAAGATAGAATCTTGTGAAAATATGTTGAGCAAAAAGTCTAAACCAGATTTAAAAATTATTTAATATATTTTTAGCTACTAAAATAATTTTGAAAAGAATCCGAGAAAAATTATTTCTTTAAAATGATTGGAAAATAATGAAAGAAAAAACTGATGTCGAAAAATAAAAATAATAATTCAATATTTGTAGGAAATTAAAAAATAAAATTTATTAACTTGAATGGTTTGTAAAACACATTTACTATACTCACATTAATACATAAAAATTTTCACAAATACGTTATAAAATAATTTAATCCAATTATATTTGTAATTGTAGATAGATAGTAGATAAACCAAGAAAAAAATTTTCTGAATTTTTAATGTTCATTACGGTATCTTCAACCGCAGATTTCCACCATTAAAAACCATAAATATGATTTGTTTTCCTTTTTTTTATGATAATGTATTTTGTTACCAATTATAATAAATTTTTAGTTTACCATTAAAATTTGATAAGTTTTAACAATCTAATTGGTCAAAATAGTTTATTAAACTAGTACTTATATTACATACACATACACACACACATATACATACATATTGGCGCGCGCACACGCACACATGCTTTCCCGCTCACTGTATTTGGCTGTTAAGAAAACATTGGCTTTTAAGCGTTAATTAATATCCATATACTTGCTTCCGTTTTCAAGAACAATATCCTGCTATTGGTAAACAGGATGTATATCTTTTTATTACTTAAAATACCTTACCACCACAAATTCCTTATGTTCTTTTATTTTTCATACCTAAAAAATATTTTTTACTTCCTACCTTTATTTATTTACAAGGGACAAAATTAAAAAAAAAATTTATATTATCATTAATATTAATTTTAAATAAATAAGTATATATATATATATATATATATATATATAAAACGTGTGATTTGAAAAGGAATTCACGTATTTAAAAGCATATAAAAATTTACTGAAATAGCTTACAGATTCGGTTGAGGTTTCATTTCATAGAAAAACATGTAAGGTTTTTAACTCATCATTCAGTTTGGTTCGATAAGACTTCTATTTGTAATATAACATACATCCCCCCTGAGTTCAATTTCATTCCAGAAAGAAATCGGGTGTTACCTCTGCAGCTGCGGCGTTAATTCGAAGTCTAAGCTCAACACAATTAGCAGGCAAAGGTGGTGCATAAAACCGATCTTTATTGAAACCCCACAAGAAAATATTTAGCGGGGTCAAATCTGGGGATAGAGGGGGTAATGCAATTGGACCTTTATGAATAATCCACCGACCTGGGAATCCACCAACCTGAGTATCAAGAAAATCTCGCACTTCTAGAGGTAGTGAAATGGTGCCCCGTTTTGCTGATAACGAGCGTCAGCATAAGCGACGACGAGAGACCCGCTGAGGAACCTCAGCCGCAGCAGTGAATGAAAATCCACCACTCACAATAACTGACCAATAAGTTCAACCTGGGCAGTGTAAACTCACTACGCATTTATTTTCCAAATTTTAACCGTCTACAAATATCAAAAATGTAATACATTATAACAGCCCTCTTATAACCCGCACAATACTTACTATTTACAGAGTGCTTATGGCCCTTCCAAAGAAGTCAGCAGTTAAAAAAACTCGGGCCCTTCGAGTTCTTAGGATACTCGTCTCGTTTATGTCTCTCATCACGATAGTGGAAGCACACTCCCGCAGGAATTATCAACAGTTCAGCTGCGTGTCCAAATTGGCAACGCTTGTAACAACGTTTAATATCTACACATTCATTGACCTTATACAAAAAGAAGTCAGTATAAAACCTGCCCATATATTGGAAGACATAAAAAGTTTAAGAATTCACCTGGAAGACAACGTGGTAACGCTCTGCATGGCGCCTACCCATCCTGAACAACAATTGACAATCAACCATGAAGGCCGACTCTGCCATTTGAGTATTTTTCTCAAGTATGAGTGATATTAATTATTCGTCAAAAATCATAAACCATTACTTTAAGACGCCGGTTCCTTTCATGTCGGTATTACTTAGATGGAGGGAGTCACATATAACTTTATCTCTAAATCGTGGGAAACAACAGCTTCCTTCGTATATTTCTAATTCTCAATGTCAGTATCTATCAATTATCATTGTTTGGGATATATTCTCGCAGCCAGTTACAGGTGTGGAGGAGGTTTACCAGGTCTCGTCTGGACCCGGGAGTCTAGTTCGGTGAGTGCCGGTAGGTGGAGCACTGGTAAAATAATACCCGTGGGTGTGAATTTTGTGTCCTCGATGAAGTATATGCTTCTGAAGGGCGCAGTCAAATTATCATACAGCCGTAACCCACCACATTAAGTGTAAAGGCTGTGATACAGTCGTGAAAGATTTCAAATTTACCTAGGTATACTGTTCGATGAAAGATTGCATTTTTTCAAACCAGGTAGTGTGTTGCGTCCCTTATTGTGAGAGCTAAATTTGATTCACTTCTTCTACGGTTGAATTTTCACAAGGGATGTCGGATCGTGGACTATCCTGACGATGGGCTCCTGCTGGTCGAGCAAGTATCGTAGACGAAGGTTGAATTTCAAGCCACACAAGCATATAGGATATTCGAGCTAAAGGTTCATCAACGTAAAACGACGTTTAGCTAAGAAAAGACCACCAGCATGCTTCTGAAAGTCGCTTTCCTGTGAGGCGGCGAGTCGGCGTATTGACGTCTTGAACACGAATAATATAAGTACTTACAAACACAATTATAAGGGAGATCAGTTTTTCTCAATTCCTGTTCGTCCCAGACTAAAACCTTTCCTGATCTCCACCAATCCGGGCCTCCACTACGTTCTGACACAAAATAAAAAAAACCCGAAAAATTCCCCCCCCCCAAAAAAAAAATCGACGCAAGCCCAAATCCATCCTTTTCTATTCGTTTCGCATTTGTTTTTGGGAGGCGTTTGTTTGATCAATTGTCGGATGGGGCGAAAATGGCGTGAAACGGCTAAAAACAAAAAGATATGAACTGGCGTAATTATTTTTTTTTGGGGGGGGAGGAATTTTTGGGGTGTTTGGGATTTGTAGTGAGAAGATAGCGGAGGCACGGATCGGTGGAGATCCTGGAGGATTTTGGTCTGGGACGAACAGGACGTCAGAAAAATTTGAGTCATCCCCGTTATGATTGTCTCTGTGAGGTCTTAAAATATTTTTCGTGACGTACATGTCGACAGGCCGACTCGCCACCTCATAGGTAAACGGCCTATGAAAAACATAGTTATGGTGTCTATCTTGGTCATTAGTAGTACGGAAATGGGGGTACGGCCACCGGAAATGACGTCTCCAAGATGGCGGTGGTCGGCCATAATGGATTGTGACGTCAGTGGCGGCCGTAGCCCATAGTGTTGCCAAATTGATTTATTTTGTGTCGACATAGTTATATATTGAAGTAATATTTCGAAGGTTGGTAGCACTGTTGTGTAGCGGTCGGATTGAATTAAATAAATAATATTTGTGAAAATAAGTGAAAAAAAATTTGGTTGGCTAGAGGACTCGAACCCGGTCATGAGGGGACGCCACCGACTGACGCATTAAACCAATCGGCTGCAGTGAATCCCTGATGTAATGAGTGAAAAATGTTCTACATAAGCTGTGAAGTTTAACGTCACATCAGTCTGTACACACACATAAACACACGCGCACACGCACACACACACATACATATACATATAAAAAAAATTAAATGTAGACGTACCTCGAGGATGATCCTCGAGGATCCTGGTCGTCCAGGCGATGGCGTCGGGAGGCGTCACCGCGAAGGAGAGAGGTTCTCGTCGTAGATCGGGCACCGGGAGGCGGTGGCGGCGGTGTCTGCGCGCGTGTGTTTGCGTGCGTGCATGCGTCAGCGGAGTGACGAAAGATGTTTACCGTGCGAGATGCGGCGCTCGACTGAAGAATTGTGGGACCGACGTGGTCTAAACTTGTCCGATTGACCAATCGCAGCGTTGGAATTCGAATCGGCGCATGCGCACTAGCCGTTAGTGCGTACGTGCGAACTGGATCGTCGTTTCTAATAAGAGCGGATGCGATAAGGAAAAGTTTTTTTTTATAATTATCGGGTCACTAATACAAAAGTGTCTTGAGTTGTTGTAACCAGTTAAATCCAGTTGTGTTTGTATATAAGTGAAAAAATTTGTGTGATTTCATCATTCAATATCTGTTACTGAAAGTGAATACATCGATCGCTGAGAGATCATTATATTTTCATCTTAACTAGCAAGGTAAGTTTTACTTTAATTAAATATAAAAAATACAATTAAAAGAATACGTTATAAATTTAAAAAAATAAATACTAATGGGACAGTATGGTATTATCAAATAACTTTCAATAAAATCAAATAAATTATTTAATTAAATTTAAAAAAAATAAATACAATAAAAATACTTTTAAACAAATAAAATAAATAATATATATATTGAAAAAATGTCTTTTTCTTCTTCTGTTACCCACTGAAACACACAAAAAAAACAATGTTACGATATATTTTATCTTAATTTGTTTCAAATATTACAAAAAATAGAAATGGTATCACGGGTAGTTATTCAAGCAATAAATAACAACGTCATCCGTCTTCGATGGAACCTGTCTGACTTTGAGGAATTATACCTTCATTCAACTCTTTCGCGGTATCAGACGAACATCCTGAATTGTTTGAAGGAAAGAGGCAGACGCTTTGATGGCAACATAAAATGGTAATTAAAAAACGTTAATATTTTTTTTGTAAATGTACTGTTTTTATCTTTACTCTTTTCAGATCAGAAAGCCAGTAAAATAGCTCTGTGCGGTGACAGTTTTAAGACGCTGTTACAAAATCATTTTATGTGGGATCTAAGTCGGTTATTTTTTTTATATTCACAAAGGAATCAGTTTTATTATACAATTTGAACTTTGGTTTTACGAAGTAAAACGTTTTATTTGGATAAGAAAGAATATGACCATTTTTTTCCCAGAAATGTGCTTATGTGTGTTTGTGTGACTAGTGTATTATAATTGCTATGAGGGTTACGGATTTATTTATTATTTACAAAAATAGCTTATTATATTAGCAACATAACGATGGATTGAAACACATAATAAATTATGTTATACAGCACACACAAAATAAAAAGGAATTTGTGGTCATAAATGTGTCACTTTTATTTGAGGCCTAATAAATCTTTTCTGACAAAAGATATCGGCATCAATCAAACACATTCCGATTCGTAATGAATAACAGTATACAGTAAATATGGTTTTTTGTCAATCTGAATAGCCTTTTAAGTGGTGGGGATTTTTATAAAACGTAGTTTTCTGAATCTCTTTCATTTATACTAACATGTGTTACTTTATTGTGTGAGTGAGTACGAGTGAACTGCAGTAAGTAACTTACTATCGCAAACCGACGTTCCGTTGGTAATATATTATTTCATTATTTTTTTCAAAATTACATCGGTTTTTTTTATTCAGTGCGATTTTTTTAACATATTGGGCGTTTTTTTTAAATTTGTGATTTTTTTTTATTTGCCGTAATTTTTTTTTTATCGAGACAATGAATGACGAACAGATTAGGTTTGCTCTTGACGAAGGACTTTCAGATTATGACGAAAATGACAGTGACGACCTTGAGAGCTTGGACGACATCAAAAATACTGAAATTAGGAGTCGATTTTTCAGAACCGCATCTCCTGAATTTTAGTATCGACGATGATGATCCAGGTCATTCGATTAGTGATACTGACACGGAACAAAAAATAAATGTAGCCGGTTCAGTTCTACATCCACATGCTGAAGGAAACGGTAATATATTTCATGAAATCCATTATTGTTCTCCTGTTCAGTTGGATGTTGAAATGCAACCAGCTGTTGATTTTCCTCACCAAGATGAGGAACATGACACGGCGGAGTTACAAGAAAATCCAACTGACCCGGCCCAAAATGACGAAACAGTTACAGATGACGAAGGTTACGAGTTGGAAGGTCGTCTGCCGGTTCTTGGAAATCCCTAGTTAGTTTGTACTGATAGGTGTAAATATGACACACTAAACAGTTTGCCTTTTACGGGTCCGGAACCAGGTGCATTTGTAAAGAATCCCGACCTTTTGGCTAAATCCGCTCCTCATAAGAGAGGTCGGCCTAAGAAGCGTCGTAGGAATTTACAGAATGTGCCTGAATATATTCCTGATCACCGTATTCATGGGCAGACGCCGTTTGCCGTATTTATGCTGTTTTTTGGGGCTATCCTTGAAAAAGTAACATCAGAAACTAATCTGTATTTTCAAAGCCGTAAAACTGATAGCCCATTACCTAAGGACAGAATTCAAGGTGACGTTAGTCTTGACCAGATGAAACGTTTCTTTGCAATCATCCTGGAAATGGGTCATACTGTAAGACACACTTTACAAGAATACTGGTCAACTGACGAGGTTTCCCATATCGCTTGGTTTGGGAATACATTACCGAGAACTGTCTTTCTTCATATTTTGAAGTATTTACACTTCACTAACCAGGCTCCACCAATAGAATCAGAAATGCAAACTGGTAACTATGACCGTCTCTGGAGAGTACGCGAAATATTTGAAATTGCACGTCAGAAATCTCGTGAACTCTGTAATCCACGACAACAAATCGTAGTTGATGAGGTTTTATGCGCCTACAAGGGTAGAGTCTTGTTTCGGCAGTATATACCTAGTAAACGAAAGCGCTTTGGGATAAAGGTTTACAGACTTTGCGATAATTCTGGGTGCACATTCGATATGAGTGTATATCTCGGGAGACAGCGAGAGGAACTAAATGTAAACGAAACGATTACTGAACGTACAGTTATCAATCTATTTGCAGGTTATGAAAATTGTGGATATCATTTGTATATGGACAATTTTTTTCCATCCCTGCAATTATATCGATGACTGAAAGATGTGGGAATTCTAGCTTGTGGAACAGCTCGATCCAATCGTGCTGGAATGCCAGCTGAATTCACACGAAACAGACGTAAACAATTAGGTTTGACCAGACACCGGTTAGCCTGTCGTACGGCACTGGATGGAATATCTTGTATTCTATTCAATGACAAGCGAATGGTAACACTTCTGTCTTCTATTCATGGGCCTGCTGAAGAGGGTAAATACAGTGTAACAATTCGCGGTACAGAAAATGTCGTGAGACCTGTAATGATTGTAGACTACAATAATTACGTGGGGGCTGTTGATCTATCTGATCGTCTGTCTTCAAGCTATTACTTACATAGGCGCATGACAAAATGGATGAAAAAACTTTTTTTCCACATTTTTGATATGCTCCTTGTCAATGCTTATACGGCTTACAAGTCAGTCAATAAGATGGAGAAGAACCAATCCTTCAGATGGTTTCGAAATGAGGTTTTGAAAGGGCTTGTTTAATCATCTCTTACGGGATTTTCTGCACGAGGATCTTATGTAAGAAATCGTGAATTGTTACGTCTTGAAAATTGTGAAGCAAGACATTTTCCTAAACGTGAGGGAACAAACAGTTTTAGACAATGCGTTGTGTGCTCGGCAAACGGCATTCGCGTAAGATCAGTCTGAAGGTGTGTGGCTTGTGAGGTACCACTCTGTATAGACGGATGCTTTCTCGTGTATCACACACGCCAAAATATCACCAACTAGGGGTAAGTGCTTTTTATTTATAAATTTATTACTTCATTTTATTTGTTTAGGTTATTTATTATTTGTCATCTATTTCATTCTTTTGTTTTTTGGGGAATCTCCTACATAGCGATTTTTTATGTGTTGGTGTAAAAACTAGTGCGCGCTCGTAATTTCTTAATATATATTACGATTTTATATACATAGTAACATAAAAAATACCTGTTGTTTGTGCCGAATAGCTTGTAATTACTGGGGTAATTATTATGCGTTTCATGAACACTATTGTCCCCCCCCTCGGCGTGTAACAGCAATACTCTGTTGTAAAAAAAATTTTTTCACGTAATAAATGCTCTTAGGAAGTCTTATAATTTTTAAAATAAATTTAACATTATATGTAACGCTAAGAAAAAATAAATAACTATAACAATTTCTCGAAACTGATATGCTAATTAATCTGTGATTTATGACACGGGGTTTTCATCATATTTTGCCCAACTTTCAACCGATTTTCTTGAAAGTATTTTTTTTTAAATCAGCAAACTATGTTCCATAAACACAAATAAAATAAAAAAATATTTCGCTAATAAAAAACGCGGTAGAAATGCGCAAAAAAAATTCTGCAATTAAATTATCGTAATTTTTGTGCGGTTTCAAAGTTTTTGTTGTTACAGGCATAAAAAATATCGAGTCGTAAGGTTTTTTTGTCAGAATCTTTTAAATCTCGTTAATATGCTGTAATTTTTTGAAATTTTTTTCACAAGAGGGTAGCATAAGACTATGAAGGGAGGCAATCAGATACCAACATATTATTGCGGAGCGCTAAGAAGCGTGGAGCATTGTGATGGGAAAAGGTTAAAAAAAAGTATGTTGTAAGGTTAAAAAGGTATATGTTCTAAAATTATTCTGTTTCTACAGGTACGTTGCTGTAAATGTTGAATTGATGAAACTGACACATCTCGAAGACGGAGTAGAAACAACATTTACCAATTTGTATTTTTTTTCTGCATGGAAAAACTAGAACGGTGATAAATTTGGACGATAACACCGACGTTGTTGAAGAATCGTGTTTCTACTAGGGTTTCGTTTATGGTTCTTGGACTACTATAGTCATGACCGTGGGCTATGAGCACTTCGTTAACGGTTCTTGGTCTCTTTTGCGGAGTGTTGTCGTCATTGTTAGGTGGGAGTTTACGTTTCTTTTTGTTTATACTGTAATGCCCATATGGAACTGTGTTGATATGTAACGTTTATATGTAACGTTTATCGTCGTAACGATAAACGTTACGTTACGTTACGTTATTATTATAATATGTAACGTTTATCGTCGTAAGGAGAAAGTGATTTCTTTGACTTGTTAATAGAAAATATATTGTGCAAAGTGCTTATGATACCGTATGCGCTTGTGTACGTAACGGAATCATTAAAAATACTTTTTTTGTACAGATCGTGTCTAAGATCCTTTGCAATGGATACTCTAGGAATACCCTTTGCAACGTTCTTGTCCTTCTTGTCGAATTCGAGAATGCTATACATCTTAGCACGAAGTCCGACAAATTCACGAATAGCTTTTCCATTCATCTCGTCTTTGAATTTACCAAGTCGTTTCTAATTAGTATTACTAAAACATACGTGATCGCGAGGGTAATCTGAAGTATCGAACCGATCGATATCGTGAAGAATATCGTTGTAAACGTTATCGGTCACGATATGATACATCAGACTATCCGTATCGGTCATTAGAAGATTTATATTATGACCGTACTTTTCCACCATGTAGTCATAGTGGAATTCGTACATGATCATTTTGCTAATGTCCAATACGGTAAATCCAATGTAGATCGGACGATTGAGGAATATCTCCGTTTTCTTCAGACTTACCCCGACGACATCCTTGTTATAGATGTACCAAGCCTTAACTCTCTGTTTTGCAATCACCTTATCCAATTTACGTTCGTTAGTGACCAGTTGAAAGTCTATTCTGTTTCGTACGTTTTCCAAGGACTTGCCGTACACCGCCTTGTTCATCAACTTAAAAAAGTCCTTTTCAAAACGGTTTCGTGCTTGTGCACGCTTTTCAGTATTGAAATCGATGTACTGTTTCAACCAAGGCGGTTTCATCCAGAACTCTGTGAACGTTTTTCACTTTCAGTCCTAGTCGAGTATACAACTTTAGTTTTCTGTAATGTAAAACGTGTTTTTGTTTGTCGTACAATGTTGTCATTAATTTCTTTACGGGACATCTCTTTATGTCCTTCAAGTAGGGGGACAACATATTATCGGTTGGTACTAATCGTTCTGGAGCGAGAGGGTAATCCTTGTGACGATTGTGCAATTCTTGAGGATACTCAAGATCCACTTCCAAGATGTAGCCCTTTTCACCACGATCGTCAACGCTGTTAATATCGAGATTGTCAATCTCTTCAGTACTCAACCACCTAAAATTAGCATGTGGTAAGGGCTCAACCATGGCTGCGCATGATGGATTTATACGGTAAAATGACACTAAAAAAAATGGATTATGAACGTCCAGTCCATAACACCACGTTATGAACACTTATTATAAAAAGACACTACAGATAATTATAGTTCGAATAGCCGGGGACATTACCGAGAAGCCGTGAATGTTAACTACTTTGGCCGGGTCTCGAACTGATACCTCTACTTCTTGAACCGTTTTTTATATAACAAAAAGACCAACTCTGTACGGATAATTCCGAAAATATATTAAATTTAATTAGTCATCTCAATCTAATATCAACCCACCATAAAAACATTATTTTAAATTAAAATATATGATAATTTAGCAGGAACTAAATAGAATTTTTTTTCAAGTATAATAAATAATATTAAAAAAAATCAGAATTCATTATCTAATTTATATTTATTTAATATTAACCGCAAGTACCCTTTTTAACGTTATTTGTATTTCAGTTTTATATTAGTTCTAATTATTTATTTTAATGCTTATCTCATGAACTGACTTCTATAAAAGGAAGAGGTCTTCCTCTATTAAATCGTATTTCTTTCCTTTATATTTTTTAAGTGTGTTCAAGCCTTACGTTTTACAAAATGGACGGACCGATTTTAATGATTTTTTTTCTTTTCTTTTTTAATTTAGTATTTGAAATTTATCTGATGATCCTGCTTTATATTTTTCTAATAATTTAAACGGAAGATTTTAAATAAAATAATATTCTTTGCTAACATAAATGAAATGAAGATTTTTTTCATTTCTATCGTCATTAGTGCTTAGTTTTGAGTTATTTGCAACCCCAAAACGCTTACATTTAACATTATTAAATTATTACTGTAAAAACTTTTCAGTGATTAAAATTATTGTAATTGACCAGTTATATTATTGGTTGGATTGTAAGAAATGTCTCCGTACTCTGTAATTATAGTTTTTTTTGTTTATATAAATTAAGGAAAATCATCTACTTCATACAATTTGGTTCGGCGGTATTGCACTAAGAAAGTTACAGAAACAACAATAGAAATAAATGAAAAAAATATTTATATCTTTCAGACACTTCTCTTGAGGTATTACTTAATAATACAATATTAACATTTTCTTTGATATGGATACATCTGATTTATAAAATAATAAATAACCACTCATTAATTGTTATTTTTAATGAAATTTATAAATTTTTTCGGTTTTCATTTAGATGTAAATCTGCATCTTCATATTTTTTTTTATTTCAATTTTTATATAATCCTGTAATAGCATTTAGTACGAATTAGCAGATTGCTGAAGTTTTTTGCGGAAATTTGTTTTGATTATTCGTAAATTATTAGATAGGATACGTTCTTCTGCATCAGATGCTTTAAGAAATTATCTTTTGTTAAGTCTTGTTATAATATTAAAATACATTCAATGCTGAGCACTTGGAACACGTGGTCTGTGCACACAAGCATTCTGCTGACCACGCACATGCACGTGGTAATACTTTTCATAGTGGGTCAGCATGTTACTGTTGACTCTGTATCATATGTTAGCATATCAAAATGTTTATATTTTGTTACTGTCCAGTTCGTTCCTAGTTACATTGAATCGGCATTTCTTGGTAGCATTTTAAAGTTGCGTGAAATTTTATTACTTTTGAAAGAGGATAAATTTAAAAGAAATAGATTTATTTATTTCAGTTAGTATCGAATAGACAATTACATCTAATAATTAATTAATGAACTGTCGAGGTGTAAATTAATTAATTTCGATATCAGCGAAACTCTAAAATTATACACTAGTATTACAAAGAACGTTTGTGACAAGCAGCACATGCACTAAGTAATTATAAACAATATTTAACAGTAGAACAAGAAAAAGAAAAATTAAAAAAAATAACGTCAAAAATAGCAAGAAAAACGATGAAACAATGAAGAAAAAGACAAGCATATGCAATAAATTTGAAAATAAAAATCAGAGATAATGCACAGCACTCACAGTTGAAGCTACACTTAAAACTCTAAAGCGTCACTAAGGTTCAGAACGTGTAGCCGTTTTAATCTTTAAACGTCATCACCGTTGTTTAGGAAGTTCACAGCTAAGTGATTCACGTGATTGTTAAGTCGCAGTTCTTACTTTATACTGAAACATTGTATTTCCTCCCGGACGTATCGTAAACCTAAATATTCGTATATTTCACTGTTCTGTGCAAACCAAGATGCTTTTGTTATTAATCTCAGTAGATTATTTTGAAACCATTTATATACTGATACTATTATTTTTAGTTTTAGTTATTACTTTTTGGTGATTATTTATATTGTTTATAATAAAATGGAGTTAATTAAATATTTTAAATTTTATAATTATTATTTTAAATAAAAATGTTAAAATATAAAATTATTATTTGCTTTATATTTATATTATGTTATATTTATTATATATTTTATTATTTTTTTAAAACATAAATAATACAGCTACTTGACTTGTTTATCAGATTTATTATAAACCTCCAGGGGAATTTACTTAAAAGCAACTACCTATCTCATTAGTGCTAAATAACAAAAAATTGGATTCGTTGTTTCCCTTTAAAGCTTGTTACTTTCTTAATTAATTAGTTTCCAACACTCGTAATAAAAACCATCAGGTCATCACTTTTGCAGCTGTTTTAAGAAAAAACTACCAGATTATCTGGATCGTTTTTTTATAGACTTCTTTTAGACCACGTAGCACATTGCTGTTTATGAACAAACAACTTTCCTTCAGTAAGTCTTGTTTTTCTGTTTGTAAAATAGCAAGTTTTGCAAGGGGTTAGAGAATTAAACAATAAAAAAAAAACAAATTTACTTCCATCTTCTAGGAGACTAGGGAAATAATTAAAACCGCTATTATCCTTACATTAAAATGAAGTAAAGAAAAGCTGGTATTTAGAGGTTTTTATACAAAGGAGAATGTTTACGAAAAATAGGTTGATTTTTAAAAAAATTCTTTAGAAAAGATGACGGTTATTCCACGTGCCAAGTGTACGATGTATTTTAGAACTACCAGAACACAGAACACACAACGATTATCTTTTTCATTAAGCTGTGGGAAAATAGCTATTATTATTACTTGATTATATATTAGTTTCTTGAAAAAAATTTGATAATTCGGGAATTATTCTCTGATAAAACTATTTCTTCCTTCGATAGTTTTATCAATACATTTTTATGGCTCTTTGTACCCTTCTTAGTACAAACTGTTAAATTAGTTTTTTGTGAAGTAGATGTTGAATGATTATTATCCCTAACCTATTAAAAAAAATACAATAACGGATGATAGACATTCCTTACAACCCAACAAACAAAAATCCTTTGAAAGTTTGAAACTTATAAAATTATAAAAATAATCATAGAAATATAAAAAAAAAAATTAAAATTAAAAAGAAAACTTTATAATTAATCAATATTGACGTTAAGATTAATTGGTCAGTACAAAAATACTTTTAATCATTGAAAAATATTTACAACAGTAATTAAAGTTAAATGTAGTCATTTTTGGTTACAAAATAATACAAAACCGAACAAAGATGACAATTAAAAATGAAAAATATCTTAAAAGTGCATATATAAATAAAGAAGATATTTTTCTTTGTTTAAAAACTCCTCCACTTAAGGTATAAGGAAAATATACAGCAGATCTCCAGAGAACTCTCATATACTATATTAAAAAAGAATTGTTGAAATTGATCAATTTTGTAAAATGGAGGGCTTCAGAAAAAAAGCGATAACGAAATTAAATACTGAACCGAATAGAAAAGACTTTTCTTTTTATTAAAGCTACTATAAAAGAACATTAAAAAAATAATAATAACTAAAAATTAAAACCTTATACGGCACTGAAACATTATTACACTTATCCAACATCGAAAAATTATTTAAGATCGAAAGAAGCATACTAAGGAAAATCCACGGTCCAAAGGTAGCAGAGGAAGAACAAAGGCTGAAATTTAACAAGCAGCTGTACTAAAATCAAGAAGACCTAGAAACAACGATAAGGAAAATAAATTTAAATGTTTTGGGGGCATATGATCAAAATGGACCAAAACATATTAAATAAATATTTAAGAAAGAAACGGAAGAAAACCTCCAAAGCATAGATTTAAGAGAATTTGCGGTAGAGATAGGTTCTGAAGAATAATTTACGATATAAACGTCCTTGTAGCAAAAAAAAAAAACAGGAAGAAAATGGACTAATAAGCAAAAATGAAAAACATGGTAGAAGAGAAAAGTTGCTACAAAGAAGTGATATTTGCGTGGTACTGATTTGATCTTTTTACATAAATAAAAATCATATGGTATTTATTTGTTTCATTTTATATAATACCAGGTTATAAAGTAACAGCACAGTGAAATGATGTCAACAGTACTCTGCAGAGATGCCAAGACATCTCTAAAGACTATTGAAATCATTGTGTTTAAGAATTCCGTTATAAAAAACTTATTATTTTTTTAATATTAACTTTTTACAACAAATAAATTTATATATAAATCCTTTTTTTTTCAAAAAATCAGCTTTTTAATTTTTAACTTCATACTTGTAGCATGTATTAAAAAAAATTAATTTTATATATATATATATATATATATATATATATATACATATATAAACTTTACCAGGTAAAACTTTTCAACACAGATAATGGCTGTCCCAGCCCTTTTATTTCATTTTTAATACTAAAGATCTAAAGATATGAGTTATTTGCAGACAGCAGAAATATATTTTCTGTGATGCGTTAAGGATATAACGTGCTGGGACAAAGTAAGGAATGAATAAGTCCGAACGGATTTGAACATACTCTCTATTCATGATAGAATTGTCGTATATACATAAAAAATGGGTGGAACATTTGAGAAGAATATCTACATTAGATATTGCTCTCAGCTTTACACGCTAACCTAAGCACGCCTATTAATATTCACCAATGACAGGAAGAGAAAGAGGACGTCCGAGGAAGCGCTGATGGGACGGTATAGGTCTTCGGCTTAAGCTATAGATAACAGAAAGTAAATATTGATAATGGATTTAGATTTTGCCACAATTGAAAATTTTTTTATCCACTGTAAAAATGACAAAATATCAAATATTCTACCATTTATTAGAATTTTTTTTAAAACAATAAGGCTTATTTAATTTGTAAGTATACAAATACATATAAAATCAAATTTATTAAAAATCCTAAAAAAAAAGTCAAAAAATCTGATGCGGACACCACATGACTTCCTTATACGCCTATTAAATTATATGCACATTTTTTTTTTTAAATGAAAAGTACGTAAATTTTATTTCTTTAATAACTTCTGATATTTTTTCATAAATTTTTTTTTATTGTTATTATTGAATTATCATTTATTGTAAATTATTTTACAATCAGAAGTTAATTAATAAATCAATGTATTTAAATTTAAAAAAAGTAAAAAAATAGATGAAGTTGGATTTGAACCGATGTGCCTTCCTCTTGTAAGATTCAAATATTACATTAATTAAAATTTTATTTCGTTAGAACTCTAAAACCAATGAAAATAAGTACTACTTATGATATATCGTTGAAAAGCTCTCAATGAAGGCTTATTACTCCATTAAAAAAAACGTCCAAATTTTTTTAATTTTGGGCTTTTTTGGACACTTTTGGTCCAGTCCATTGCAATCCAAAGGCAAAGAGGTGGGGGTGCATAACTAGATGTTACAGCAGTCCTAAATCCAAAATTTAAACATCCTACGGCAAATCGTTTTTGAGTTATGTGAGATACATACGAACATACGTACGTATAGATGTCACGCTGAAACTAGTTAAAATGGATTCAGGGATGGTGAAAATGAATATTTCCGTTGAAATCTAAAAAACCGACAGTTTTTGCGATCACAATACTTCCTTTAGTTTGCACAAGGAAGTAAAAACAAACATAAATTTATAATCTTTGTTAATTATAAATACACCTAAAAGCAATTACTTTTTTGCAGTCTTACACTAAACTCATATTTCATTTCCGATTGCTTCCTACAGTTCTTACCGGGTTTATCTAAATGAGCCCTATCTACAGGGATCATTTTACCAGCACCAATGATTATATACTTAATACCCAATTTATTTTCTTTTAGCAATATAGGAATGGAAAAGCGCCGGGAATGGACATCATACCAGCAGAACTCCTGAAGAGGATTGATGACAGAATGAAAAAAAATTATATAATTTGGTCTGTAACATTTATGTAACTGGAACAATATAGAACACGAAGCTTAGTATGTCATGCATCAAAGATAATAACTAAAGTTATTCAAAAGGTAATAGAAAAGAAAATAGATGGGCTGTTAAAAGAAGACCAATTTGGATTTAGAAAGGGGATATGAACGAGAGAAGCAATTTTAGCACTAGTAGAAAAACAACTGGAGAAAGATAAAACTACTTTCATGTCGTTTGCAGACCTGGAAAAAGTATTTGGTAGTGTAAATTGGAATATCTTATTCCATCTATTGAATCAAATAGGTATTAGCTACAGGAAACAAAGAATTTACAGTATTTACCAGAATGAAATGGGAATAATTTTCTATGGAAACAAAGAAAAAGAAGCAAACATTAAAAAAGAGGTGCGACAGGGTTGTACATTGCCTTCATATTTGTTCAACTTATGTACACAACACACCACCGACAGAGTTAGGGAAGTCAGGTAGAGGAGTTAGAGGTAGAGAGGTGTAAAGATTCAGGGACAAAGAATTGATACGTTAAGTTTTGCAGACGATAGAGCTGTAATTACAGAAAGCGAAGAGGAGTTGCAACGAATTTTAACTGTTATTCATAGGGTACCAAAAGAAGAATTTCACATGTGTATTAAGTCATAAAACCAAAATACTGGTATCAACTAAGAACAGGACGAATAGAACAACAATAAAACTTAGAGGTGAGATTATTCAGGAAGTAGAAGAGTTTTAAGAGCAAGTTTTAAGAGTGGTGGAAAAAACAACAAAGAAATAGTGAGTAGAATACACGAGGCAAAGAACTCCTTTAACAAAAAGATAAACCTTTTTACAGCAAATAATATAAGCTTTGAGTCGAGAAAACAATTACTGAGAACATTTGTGTGGAATATTGCATTGTATGGGAGTGAGTCATGGACAATTAGAGGAGGAAAAGAGGAGAATTTTGGCTTTTGAAGTATGGCGTTACAGAAGGATGATGAAGATAAGTTGGATGAAATAAGTGTCAAACGAGGAGGGATTTAAGATAGTTAACGAAGAGAGAAGCTTTTTTAAATAATAGAAGAAAGAAGAGCTCAGTTAATAGGACACATTCTTAGGCACCATGGTCTGGTTAAGAGGGTGATGGAAGAACAGATGGAAGGGAGATGTAGGAGAAGGCATGGGTTGTAGTTCATAAAACAGATAATGGACGATTTAAACTGTGATTCTTACTGGGAGCTAAAAATAGAAAGGCTGACAAGCGAGATGAGTGGAGAACTGCTGTCAACCAGCCTAAGGGCTCTTAACCAAAGAAGAAGAAAAGAATGCTGTTTAAAGATTAAATAAGCTCGAACGGAAAGGATAAGATAAGAGTAAATTTTCTTATGACAATGAGATAAATTCAACTCCATATCTATATCAGTTTAATCAGCAGTCTAACTTCACTAAGGGGTATAGCTCAGTGGTAGAACATTCGATTACAGTCTAACTTCATTGACGATGTTTTACATGAATTTTTGCAACTTGCCGACTACTTAACATGTTGCAATTGAGTTCCTGCAACTGCAGGACATTTTACCAGAAACTAGAACATGTCGCAACGGATACGCTATGTGTTTTTATGAAACTGATGGCGTTGTATAGCATTGGAACAAACGTATTTGCCGGTCGAAAGTTAATATGCGTGTCGGTTCGAAGCTGAAAAATTCGAACATCATCCTCGTGATAGGCATAGGTTTTCTATATTGTTGGGCGTTTGAACTATCAAGTGTTGCTCGATATCACTGTGAATAGGATATGGGTTTAAATAGAGTTATTAACTAGAATAATTTCATTGCAGAAGTTTGCGTTTACTATATTGAACAGAAATGGCCAGATAAAACCGGGAGAAACGGTTTGATATCGAAATGGGACGCTGTTCTCGAGGCGCAAAAATCATTCTGCTCACAAAAATGGGTTTTCGGAGTATTAATCGTGAAAATGAAGAGTGTTTCTTTTGTGAAAGTTACTGACAGATTGATTCAAACCCTGCTGAATGCTACCAAAAACATCGTTAATAAAGGTAGTAACGCTGACGCTATTCGATAACAGTACAGAATATTTTAAAATAGATAATACGTTACAAACACATATTTATAATCAGATCACTTTTAAAAACACTGAGGTTCTTTATAAAAAAAATCTGATTTTAATTCTTATAAGTCTCTTTTAATAAAAAACTACTAACTAATGGATTTCCATTATCCTAATTCAAAAATTAGAAATTGAAGTAAATTTTTAAATGGGCCTGAGAACGTTATAACATTTTTAGTTTATTTTTAAAATTCGTTCAAGCAAAATAAAAAGTAAAGAAAAATGAAAAAATCAGAATTATTCGGTTGGTATCAGTTAAATTCCTATTTTAACTATTTGTAAAATTTTCAAAATAAATTGTTACCTAATATATAGGACTAAGCAGAGCCCATCATAATAATCTAGATTTTCTTGTGTGGCAGTTTTGGAATAAAATGAGTTGAATATACAAATGAATAAAATGAGTTGAATACAATGAGTTGAAATGAGGTGATTCAAAGAAACGGGAAATTTTGAAAGTTGTGTTGGTAGCCGTTGGCGATTGGTACCACTTGATAAGTGGCGCCAGCCTCTCTAACCTAACCTGCCATTTAGTTGTCATGGATCCTTGGAGTGGTGCGCAACGTGCATTTGCTATCAAAGCGTTTTACAAAAACAATGACAGTGTGGATGGAGCGCGTAGAGAATTTCGCCGTCATTTTAATCTGGGTCGGCACGACCGTGTTCCATCAGCACATGCAATTAAAACATGGATATCTAATTTTGAGGAAACTGGTTCGGCAATGAAAAAGAAACTTCCAGGCCGTGAGCGAACCGTCCGTACACCACAGAATGTTCAAGCTTTACACGATGCTGTCACACGAAGTCCACATCGGTCAATCCGTCGTCTCTCAGCATCTTTACAATTGCATAGTTCAAGTGTTCGAAGAATGTTAGTGAAGGACTTGCAATACCATCCATACAAGTTGCAGATCGTTCAGGAACTGAAACCGAACGATGCAGTTGTGCGAGCACAATTCTGTAATGTAATGCTTCAGAAGATAAATGATAACGAAGAGTTTGTTCACGAACTGTGAATGTCAGACGAAGCGCATTTCCACCTCAGTGGATTTGTTAATAAGCAAAATTTCAGATACGGGGCACAAGAAAATCCTACGCAGCTACACCAGCGTCCGTTGCACAGCCAGAAAGTGACCTGTGGTGTGCTATGTCATCTTACGGTGTTATAGGCCCTTATTTTTTTGAGGATGACAACGGTCTTGCGATTACAGTGACGTCGGCTCGTTACGTAGCCGTGCTTGAAACCTTTGTTGCGGAACAACAAAAGAGATTTCCACCAATAATTAACACAGCCTGGTTTCAACAAGACGGAGCAACGTCACATACTGCACGAATATCGATGGCAGCTGTACGCCGATTGTTTGGACGTGTCATTTCACGAAATGGTGACATTAGATGGCCTCCCAGATCGCCTGATCTCTCAGCTTGCGATTACTTTTTGTGGGGTCACCTTAAAAGCAAAGTGTTCTACAGCAGACCTGCTACAACGGAAGAACTGAAGGCAAAGATCCGAGAAGCAATTGCGGAAATTCCAGTTGAGATGTTACGTCAAACCATGAACAATTTAACGAAGAGACTTCGTGAGTGTTTACGTAGAAGAGGAGGTCACCTGCAAGATGTCATCTTTAAAAAATAAAGTAAAATGTATGTATCCTAAAATGGCAACATTTGTACAATTACATGAAATAAAATTCATTTTCTACAAATAATTTTTCATTAACGTTATTTAATTTTTAAAATTTCCCGTTTCTTTGAATCAACCCGTATTATAATAATGTATTATTTCGTGTTTATAAAAGATTTAATCAGTAACCGTAAATTTAAACTTATAATTTTGTATACATTACAAAGAAGACTAGATTGATTTATTTGTACACAAAGTTATTTAAATACGAAATAAATGTAATATAATTAATTTTACTGCATATATTTTATACATGACCATAAAAAGTGAATATCATTTGTAACAAATTTCAAAAAGGAATTTAGGCAAAAGCATTACATAAATAAAACAATCTGATAAATATATGGAAGAATTATTAACTTTTGTAACTTTAGTTTGTTTTGAATTTTCTTTCTTACTCTGTTTTTTAAATGGGACGTGTAGATTTTACGGATGTCGCAATAAATAAATTAAAATTAGAATCGCTTTTAATATTTAAAACTGTTGACTTGAAAAGTCAACTTTTAAAATGTCACCAAGAAAAAAAAATTATTATATAAACAAAACCGTTAAGTAGTAAAATGAAAATTATTTTACGTCTAAAATAATCCGTATGTATTAATTTTAAAATAAAATATTCAGAAATTAGGTAAGAAGTGTTCGTGGCGATATTTTATTTTTGGGTACTTTTCCTGATGCCAGTCTACTTCAGCATCCTGATACTAATGAACTACCACTGAAAATTTATTTGTCACTAAAGACTTTACTTTAATTTTTAATGTTAAATGAAGGCTATATTAATTAATAATTTTTAATATTTTTGAATTCAGGAATCTCAAAATAACGAAAAATATTAAAGATTCAGAATGAGAGTTTAAGTTTTGGTTAAATTTTAACATTTTTTCTTTTATATAAAACTTAAAATAAAATCCTTGGTAAGAAAAAGATACGGTAGATATACATCCGTAGCACGAAATAAAGTTCAGGGTGTAAAAAAATGTTGTAAATTTCTGTCGTTAAAATAAAAAAAATGGAAAGTGTTTGCAAGATCTCCCGGTAAAATGGATATAGATTCCTTTTTTGCTGGTTTGTACAATTTACTTTCCCGGCAAATATAGCTAGTATATTTTAAAATATATTTTTTCCTTTTATATATATAAAAGGAAAATAATATGGTGATTATGTCAAAAATGGGGTATTGGATTTTTACAAATATTTAGTTTTAGGATCCAACTAATTGATCGAGAAAAAAATCAAATGTATGTATGTATACTTGTGAGTACGCATGTGTATCACACTGTTTTTGACCTTATATCTCAGGATTGACCAAACCGATTTTTAAAAAATTTCCCTCAAATATTTCTATATATGGGGTAGTTATATATACTCGTGCATATATATATATATATATATATATATATATATATATATATATATAATAATCTTCATTTTAACTTCCAGGACCACCGTTTAGGTATTGCTTCAGAGAACGAGATGAATGATTTGTAGCATGTGAAAATGCCATGCCTGACCGGGATTCAATCCTGGGAGATATAAATAATCTAAAAAAAGTGTTCATACAATCAACCCTCAAACTTTAAAATTGAAATATATGGTTTATTTCTTCTTTTGCTTTCTCTTCCTTCGATTTAAAGACAAAATCCTTCCCAGACTTAAAGTGAAAAAAACGTTTTTGCAATGAAAAAGCTGGGCAAGGATTTGAAATTCCCATTGCATAACACTGATTTTGAAAGCTGGGCTCGGCAAAGACTTGAATCCAATTAAAACCTTGGCTGATATAGTAAGAAGTTGTTAGTGTGGAAAGGAGTAGAAGCATACAATATACGAAGGGCATTTAATTTTATAATAAGGAGAGGAAGGCCTCAGTCATTACTATTTCAATCAATTTTTTAAGTGCATTTACTTTTAAAAGAAATCAAACAGATTTTACTTACAGAAAAAACTTCAGTTTATTGAGACGGAGAATCGATTAAAAATGATTACATTAGAATATCTGTAATGGCGAAGAAATTTAATTTTTTTTTCAATTTTACGGTAGGTTTATAAAAATAATAAGGATTTTCGGAAAAAAGTACTTAAGAAAAGGTTTCAATTAATGAAAAAATCGTTAAAATCAGCTTAGTAAAACCCTAGAAATAAACATGTTTCTATAAAAATTTTAGTTTTTTATATAATCTGATAACTATACGAAAATAAAAATAAACCTTACAAAACTAGGATACAAGAATGCATGGTTGTAAATGGTATTTTTCCCAATGGATTTTAAATTGAAGTATCACTTATCCAAGTTATAGTATTCAAATTACTACATCAGTATAGCATATCGAAATTTTTAGAACTATTTTATGATGTATATTATATATCTACAGCATTTCTTATCTTATACGGCATAAAAAAAATAATAATAAAAATCAAAATATACGATAGGCGAATCTTAGTGCGTGTATGAATGGGTTCGTTCATGCATGCATGCATGGATACATTCGTGCAATTGCGATGATGTTACAAATAAAATAAATGTTTTCATTTCTGAGAATCTCTTTTAGTTAGAATATAATTTGTTCTCGCAATCATGAACTGACATGATGTGCACACAATATAACCTATTTCTTAGATAAGACATGAGTGTTGAGATGAAGGAAAGAGGAACTTCGTCAAATGTAATGGATCGCGGTACAAGAACAAAATTCAGTACCTTATCAAAGAACTGAGAGACGTAAACAACTCCTTTCTCTTTCCTATTTACCCGTACATTCTTACATCCTCTAACTTCTCTGTTTTATTTCTCATTCCATTCCAGTACTCTTCGACGATCAAATCCTGATTTTATTTCTTTCTTCTCTTAACATCTCTCCTTTCTACATTAAACGAACCTTTTCTACTTTCAAAAGATATTCTCTCTTACATCTACTACTCTAATCAAGCCATGTACAAGAAACATGCACTTCCTTCTTCAAAGCTCTTGTTTTCTATCAAGTTATGATTTCATAAATCATTGTAATTATTTTTACTATATTTAGGTTTAACTGATTTCAACTGAATCTTTCTTATTTGTAATATTTTTTTTTACACATACATATATATAATTTTTAATTAATATTTTTAAAAATCTGTTATATTTTAAGTACAATACACACTGACGATGTACTATAACATCACTTAACTCTGCTTATAATTTTTTTCAATAAATATACTAAGCGCCAAATTATAAGAAAATATAATTTAAAATCTTTACTGCCAGTTCTTTTAATAAAAAGTTAATATTATTATTATTATATTTTTTTATAATTTCTTTGCTTTTTCATAATGGTTTCGTCTACCCACTGATAACTTAATGGGAATGTATGATTCTTTAGTTTAGATTTAGAAAATTTCTTAAATAATTTATTTCATAAAACAATACATATATTACATACATCGAAACGTCTTTTTACGAAGAATTCCACAAATAAAGAACAAACATGCATGAAGTATAAAATTTAAATTTTATGACATTAACAATATATATAACACTAATAGATGTAAAAAAAGCTTGTTTGAAATTATGTAGCTGAAGCCACCCTAAAAATGATGAAAAGGTAATAGGAATAAGAAAATTTAAAAAAAGTTAATATTTATAAAATTTTACTGCATATTGTGATAATAACTGAAATGACAATAGTAAATGAATCTCCTGCGATTAAATGTGCTGTTAATCATACTGATAATGAAATCTGTCAGATAATATTACCTGTTGTTCCAGACACGACTACTATTGCCTATCTCCTTGGCTGAATAGGTAACGTCTTGGAATTTTGTGCAGAGATCCCGGGTTCAAATCCCGATCAGGCCTGGTATCTTTTCATACGCTACCAATTTCCACCGGAAATTAATGACTGTAGCTGTTATTGCTCGCTCTTTCATAACAAAAAAACAAAAAACAAAAAACTTATTATTGGTGTTCCTTTTGATAATAAGTGTTTAAATATATCACTTGTAAAGTCTGTTCATTTGTATAGTATTATTATTATTATTCATGTAGGTAAAGAAATTGAAATTGAGATAAAAAAGTGACTTACAGTAAATTTATACAGAAAATCCTATTTTGTTTCTTAGTATAATTTAAAAAAAAAATATTGATATCCATAAAATAAAAATGTTTTGTGGTGAGAAATTGAATTAAACTCTGAAATAATGTTTCTAGTATTTTGAATATAATATGTCATCGTGATTTTTTTATTTATTCAGAATCATTATGGTAACATAATTAATATTATTTTTTATTTTTATTTAACTTGAGAGAAACCAGTAACCGCCTAGAAGACGTTACTTCGGACGGTACCAAGTGACGTGGCTGAAGACTAGCCCCTTAGTACAGCTTGAAGCTGATCTCCCGACGGGGTCCCTCTTGGATCATTCAGACATCACGACATCCCTCCCGGTTGCCATGATGACTCTCCCCAAGAGGGCTACCCTTCCCTTCCCTATCACCTAGTCTGGGTCCCCGGGTATGCACCCCACGCATACCCCCCTGAATCGCACGCCCACCTCACAAACCTCGAGGGTCAGCCATCTGCTCCACCCTCCGTCAACGTTCTGATCCAGCCATCTGCTGCACCCGAACGCCCTCAGCAAAGAAGCTGCCTCTCTGACCCTGCACGTGTCAAGGTAATATAATTATTAGGGTTATGTAATTGTCACAAATACACAAATAGCGATGTGTAATAATAATACACTGATCATTTTACAGTGAAATGATTGCTTAAATTTTTGTGTTAATAAATTTGTTGTAAAAAAAAATGCTAATCGATATTATGAAATAAAAGAACCAATTTAACAATTATCATTTAATAATGAAGAATCGCACTAAGTTACAAATAAAAGATCACATAGAAGATTTAGGTAAAGAAGGTTTACTAAAGAAAAAAGAAAAAAATAATTTGAGTCAAATGCTTAATGAAGATGAGGACAAAAAATCAGGTGAAAAAAGACTGAGTAAATATTCAACTCCTAAATGCAGAAATATAGTTAAAGAACAGTTAGAAAATTTGGATGAAGAATGATAAATATAAAAACGGTTGAGCGATAAGGTGGATAATTTCAGTAATTGTCTTTAAAAAAAAAACGAAAAATTATGTTAAAAATTCAATTGAAGGGCGTCACTTAAAAGAATAAGGAAAAAAGACGGGAGAAAATTAAATTTATTAAGAGCATATCTTGAAAAAAAAGTAGTATAATATTTTAAAAAAGGGTTTAAAAAACATTTAGTTATTTCTTTTGAAAATAACGAAATATTTAGTTTGTAATAAAAAAAAAAACCCGTTGAAAGAACTACAATTATTTCATCCATGAAATCAGTAGTAAAATGATGTTATAAAAAGTATCAGAATTTTTGGGGTTGGTGTATGAGGTGATCAGGAGATGGAGCGCTATAATTATAAAACAAAAAATTTAAAGAAAATTTTGATTCTAATAAAAATTAATTTTCTGGCTATGGAACACATTTAGGATTCATTATCTAAAAACGAAGAAAAAAAAATTCTAATTAATTGTTAGGATAGATTCATTAACAAGTTATTTAATAGTATCTACGTTTCATAAACATTTATTTTCCTTTTTTTATATCTTTAGACAAAACAAAATATTCATAATATATGTATCAAATCAAATTTATCAGAATTTAAAGTATTTAACTGCCTGTAAGTGTAAACACGATTCTACGATCTACTTGGACAATCAAATAAAATGCAAAATAAACCATAATATTCATATATTAATCTATCAAGCATACCTAATTCTTTGGATTCTATATCAATGGAAACGTTTGATAAGACTCAGAAGAAAAAAATAATTCATAATTTTTTTATCTTGTTTATTTAATTTAAAATTCGTTAAATTAAATCTAAAATGTACTCTATTTAACCACTGATATAATGACTATTTAGCAATATTGACTGATATAATTATTATTAATTCAATAAAGAAGTTTTAGTATTAGATTGTGATAGTGTGCACGCATTAGAAAACAAATAAATAAAATTTTCATAAATTAGAAAGAATTTTGCTATAAAACGCAAACATAAAAACATTTTTAATTAGGTACAATAACATCTAATTAAGATAAACTTATGTTAAATAACTGTACAGAAATCGATTAACAAGTAAACTGGATTAACAGTAAATTCATCAAATTATAGTTTGATTAAACTTGCTATTACTTTGATTAAACTTGTCATGTTAAAACTTAGGATTACATGAAGTCTTATAATATAGTTCATTGTATCTTTGCAGTTCAATGACTCGCTTCATACCCCGACTAAAAATTTAAGGAGATTTTGTTTAATTTCCCAACCACTTTTTATGTTAACCTATGAAATAAATCTACTAAAGAAAAACTAAAAAAATGCTTTTACTTTGCGTCTACAAGAGCAAACAAAAAAATCGAAATGCACCCTGTAAACTGAAAAAATTACAAATCTTTAATCATGGTTCTTGCTTTGAAGGTTTTTGAAGCAAATGATTATCAGTTGTTACTATTTTTTTTAAGTCAATCAATTTTAATTAGGAATGGTTATTAAAAGAATAAATAAATAGATAAAAAGGCCAAAAATTGTAACGGTCATGTAATATATATAGACTACAAATCTATTATTTTACATTTCTACTTTTAAATATAAATCCAGATAATAATTTTGTAGCATAAATTACTGGACAACATCTGTACTATAGTTAAATATTAAATCGATTTTTATCTGTTCATTTTGATTTCACTCGCGATTGTTTTTTATTTTACTATTTTATCCTTTTTTTAAAAAAAAATTCCTTATCAAAGCAAAATACCAGTTGTTTCTTATTTTTTAAAATAATTATTATTGTTGACCGAAACTAATATATATGTACGTATAAAATCGTTATACTTTTTCCTTTAACCTGAAACACCGTTAAGGAAATCGGAAAAAGATAAACAGATCAAAATAATATTGGAATAAAAGAGTCTCCTGTTAAATTAACAATGCTAGTAATCAAAGAACTTTTATAAAGTAAATGTACTGCTTTAAAAATGAGTAAATACACGTTTATTAATAAACAATTTTTTACCATTTCTATGAAGCGATTTATTAAGGTCTAAGTATATTGGTCTAAGATACAGCCTGATTAATTTAAGTATTAATCAAAGCACTATTCCTTAAATTACTCTATTATAATCAGTTTTTTTTAAATAAACGTTACGTATATTTGTTAATTAAAAATAATTATTTTGACAAAAAATAAACAGACTGATAAAGTACAAACTTAATTGATACAATACGTGATAGAAAACATTTACTTACATAAAAATAAAATCGTTAAATTCCTATAATTGTGCAAAACTATAAAGATGAATTTCTTGAAAATAGCTCATACAATTTAAATACAGTTTTATTACAAAAATATTATTCATAATGCTATATTTCTGCATTCTAAAAATATATAGTACGTTTTCTGAACAAATCTTTGCTAGTGTTAGAATTCTTTCATAGCTAGAAGACCCTTATAAGGATTTTTCCACACTGGAAGTTCTTATTCTTGAAAAAATTCCTAAAAATTAAGTAACCAGCAAGAAATAATTCAAAATAAATACCAAGATAAGATAAATATTTTTAAAAATACTAAAACATATTTGCTGCCATATTTTGTCATGTAGCTCACATATTGTTTACCAGACCCACACTTTCAAGTACTCTGTAAGTTGATCCTCTGCTGACCAGAGCGCACCCATTCTTGTATTCTGCCAATTAAATTTTTGCCGAAAATTTATTTTGATTTAATTCATGTTAAATATCTTTATTTAAAAAATATTTTTCTTTGAAGTGGCCGTTTCTTTAAACAGCCACCCTTGTAGAGAATCATTTTTCGAAAAAAAGCTTCGTAAAATAAAAGATATTGTATCCATTACTATATGCTACAGAAATTAGCATTACGAGATAGTTACCGTGAAGAAGTCGTCTTTTCCATCTGTTTGGAGCAGAGTAGAATGACGCACCGATTCCTGTTGCTATTTGGTGGTGTTCCAGTAGGTTCTTTAAATAACTATCGCGTAACGGTTCGTCATATATTTTTTTTTACTGTGTTCGTTACGCAATATTGCGTCTGTAATTAAAACTAGTAAGCACACTTTTGACGTTATTTTGGAAATGGATGCTGTGGCCGAAATTTATCAATTATTTATAACTCTAAAATGGGTTATATTCTTGCTTTTATTTTTAGCAAGCTTTTCAGTGTTTTTTTTTTTTTATCGGAAAGTCTTCTTCCTAGCTAGTAAAATTAACTAAGCCTTTACTGAGGTTTAACTAAGTTCTTACCTTAGTTAAATTTAGGGTAGTGCATCCATTATAATATTAGTACTATTAGCATGTTTTTTTCGTATTTATTATTTACTTATTTTAAAGCGTTCGTTAATTTTATTTTCACTAATTTTTTGATTTTTATATTTCTGACTGTAGTTTATATTTGTGATTGATGGATTTTACTTCTACCGCAATTAATTTTTTTCTTCTATTTTTGATGACTGTTTATAATCCTTTACTGTTGTGTGACTTACTTTAAAAAAAGTTATCTTGTTTCTTTACATTTTGCAAAGATTTTTATTAATTATCTCTAGTGTGGCATTTTCTTGTTACGAGTAATAATATAAATGTTTTGTTGTTTAGCTTAAAAAAATATATATATTTTTATTTTCGTAATGAAAAACTTATAAGACGATAAGACAATCAAACATATTTAAGCTGATAAATATAATTGGTTAAAGTGATTAAATCCTACGTCATGAATTTAAAAATGAACATTTTTCATGTTATATAGTTTTTACGGACGACTCATGTTGCCAACCACATGTTTTTGTGGTTGGCAACAGAAAATACATGTTGACCTTTCCCAAACGTGTCAATATTTTCTTTACGGAGCAGTATGCTACTAATAAGGACTTAAATATAATTTGCCCAAAATTTCAACACGTTCTTGTCTGTTCTGATTCAAGGAGTACCTTACAGGCGATTAGTAAAATGTACTCTACATCCTGTTGTCTGTGAAATTCAGTATGATATTTCTCACATGACTCAACGTAATGCAACTGTGAGTTTCTGCTTGATCCCCAGCCAAATTGGAATTTCAGCCAATGAGCGTGCTGATAGTGCGGCAAAAGAGGATTGTTTCCAGTCTCCTTTCAGTAATCGTTTTTTACTGATGATTTTGTCTATTTTTTGAAGAGGGTGATTCATGATGATGACAAAGCCAATGAAATGCTCCTACCTACAATAAACTTCGTCCTGTTAAGAACACTATCACCGGGTAGCTCTAAATGTAGGGATAACCGTCTAAGGAGGTTATTATTTGCCGTTTGCGAATAGGGCTCACTAAGCTCACTCATAGATATTTCATGACTCAGACCGATGCATCCATTTGTGTTCACTGCGACTGCAAACTAACTGTACATCACATCCTTGTGGATTGTGTCTGTTATGCGGCATTACGTTGGAAGTTTAAACTAGGGGCTAACTTCCAAAATATCTTAGAGAACAATGAGACGATGTTATCAAGTGTTTACAATTTCTTAAATCCGTCCGGTTATATTCAAATATTTGATTTTTACTATAGCTATTTGTGCCATCTGGCGTGTGGAAGATGCTAATTAATTTTATTGTTTTAACTTAGATTACTAATGTAATACTTCACTGTGGTTTTATTTCGCTTTTAGCTTAAAGTCATAGGCGTTTTCCATTTAAACTGTGTTTTACATTACAGGGCTGTACAACGTCCACCTTCAGCAGACCTTGGCACGTGCTGAGACAGTTTTTGATAATCTAGGTAAGCTTATGCGTAACCACAAAGGTCCTCGTGCTTCTAGACGACGTATAATACTGACAGTGGCTTCTTCTATCATATTTTATGCCGTCCCTGCGTCGGTAGAGGCCCTTGAAAAGAAAAGGAATGTAGATAAAATATCATCGCTTCAAAGACGTGCTGCGTTGAACATTGCGGCCGCATACCGCACGGTTTTGCGAAACGCTGTTGAGGTCATCTCCGGGATTCCCCGGATGCGGCTGCGTGCATTGATGCTCCGGCGAGTTTATCTTGGTATGACTAAGACCGAGGCTAAGGACTTATTTCTGACCGAGTGGCAGGAGGCCTGGAACACCTCACCTACTGGTGTATGGACGCGTAAATTAATTCCGAGAATAGATGTATGGGTGCAGAGATGACTGGGTGAGGTAGATTTCTATATAACGCAGCTCCTTTCTGGACATGGCGAATTTGAAGTCTACCTGCATCGATTTAGCAGGAGAGCGTCTCCTCTATGCAGGTACTGCGATCTTGAGGATACCGTTGAGCACACCATCTACCAATACCAGCGGTGGGATGTGGTCAGACAAGATGTCGGGTTAAGCCGGCTTTCTCCGGAAGAAACAGTTCCGTACATGTTGACAGGAAGAGCGGATTGGGACAAGGTAGTACACCTAGTAACTAGTATCCTGAAAACTAAAGCGAGAGAAGCTAGCGAATGGGATAGAGCCTGATTTAGGGCAGATCAGGTCTAAATTTTTAGTGTCCAGATCATTAAGAGGACTGAAGATCACCAGCAAGGAATCAGAGTTCCCTACAAAAGACCTGAGACTCAGGCGAAGAAAGTAACTTGAAGGTGAAGGGGCGAAGGACAGCCTCCTGTGGATCCGTCGTGCGTCTGCACTTGTGCGGATGGGCGATGGTGATGAAGCACGGGGACTCTAGACCTCTGGACTTTTTTTTTATAAAACTGATCAGATCCATAATAAATTGGTCTTTTTAATTTTTTTCCTTATCAATTAATTTTTTTTATTTCCCTTTTATTGTTGAAAATAAATAGGAAATCGAAAACCAGGTCCGTCTTACATAATATAGTTATAAAAATGGATGCTTCATAAATGTTTTAGATATGTATTAGTTGAAATCTAACATACACTTTATATACTTATTCAGAAAATACAAATTATTTAGATAGCCCTTTTTTGCCAAAATCATCGTTTCTGTGTACTTATATATATATATATATTTTTTTTTTTTTTAAATCAGTTCCAAAAATTCCAGATCCACTATTTATATTATCAAACAAACGTATTTGTTTAAAAATAAAGTACTATTTTCAATCAATATTTGATTTTATTTTTTAAACGAAATGAACCTGATATCAAAATTTTTTTTTTTAACTTAATGGCATTTTTAAAATTTATTAATATTTTTTTATTATTTACTATTTATATACGTTTAACAAATGAATATCTTTGAAGGAGAGAAATTAATTTGAGTAATTAATTTTTCATATTATTTTATAAAAAAAAGTAAACATTTTTATAAAATGACTAAGTACTTAAACAGAGTAATTAGTTATCGTGATAAAGGATACTTAAACTTTTTTGTTTGACTCTGGGTGCAAAACTCTTCCGTGTCACGACATAAGATTAAATTCTGTTTTCCTTTATACCCTAAAAGTACTAAATAAATCTCACGCAATATACTTACTAATATTATTAGTTGCATAAGGTGTGCATATATATATATATATATATATATATATATATATATATATATATATATATAATTTAATATTATTATTATTATTATTCCACACTTTATTAATAAATTCAATATTTACAAAAAAAAAAAGAAAAGAAACAACACGGTTAAGATTTAATTTTATCACGAAAACATTTTACCAGTTTTTATTATGTTAAAACCGTATTAAGCTAATTGTTAGTTACTAAGTTACATGAATTTTTATCATGAACATAAAATTGTAACATTCAAGTAACACAGTTTGTTATTGTAAATATAACAAAACAATATAATATCAGTTTATCAATTTATAATAATTAATTGAAATTAATAAAGGATAAATAAAACTAACGAATAGTAAATCGTGGTCCACTAGATAGCTTAAACAGATAATAGGTTTTAGGGAAGCTACAAAAAATACCACTCTAAAATAAAAACTATTTTATATAATATTTGTCCCACGAAGAGGTATACGCTTTTGATTTAGTTTAATTCGTCCATTCCCATACAGATTCTATTGAAACTTTACATACTATTTAATGAATGCTCTAAAAATCTTTTATGAAAATTTCAAACTTCTAGGATTTATAGAAACAAAATGGCGGCTTTCAAATAAAAATCATCAATTTCAGATAAACCACATTTTTTATTCATTACAAAATAGTTGGTAAAAATGGTTAAAAACAAATGCTTATTAGAACTAGAATAATTATAAAACAGATAATTTGTCATGATACGACTGATTATTAACTAAAACTACATCATCTGTTTTTAATAATTTTTATTATATTATACTATATATTACATTATATTTTTAGTATATACACACAGACAGTATAATGTTACATATTTCAAGGTTTTTTTTTTATAAAAAGCTTGCCGTATTATTTTATTACACTGCAAATTATTACTTTTATTACACTTGCAAATATTTTAGGTTCAACATAAAAATTAGCGTTTATAATTTAATATATTTATAATATAACTAGCGGACCCGACAGACGTTGTCCTGACGCGGCATTATTCTGTAATAAATGCACACACATAAATATAAGTAACTTAATTAAGTTAAAATTAGCAGTAATGTGTTCTAAATTTCATTAAAATGACTATTAGTATGATATTATCAGTTTGTGATTGTTGTATTATTGTAATGGTTTTATTGATTAATTATGTGTAGTATGGTTAATATTTATTTTCACTAAATATTGAGATGTCCGATGAAAATTGAATTAAAAAATCGAAACGTCGTAAAATTAATAATTAGTGTAATTAATACATTTTCATCCACATTACTATTAATTTTCACTTAACATCATTCTAAAAAAGTACCTCCTACATATATATTTTTTTTTATTTAATAATTTTGATGTTTCATACCATGTAACAGCTTAATTAATCAATTAAGCGCGCAATTCTAGCAGACTCGGCAATGCTTCGCTATTGCTAGATCTGAGTATACATACAGATTAAATGACAACAATTGAAACTTTCATAAAACCTTAAAAAACTGAACATTAGCAATTTAACAAAATTTAACCTTTCACTTTATAAAAGTCAGATGTAAATAAATCCAAATGGCAATACAACAGCACTACCTATCGGATTTAATTCACACCACTCTCTAATCACAGTATTCGGTGGAAAATAATTTTTTAACGAAAAGTGTTGTGGCTGCAAAATCATTACAATTAATACTGAACATTAAGAAACTTACAAAACATTACGGAACCTTATAAAATTTCACCTTTAACTTTATAAAATTCAGAATGTAAATAAATCCAATTATCAGAACAGCACTACCTATCGGATTTAATTCAAACTATTCTCTAAACACAGTAGTTCGTTAAAAAACGAATTTTAATGTAAGAACAACACTAAGCTACGACGCAAGTAACTGATATGCGAAAAAGTAACAAAATAAAAAAAAATCCTAGAATCCGATCGCAGCACCAACTACCGGGTTTGACTGATAAACCAAAAATAACACTACCAAAAAAAAAACTTCTAAAACGCACTTCGCAGCTCTGCCTACCGGACCCAATTGTGAACCTTAACCATCCCAAGACCAACAACACATAAATAAATTAAAAAAACATTTTCACTTCAATACTGTACCTTACAAATTTGCACAATGTATATGTTTTAATTACACTTTAAAACATTATTTCAGTAAATAATAATATAATATAATATTTCTCAATACGCGCACAATTCTAAACGCGATCGCAGTGCTGCCTACTTGTTACTTAATCAGTTGTGATTTTGTTTACATTGGCAACGGCCAAACGGGCTCTTTGTGTTTGCGAAAAAAAACTGTTTTCTCGCGATTTTTTGTAACACAATAATAACATAAAATTACGAAATATTTTTCTCAATTTGATCGCAGCGCCAACTGTCGGGACAAACTAAAATTAAAATAGAATATTATTGAATATTCGATACTGCGATGGTAGCGCAGTCTGCCGGATCCAATGTAAAACATTCCAAAATCAACAACTACTTATAAATAAAAAATTAATTAAAAAACATTTTCCAATGGACCTAACTGTGAATCTAAATCATTCTCGAATACCCTCGAACACATACAAAAATTTCATCAAAATCGGTCCAGCCGTTTAGGAGGAGTTCAGTGACATACACACGCACACAAGAAATATATATATATAAAGATAAACATATTACATATGCGACCTAAGTAATGTAAGTATTATTTATATATAAAAGGTGATATTAAAGCATAACTTCATATTTCAAAGCATTGGCTTCATATTTCAAAACTGAAGGGTACCAGGAGGTAGAAACAAGTGCGAATCCACTTTCTTACAAAATTACTACGTTATGGTATTTAAAATTTTGTCCGCAAATATTGAATCAAACTTTTTTTTCAGTAGGAAAGCGGACAAATAATACGTGATTTTAATATAAAATTCTACAATACAAACGATGGTGAAAACTGTTTCTCGATAATACATTCTTTTTGAGTTATATGCAATCAAATTTGCAAATACGTAAAAATGGCGGTAGTAATAAAATCCCCCTTTGTAACTTTTTTATTAAGTTTTACCTTCAGAATTACATCCAGTAACAAATTTTGAACAGTTAATGTTGGAATTAATGGCCCGAACACAAATAATATCATTCACAATAATAAATAATACACAATAACTAATAATTACCAACAATATTACACAGTAGATTAAATAGCTAGATCAAATTATTTATTTTAATTATGACAATATTTAAATTAAAAATTTAGTTAAACGTTTTCAGTCCAAAATTACTTAATACAATACATTTTGGAAAAAAATATGAAATTTAAATAGTTTATTACAAATTTTTCAGTAGTAATTCAGTGTTATTTTACAACAATGTAATTTATATTACGTTACAACAAGTTATTAACTTATCACTTTGGGTTTTTACTTCAACTTATAAGTCAGTATTTGATTACTTTTAAATTAATTATGTAATGGAAATTAATTTAGTGGATTAATTTTAGTTCAAATATCTTTTCTCTAGTGAAACTTTTATTATTATCTTCGTTTATTTATTTAATTTTATCATACAATAATGCATCCTTTAAGTGAAACCGAAATAATAACTGGTGATGTATAAGGGGAAAGTGTATAAGATTGTTTTTACAAGAGGTTTTTGTTTTATTTAATGATAGATTTGAAAAGAGAGAAACAATTAGTAAATCGACTGTGACCAAGACAGAACAACAATTAGAAGAAAAAGTTACCATAAGAAATCGTCCTTGCAACGGGAAACCAAAATCTACCTCTAATGATGCAAAATCATCAGATGCTTGTTGGAAATTGATTTTTTAGACTTATTTTGCGCAATGAATCGTTGACCAAAAACAGATATCTCAGATATAGTTCCCGTAAAAAATTTAGAAATTAAATTAACGTTAAAATATTTATTATTACATCTTCATCGTCGTTTAATGTGGAAACATGTGAAAGAAAAAATGAACATCTGATCATTAAGTTGATAAAATTGTATTGGCTATTAGGAAGAAGGTCTCAGTTATCGTTATCAAACAATCTGAACGTATCTGACGTATCTTTCTTTGCTTTTACGAGTTTCAAACCGCCGATTGTTTTGCAGTGAGTTTCAGGACCTTTTTTTCTGGAACCGTTCTAGTGTTCCTAGCTTGAGCAATTTATATCATCCATGAGCTACCTTACGTTCTCCAACCAAATAAAAATGTTAATACAACGAAAATCACGTGTAAGATATAAATATATTTAGACACCATAATCGGAGACTTGCGAAGGAAAATTGGAGATTTTCTTCCGAATCTCCGAAGAATCGGAGATTTATGAGAAAAGATTACTCCTAAAAATTAGTTAAGCATTCTCAAACAAAACAAGCATCGTTTTTCAGCTTACTTTTCAGTACCTTTTTAACTGAGCCGAATATATTTTTATATCAGCATGGTTAATTAATTGAAATTTAGATGACATTAAACCCATTATGTACACCATAGATATGTTCACCAAGAGGTTGTCTACATAAAATTATTACTATCAGAAAAGCGATTTCAATTGTTCTATAAGAAATTTGGAATAAATAACGTACAGCAATAAATAAATCGGTTTCGTGAAGCAAGATAATAATATCTTGCTTTAAATGAATGGAGTGTATTTATATACACTCCATTTTGAGGAAAGTACAAAGAGGTTTCACTTAAAACAAAACTTTTTCATTAGGTACATTTCATCACTGACTGCCGCACTTTTTGTTATAGAATTTTGATTGTAGACAAACTTACTCATTTTTTCTTGGATTAGTAAATCAATAATAATCAGTTTAAACCGAAATCAACGGATGCTTAATTAAGTGGAAAATTAGATTTAATCCTGCGAAGTTTAATGACGTAACATTTACAATGAGGAAAGAAAACTGCTCACCAGTCCACCTGGATAACATTTTTATTCCCCATACAGATCACATAAAATATTTATTATTACATCTTCATCGTCGTTTAATGTGGAAACATGTGAAAGAAAAAATGAACATCTGATCATTAAGTTGATAAAATTGTATTGGTTATTAGGAAGAAGGTCTCAGTTATCGTTATCAAACAATCTGAAATTGTAAAAAGTAATTCTGAAACCGGTATGGATATATGATATTATCCAGACCCGAGGAGTGTCAAGTAAAAGCAACGTTGGAATTATCCAGCGGTTGCATGGTGGTAGCACCATGATTTGTAAGGAATAGCGAATTCCTTGAATATCTGGGGTTGCCGTACGTTCATGAAGAAATTCAAGATATAAACTACAACTGAACAGCCAGCCATGTAAACTATCTTGCTATAAACTTGCTGGATAATATTGATGAAATGAGACGCTTGAAACATCTCCACGTCTTGAATCTAAGGGATAATGCGTGATGCCTAACGTAATAATTTTTCCTCACAACAATTCATGTCTATTATCTCATGTTTATTGATTGTGTTTTACTGAGTTCTTTTCATAAACTACAATTTAATTATTTGCTGATTGATGTAATGTTTTTGCATATAACATCTTTACATATATAGATTTATTTTTGAGATTTTTCATTGAAAACTATCTCAATAAACTATATCATTTTATTGCCATTTGATTTACTTTAAGTTTTTTCCTGCTGTATTAAAACTGATTATAAATTGAAAAAAAACTGCAAAAAATGGAATATAATAATTTATGTTTAATAACATGATTTTAAAGGTATGAGCTTTCATTATTATTCCTCAAGATTCTTTTATAGTCCAGTTAATGTATATGATTTATTTACCATATGTGACGTAAAATTAACAATACATTTAAACATAAATTTCAATAGCAAAATAAAATTGTTCATTCTTTAAAAAATATAATTAAGTTATTTCAAATAACTCTTAAAAAAAATAAAAATAATAATATTAATAGTAATGAAGAAAAGAGTATTTACCTTATCACAAAATGTAGAAATATAAATCAAAGTTAATTTATTTAATTCTAACGATAGTGTCAGATTTGTTACACATCTTGAAAAATGACCTTCGCAATTCCAAGAAAAATAAGATCCTATGATCTGGTTTAAAAGAAAAAGTGAAATAAAGTGTTTTATCACACAGATATCCCGTATAGAAAATGGATTTACAGAGATAAATCGGAACATTACCAGATGGCTTGTCATTTTATCCTTGAACTTGTACCCTTACTCGGCTTTATGTCGTAGATTTAACACCGTAGAATACAGAATTGACGGTATTTTAGGTGATATCGACACCGAAATTAATCAGTTTCTAAATTTCTGAAGTCTGTAAGTTTTGTCAGAATTTTAATATGCATTTCTTTAGTCAGCAATCAACTTTGTTAGGGACACTTTGCACTAGTATCTGAGTTATATTTAATATATAAATACAAAAACATACGTGTTTTATTTTTATATTTGTGTGTGTGTTGTGTACACGCGCACGCGCACGCGCGTGTGTGAATATATTTAAATGATGAATTATTTCTTGCACATTATTACCTTTATGGTTCATTATTCTGTTTTTTTTTAATCGTGTTTATATTTATCATATTACATTTAATTTTATTTTCTGATTGATGGATTAAACCCATCTTGTTTAATTTTTTCTTTTTGTTTTTGCCGTTTGTAATCCTGAATTATGTTTCCGTTTGTTGCATGTCATACTTAAACAAATTTATTTTTTCTATAATTACATTATATTTACCCTATTTCGCTTTTTCTAAATACCTGAAAATTTACACTGGATTTTTTTTTTGGGTGAATTTTGAATGTGTTTGCCTTATTAACACAAAAACCCGATCAATTTGCCTTGTTAATTATGCTGAGTATATTGTGATACTGCTACACTATACTATTACTTAGCTCTGCAAGTGGCAACTTACTCTGTTCATCACAATAACTGGTTGTTTAATGAATATCATTATTCTCAAAAAAGCAACTTGGATTTGTGACATTTATAATTCGAATATTTCATATCCATTGTTATACAATTTTTTTCCGAAATTGACAAATAACAAATCTATTGACATTTTATGAAAAAAAAATAATATTATAAATACTGTTCCCATTCCGGGGGGTCAACTCAGGGGAAAAATTGTTGTGTAAATTAAAAAATAATTAAAGTTAAAACTGCGAATGTTGCACAAAGAAGATTTTCTCGAGTTAAATAAGCAAAAGACTAAAAGGTTTGTTTCAGATTTTTTTTATTAAAAAGAAACAAAAATTGGTGAAAATTTTGTATAGTTAAGAAACTTACCACAGTTTAAATATTTTTAAAGAATTTTTACGAACATTTCAAATATTTTAAGGAAGTGAAGAAAGAAAATCTTATTGACATTTTTTTAACATCTTTCACAACATGTCATTCAGTTTAAGCCATTAATATTCACATCATCTGCAAAGCACGTGACATAATCTTCATCGTAACCGGAATAAAAGGAAGTTTAGAATATGGTTTTATTTTAAAAAAAAGAATGTATGTATATTTATACCATCTATCACATTTTGTATCAACAAAAAAATGAATTTAATTAATTTTAATTGGGAATAAATTTATTTTTAATTTTTTTAATTTACAAATAACTTTCTTTGTATTTTTTAAATTTCTCTTTTATCAAATTAAATTATTGGAAAAAGGAAAGGTAAATAAGAATTTATACATTGAAATAATTCTTTTTGTTAATCTAAAATAAAGTAACTATTTTTATTTTTTTTAATTTTTTAACAGTAATATTACAAATTAGAATCATGGAAGTTATTATTATTACTCAGTATGTGATGGATGAATTTTATTTAATACAGTTTACCCATTCGGCTGTAAAATTAGTTATCTAACTTAAAATGTGTCTAAATCAGATAAGATGATTAGATCAGTCGTTGAATTTAAAGAATTTATAAAATACCCATTTATTCTTGACATTTCTTGGCAAAGAAGCTAATTTTAATTTATGTATTAATTTTAAATTATTGTCTTTCCAATCATAGCTGTATAGAAACAGGAAAATTCTTAAAGCAAGTAAAGAATACTCACAGATTTTGAGGAACAATAAAAAAAAAAATCAGTTACATCCTTTTAATAATCCGTTTTAAAAAAATCTTTCTAATGAATCCGTTTATAAATCACGGCTAAATTAGAAGTTTGATCAACTTCTAAATTTTAAAGGTTAGATGAGCATTTAATTAGAAAAAGAAGAAAATATTTTGCAATTTTTTATGATTACCTCAAACTTTTGTCTGAAGTAATTTTTGATATGACCAACCCTTACGGCAACGGATGACCAAATCCAAAAAAACAAAAAAAACCCAAAAATATATCTCTATAACTTATTAAGTATAATATGGGATTTATTTTTTGCAAAAGGGTCTAAAACTTATATAGGTAAAGTTTTTTTAATATCAACAACCACTGGTCCGTGGAGGGGGGGGATGGGGCTTCGAAAACAAAAAAATCATACCTCCTTTAATAAGCAAAGTATCGAATCGGTTTAAAGTGGATGTTAGTTCTCTAAACATTACCTAAAATTTTGTCTAACAATTTTGATATAACCAATCCCTACGTCAAGGGACCAAAATGTTGCTGGAATTGAAATATGGGGCTTGTCGTATGCTAAACATTTGAAACGTTTTTCACATGCAACAATTTTCGTATTGAGTAAATTTGAAGTTTTTTTTTAACTTTAAGGTGGGAATTTTTTTATCTCCTCCTAAGCACCAGTGAAATCTTTTCTTTTTCAACTTTTTTTAAATTTTATTATATTGATTTATTAATAATTATTAATCTCTGATTGTAAAAAAAGTTTAACAATAAATAATAATTCAATAACAAAGAAAAAGAAAAAAAAATATATGTATATATTTTAATTAATCAGAAATTATTAGTGAAATAAAATTTTATGTACTTTTCATTTAAAAAAAAGGAATTGAAGTCTGATTCGAACCGATTTACCTTCCCCTTGTAAGAACAAAATATTTCATTAATTAAATTTTATTTGGCTATAACTCTGCAACCAATGAAAATAAGTAACACTTACGATATGTTGCTGAAAAGCTCTCAATAAGGGCTTATTACTGCAATTAAGAAAAACTCCAAAATCCAAATGTTTTGGATTTTAGGCTTTTTTTGGACACTTTTGATCAAGTCGATTGCAATCAAAAGGGGAGGTGCAGAATTAGGATTTACAACAGTCCTAAGTCCAAAATTTCAACATTCTATGGCTAATCGTTTTTAAGTTATACGCACATACGTACGTACAGATGGCACGCCGAAAATAAACAAAATGGATTCAGAGATGGTCAAACGGAAATTTCCGTTGCAATCTGAAAATCAAAATTTTTCGCGATCACAATACTTCCTTTACTTCGTACAATATGTAAAAATCGATATTTATAAATAACAGTTAATTATTTTAATTGGTCCAAATTATTTTTATTGGTAACTGGTTCTTGGTTATTGAATTCACTGCTGTAAAAATTCGATTTTGTAGATCTTGAAGAGTAGCAGGCTTAACTGGTAAATCCACCGCGTTGGTCTAGGTGGTTAACGAGTCATCACAAATTAGCTGATTTCGATGTCGAGAGTTTGAAGGTTCAAATCATAGCAAAGGCAACAATAACGTTAAGGATTTGAATACTATGCAGTGGATACCAGTGTTCCTTGGTGGTTGATATTCAATTAACCACACATCTCAGGAATGGTCGACCTGAGACTGTACAAGACTATACTTCATTTACATTCTTACATAACATCATCATTCATCCTCTGAAGTAATACCTTACAGTAGTTCCGGAGGACATATATTTGTTGTTTATATTCTAATGTCGACATATTACAAAATAGAATTATGAATGAGTGTTCCGGTCTAGAGTAATATAAAATATTATTACAATTGCTATTTAAAAATTAAAGAGATAAAACATTTCACTGAACAGAACGTAATAATATTAAAAGTGCCTAACTTATAAAAACAGAATTTATAAAAAAAAAAATACGATTAATACACATATGACACGTTTATAATAAATTGTCATATGAAAAACAAGTTTAAATTTAATATTGTATTATAATACAATACGAATAGTATAGGGCAGCTTATACTTTAATATCAAAGCATCACTTTATATTTAAATGACTTGAAAAGAATGACGTGATAATAAATAATTGAAGGTCCGATTTTTACTCTAATATGAACAAGGTCAAGTTTTTAAATGGACTTTTATTCAAAATTAGTAAAAGAACTTTAATTATTAAACATAAATTACTGTTTTTATTTTTACGTAAAATATCTATTTTTCAAACCGAATGCATTATTCAATTTTAAGGGGTTGTAAATGGATAAAAGCCCCCAAATTGCAAAATAGTTTATTTCCATTATATTTTTGGACAATGTAATGTTTTAGGTAGATTTCATAAGAAAGCTACTATTGTAAGCGACTACTGTATTGCTACTATTGATTCGACTTCGAAAATTTCGACATATCTTCGCATTTCACATCCCCAGACCCCAAAACTACCGTCAGCTCAAAAGTTTATATACATACAAGTGTACAAATACACTTATAAGATCAATATTTTTAGCAAAGGAAAATGCCAGGTCTGATCGGTGCACAATCCTTTACAGAAAATTAAAGGAAATTACGTGCTTTAAATCTTTACATGTGAGTAAAAGTTTGTTTTATATACGACATGAACGCTTACGATACTGTCTGGACAAGGAAATACCTGCAGATGAAGCTGGATTCGTCAAAGAAAAGAGTACACGCAGGTGTAAAAATCTGAGGCAAGTATTGAAGGAGATGCGCGTTCCTGACCATCTTGTTACCCTCATTCGAAACTTATATGTAAAGAAAAGCGCGGTGGTTAGACTGGAAAATGACACTACGGAGCCCTTTTACCCGTCTAGAAGAGTACGACAGGGATGTATTTTGTCTCCAATCTTATTCAGCACTTAGAGCGAATATCTTATGCGGGAGAGCCTGAAAAACTGGCATGGCAATGTACGAACAAGAGTCTGGTGTATAACCAACATAAGGTTTGCTGACCATAGGACCATATTTATGGGCTCTGAAATTGAAATGAAGGAAATCGTCGACCGAGTTCACTAAGAAAGTAAGGCACTAAGGTTGAAATTAAACACCGGATAAACAAAAGTTATGATCGTAGACAGAGGAAACGATCTTCCATTCAGTAATGCGCTGTGCTATTTTGAAAAAGTATTTCGTATGTTTAGGATCCATAATAAATAAAGATGGGTGCTCTTCGGATGAAATATGAAGAACAATTATATTGGCGAAGGAGGTGCTTAGGAAGTTGACAGCTACTTAGAGGGAGAAGACTTAAATAAATAAATATTACATAAAAATTTGTGAAATTTTTTTATGACTTCTAATTTATTTGGATACTGAGATATGTAAGTGCGGAACTGGGGGCTGTATATATTTTTTCTTTTGCATCATGATAATACCTTCCCCAAAAAGTATGTGTCCTCTCAAATGGAGAATTTGAAACAGAAATATAACTTATTGTCGAAATTTTTAAAAAAATTTAAAAATTCCAATTTTAGAGCTTTATAGTTATTTAAAAATAATATATTTTTTATGATCACTAAATTTATCTTATTTTAAATATTCGAGTTTATGAATTTAGAAGATATCTCATACGAGATGATTGGAACTATAATTGTTGGATTTGATTCCTTTAAAATATTCAAATATTCAAACTATTCTACGAAAAAAAATGATTGATTATTCAAAATAAAAGTAATACCCATCAGAAATAATTTCCGCTGAAAATTCAGTAACAATAATTTATAATTAATGGACAAATTGTGCTTAGTTTAAAACGTTTTAATCCAAGAAATCTGCATTTTTTATGACTTAGTATTTTTATTAATTGTCTAACGTACTCGAGGTTCTTCATAAAATAAACGATATCTACTTTTTTCTTTTGATTAAAATAAATGGGTGCAATTTTCTAATGGACAGGCGTTCCTAAGGTTACACCTTGACCAATAGAAAACAGCGGTTTTTTTTGGGTCAAGGGCTAAACACTGTACATCAACCCAGTAGCATTTAATTAGTAAATGTATAATATTATCAGTAAAAATATAACTGAACGGCCAATGCAGTATTAGATCTGATATAATAATGCAAAATATGCCCAAATTTATTTAACTACAATAAATTATTTATTTGTATAATTATTGTTCTACAAAATAATTTACAAATAATATGTATTTAATTCATTTTATTATGACTTATATTGAATTTTTCTAAGAAATACAAAGCTTGAGTTTAAATAAGTCAGCGTTTTAAATAATAAAAATGCAGTTAAAAACGTAAGTTGTATTTCAATCTTAGAATATTTACTTAAGGTAAAAATGGTACATGAGATAGAGATAGATATAGAGGATGAAAGAGAGAGAGAGAGAGAGAGAGAGTATATGTGTGTGTGTGTGTGTGTGTGTGTGAAAGAGAGAGAGAGAGCGAGAGAGAATTAAATTTTAGCCTCAGTTAAATTACGAATTCAAACGTGACTTGTGACTATTAACCGCTATCGCCTTAAATATGACTAACAAATCACTTCTACAACTTTTTTCGCTTCTTATAGCCACAAATTATTATAAAATTATAATAAATCTATTTTCAAAATTTTACTCTTCTTTCTGCAAATAAAAAATGAAAAGAAAATATCCTGTTTATAAATTTCTAAGCGAAGAAAACTTAATGAATTTTTTATGACTCATTTCTTTAAAAGGATATTTTGTTTTTAGGTTATTAAGTAACTCGGTTTTACCTGGAAATGGGTGTGCAGTTCAACCCAATACAAGCACGATAAAGCACAAGCACAATACAAGCACAATACAACCCAATACAAGTAGTAGTTTAACATCACTCTTTTGAGAAAAATATATATAGAAGCAAGTTTATTTTTAGTTTAACTTTTAGCAAATTATTTATTACTTATTTAAAAATTTATATCAATTAGAATTTATAGATTCATTTAATGTGGCATAATCAAACGCTTGTAGATAACCTTATATGAAATATAAATGTATTAAAAAAAAATCACAGCCGTCTTCAACAGTTACAAGCATCCCATTCCCGCCTTACTAGAGTAAGGAAAGAAATACTTTAACTTTTTCAATGAGCAATACACCGTTTCGTATCATAGACTAATCTTACTGAAATTTAAATAATATTCAACCCTATAAATTCACTTATCATAGAAATTGATTGTTTACTGGTATATGAACAACTGATAATCTTGGTGATGAAAACTGATCCATCTTATTCCTCTTTTTACATCAGATAATTTAAGTGCATCACAATCATCAGAATGACTGTGTTAAACCTAGTATAAAGAAATACATTAATGTCATCTAGATTTGTACATACAGATTTAATAAATTTCATTCATTCATTGTGTTCTGCCAATGGGGCAGGTCTTGCCATGGCTGCTCTCCAGTTGCTCCTGTCCTGTGCAAGGGTTTTTGTTTCCGTATATTTTCCTCTTTCCACAACCCCATTAATCAAATGAAATCTTCTTCTTCCCCTTTCTCTCTTCCCATTTACTAATCCTTCTACTGCATCTATTTTTTTTTTGTCTTCAGTCATTTGACTAGTTTGATGCAGCTCTCCAAGATTCCCGCTAGTAGTTTCATTTCAGTATACCCTCTACATCATACATCCCTAACAATTTGTTTTACATATTCCAAACGTGGCCTGCCTACACATTTTTTCCTTCTACCTGTCCTGGAAGGACAGGTAGAAAAGCGACTATTCCAGGATGCCTTAGTATGTGGCCTATAAGTCTGTCTCTTCTTTTAACTATATTTTTCCAAATGCTTGTTTCTTCATCTATTTGTCGCAATACCTCTTCATTTGTCACTTTATCCACCCATCTGATTTTTAACATTCTCCTATAGCACCACATTTCAAAAGCTTCTAATCTTTTCTTCTCAGGTACTCCGATTGTCCAAGCTTCACTTCCATATAAAGCGACACTCCAAACATGTACTTTCAAAAATTTTTTCCTGACATTTATATTAATTTTTGAAGTAAACAAATTATATTTCTGACTGAAGGCTCGTTTCGCTTGTGGCTATTTGGCATTTTATATCGCTCCTGCTTCGTCTTTCTTTAGTAATTCTACTTCCCAAATAACAAAATTCTTCTACTTCCATAATCTTTTCTCCTCCTATTTTCACATTCAGTGGTCCAACATACATTTCATTACTTTTGTTTTGTTCTTGTTTATTTTCATGCGATAGTTCTTGCGTAGGACTTCATCTATGCCATTCATTGTTTCTTCTAAATCCTTTTTCCTCTCGGCTAGAATTACTATATAATCAGCAAATCGTAGCACCTTTATCTTTTCACCTTGTACTGTTACTCCGAATCTAAATTGTTCTTTAACATCATTAACTGCTAGTTCCATGTAAAGATTAAAAAGTAACAGGGATAGGGAACATCCTTGTCGGACTCCCTTTCTTATTACGGCTTCTTTCTTATTTTCTTCAATTATTACTGTTGCTGTTTGGTTCCTGTACATGTTAGCAATTGTTCTTCTATCTCTGTATTTGAACCCTAATTTTTTTTAAAAATGCTGAACATTTTATTCCAGTCTACGTTATCGAATGCCTTTTCTAGGTCTATAAACGCCAAGTATGTTGGTTTGTTTTTCTTTAATCTTCCTTCTACTATTAATCTGAGGCCTAAAATTGCTTCCCTTGTCCCTATACTTTTGCTGAAAACAAATTGGTCTTCTCCTAACACTTCTTCCACTCTCCTCTCTATTCTTCTGTATAGAATTCTAGTTAAGATTTTTGATGCATGACTAGTTAAACTAATTGTTCTGTATTCTTCACATTTATCTGCCCCTGATTTCTTTGGTATCATTACTATAACACTTTTTTTGAAGTCTGACGGAACTTCCCCTTTTTCATAAATATTACACACCAGTTTGTATAATCTATCAATCGTTTCCTCACCTGCACTGCGCAGTAATTCTACAGGTATTCCGTCTATTCCAGGAGCCTTTCTGCCATTTAAATCTTTTAATGTTCTCTTAAATTCAGATCTCAGTATTGTTTCTCCCATTTCATCCTCCTCAACTTCCTCTTCTTCCTCTATAACAACATTTTCTAATTCATTTCCTCCGTATAACTCTTCAATATATTCCACCCATCTATCGACTTTACCTTTCGTATTATATGTTGGTGTATCATCTTTGTTTAACACATTTATCTTTATTTAGCACATGTGAAACTCTTTTTCACATGCAACTATTTTCGTATTGAGTAAATTTGAAGTTTTTATTAATTTTAAGGTGGAAATCTTTTTTATCCACTACTTAGGACCAGTGAAATTTACCTCCGCCTTCCGACGTGCCGAAAGGGATTTTTATAATTTAAATTTTTCATTTATTTTCTGGATTAAGTACTATGCAATTTTAAATGCGTGGATATATTTTTTAATAAGATTCATTTTAATGTAGGTTTTAACTTTATAAGATTTTGTCGATAGTGGAAGTCTGTTTAAAACTTCTAAATTAACTTACAGTTTAATCCTTTCATTACGCGTTTTGAGTTTACTTATATTCACTCAGTTTAATCATAAATATAAGTAATTTTGTGAATTTTCACATATTTTGATTTCTGTTGAAAATAATTTTCGTTGTTTGGAATTTATCGAAAGCTTAAATATAATTAATAATTTTTAAATCAGTTAACTTCTAAGACCTCAGACTAATTTTTTGTAGAATTAGTTTATTTTTATGAGAAGATTTTTACAGCAAATAATAAAGCTATAATATTTAAAATAGCAAAATATAATATTTTTCACGCATACGTGAATTTACTACCATTAATTACAGTTAAACGTTTCCTACTGTTTTTTTACAAGTTTTGGCAAATAATTAAGGAATTTTAATAGTTAAATAGATATTAAACGGATTGTATAGGTAATCTATCTATAACCTCCTATATTAAAATTGATACACAATCCTTTTCTTTATAAAATTTATATGATATAGTGGGAAAATATTTTTTAGACAAAAATAACGATTACTGTTTGAATCAAGTAATCCTTAATCGTATAGAAAAAAAATTAAACGTATTAATAATACATAATTAGTTTTCAGTTTTCATAAGCTGATGTTTAATAAAATTTCATTAAGCAATCAATTATTCGTGTCAAGTCAATCAGTGTTTGTATGCTTCATACGTTACTACAATTCATTTATTTACTGTTACTCTGTGTAAGCCTAAAATGTCATTCATTAAGCGCCTAGAGTAGCAAATGATGGTAGTTCAAAAAGAGTGAAAATGTAATTAGTTTCCCGCTTTGGTATTGTGGAAAAGGGTTAAAACCGTCAGCGTTTGTACATGTACATCAGTTTAACTATTGATCGAAATTTGATATAAGAGAGTGGCAACTGCATTTCACTCGTTTATTGCTTTTTACAGAAATAATGAAAAATGTCAATGTAATTAAATGTTTTGTATATTTGTATGTATATCTTTTAAATTTGTTAATTCTCATATATCGAGTTGATGGAAATAAAAATAAGTAAATTAAATTCTTTGTAAATTGATCATTAACTGGCTAAATTTAAACTGAATTTAAAAAATTACTGTAGTTCAATCTTTTTTCTAAATTATTAAACGTCTACCTAACGTTAAAATCAAATATTCAAAATAACATAACATAAAATTAATTCGCATCGTTTAAAATAACTAGAATAAAATAATTTGTTATAAGTAAAGAATATAATTTGTTTATAGCTTTTTGTTTTTATCTTTTTCTATACTTCGTTTACAATCAGTTTTACATTATTTACAATCGAAACCATAAATAAATGGATTGACAAATAATGAACGAATGAAGAATACGCAAAAATACTCCTCCTGAAATACCGAGATCTATAGTTTACATTACTACTTTTCGTAACGAGTATTTACCCATACAAGCGTAATAAAAAAACACATAAAAATAATCACAATGAAAAAATAAATAATAGATTGAAAATAGAAAACAAATTATTAAGGGAGTTAAACAAACAACTGATGTAAACTAAACTCAATACAAAAAACATACAGTAGAACAATTCAAATTTAACAATATCTGTCGAGAGCATGATTGACCATACCACAGTAGCCTTCAATATATCGATAATCCTCAAATAATTCCAATCGGCAGCCGAATTCTTTCTCGTAGCAGACACATAAAAGCAATATAAAAATATAAGATTATAAATCCAATATAGTACCTTAGTACCGAATTGCTATCTCTTCTTTTCTATGTGATCTTTCCATTAATCGACGATCCAGTTGTAATCTCAGATACCCTACATCCCAACCACCGTAGGGGAAGACACCCACCCTGTGACAATTCCGGTCGTCACACCATCCCCCCGTTCCTTGCCCTGATGGGCTTTAACAAGAGTCGTCTTATTGACCATCAACATATTACACCTCACAGTAATAAGCCAGGCCTCGGTTGGGATGCAACCAATGTAAATTCGTCGGTAGGCATTCGCTCGGTTATTTTTGAACTCAACTTTTGCCTTCGCTGCAGGCCTTATCCGGACATCTTGCATGTCCTAGATCGTTGCCCTAACGAACTAACTAACCGAGTTTGCAGAAGCACGAAACCCGCGCCTAGTTCTGCATATATTTAGCCAATTTCAGTGAATGTCTCTAAAATCGAGGAAAATTAACTTCAACACACCACCAAATGTTGTTCGCAACAACAAAACTTAGACCTAGTTCCCTTAGTGAACTAAAGTTTTAGTTCGAACCCCAGACTTAGGTTATTTAGTTCGGACTCCGGTCTGGTCTACCAGGAAGAGGCGGATTGATCGCCTACTCCCACTCAGCTTCATCACAGCGTCCCGCGTGACATTCACTTCGTAACCATCGTCGAGATGCCGTTACATCCCACGGCTGCATGGTGTCCCATGCTCTCTTAGATACCGTACAGTGTTGGTGTGGGATGTAAATATTATCCAGGCAGAAATGTAGACAATCCCCTCTCCTCTTTGGAAACGTTGCATGATGTCACTTAGCCGGATTTACATTTAACTGCCATTTACATTGCCATTTTTTGATAAGATTCAATGCGGACTGTAGTTTACTCGAAGCTAAACTTGCATAATCGTCAACCAACATGATAGGCATGTCATTCGCAGACGATGCGATTGTCACGAAGTTCGGGCTGAGAAGATCTGCAATGTAGATTAGATTCAAGTTTTAACTCAATACTGAACCTTGTGGGACTTCTGAATGAGTATAGGTAATGCTAGATAACCCCTGATTATACCTAACTAGTGAAAAGTAGTTTGAGGTAGTTTTGTAATACCATAAAAAACGGTTGAGGTTGCCTTGACAAAAACTTATAAAGAGTAGTAAGTAAGAACTTGTCAAAGACTTGTTGCACATCTAGGAAAACCGCCGAATAAAATTCCTTCCTTTCCAGACATCTGTAGATAATACTAACAATTCTATGAGTCTGTTCAACAGTTGATTGGGTTTACTTCTAAAACCAAACTGATGATCTGAAATAATTGCTTATAAAAATCTACCACAGTCTCCGAAGGAAGAGCCTATCAAAGAACTTGGAAAGGATAAGTAAACTTACAGGTTTTTTATGTTTTATAATTCAAATATTTTTTTATTAAACAAACTGCTGACATGATTTTAATGTAGTCTAGAATAAAATTTGAGATAGAATTTATGTGTTGACATCTAATGAACTGTTTTACTATTATTATTATAATTTTATTTTTCAGCTTTATTATTATTATTTTTAACTAATTAAGATTGTTCCAACGTAATACTATCGGTTAGATTTTATATTTAAAAAATAATAATTAATACTCTTTATGCTTGCATTTGGAAATGCAAGCATTGGAAAAGGCAAGGAAGGAAATATAGTGGGTGAATACGGGCTGGGCAAAAGGAATGAAAGAGGGGACCGACTTATAGAGTTTTGCACGAAGTATAATTTAGTAATTGCCAACACCCAATTTAAAAATCATAATAGAAGAATATACACTTGGAAAAAGCCAGGCGATACTGCAAGGTATCAGATAGATTATATCATGGTTAAGCAAAGATTTAGAAATCAACTCGTTGACTGCAAAACTTACCCTGGAGCAGACATTGATAGCGACCATAATTTGGTGATAATGAAATGTAGATTGGGGTTTAAAAACCTGAAGAAAAGGTGTCAGATGAATCGGTGGAATTTAGAGAAGCTTGAGGAAGAGGAGGTAAAGAAGATTTTTGAGGAGGACATCGCAAGAGGTCTGAGTAAAAAAGATAAGGTAGAAAATGTAGAAGAAGAATGGGAGAATGTTAAAAAGGAAATTCTTAAATCAGCAGAAGCAAACTTAGGCGGAATAAAGAGAACTGGTAGAAAACCTTGGGTTTCAGACGATATATTGCAGCTGATGGATGAACGTAGAAAATATAAGAATGCTAGTGATGAAGAAAGTAAAAGGAACTATCGGCAATTAAGAAATGCTATAAACAGGAAGTGCAAACTGGTGAAAGAAGAGTGGATTAAAGAAAAGTGTTCAGAAGTGGAAAGAGAAATGAACATTGGTAAAATAGACGGAGCATACAGGAAAGTTAAGGAAAATTTTGGGGTACATAAATTAAAATGTAATAATGTGTTAAACAAAGATGGTACACCAATATATAATACGAAAGGTAAAGTCGATAGATGGGTGGAATATATTGAAGAGTTATACGGAGGAAATGAATTAGAAAATGGTGTTATAGAGGAAGAAGAGGAAGTTGAGGAGGATGAAATGGGAGAAACAATACTGAGATCTGAATTTAAGAGAGCATTAAAAGATTTAAATGGCAGAAAGGCTCCTGGAATAGACGGAATACCTGTAGAATTACTGCGCAGTGCAGGTGAGGAAGCGATTGATAGATTATACAAACTGGTGTGTAATATTTATGAAAATGGGGAATTTCCATCAGACTTCAAAAAAAGTGTTATAGTTATGATACCAAAGAAAGCAGGGGCAGATAAATGTGAAGAATACAGAACAATTAGTTTAACTAGTCATGCATCAAAAATCTTAACTAGAATTTTATACAGAAGAATTGAGAGGAGAGTGGAAGAAGTGTTAGGAGAAGACCAATTTGGTTTCAGGAAAAGTATAGGGACAAGGGAAGCAATTTTAGGCCTCAGATTAATAGTAGAAGGAAGATTAAAGAAAAACAAACCAACATACTTGGCGTTTATAGACCTAGAAAAGGCTTTCGATAACGTAGACTGGAATAAAATGTTCAGCATTTTAAAAAAATTAGGGTTCAAATACAGAGATAGAAGAACAATTGCTAACATGTACAGGAACCAAACAGCAACAATAACAATTGAAGAACATAAGAAAGAAGCCCTAATAAGAAAGGGAGTCCGACAAGGATGTTCCCTATCGCCGTTACTTTTTAATCTTTACATGGAACTAGCAGTTAATGATGTTAAAGAACAATTTAGATTCGGAGTAACAGTACAAGGTGAAAAGATAAAGATGCTACGATTTGCTGATGATATAGTAATTCTAGCCGAGAGTAAAAAGGATTTAGAAGAAACAATGAACGGCATAGATGAAGTCCTACACAAAAACTATCGCATGAAAATAAACAAGAACAAAACAAAAGTAATGAAATGTAGTAGAAATAACAAAGATGGACCACTGAATGTGAAAATAGGAGGAGAAAAGATTATGGAGGTAGAAGAATTTTGTTATTTGGGAAGTAAAATTACTAAAGATGGACGATGCAGGAGAGATATAAAATGCCGAATAGCACAAGCTAAACGAGCCTTCAGTAAGAAATATAATTTGTTTACATCAAAAATGAATTTAAATGTCAGGAAAAGATTTTTGAAAGTGTATGTTTGGAGTGTCGCTTTATATGGAAGTGAAACTTGGACAATCGGAGTATCTGAGAAGAAAAGATTAGAAGCTTTTGAAATGTGGTGCTATAGGAGAATGTTAAAAATCAGATGGGTTTATAAAGTGACAAATGAAGAGGTATTGCGGCAAATAGATGAAGAAAGTAGCATTTGGAAAAATATAGTTAAAAGAAGAAACAGACTTATAGGCCACATACTAAGGCATCCTGGAATAGTCGCTTTAATATTGGAAGGACAGGTAGAAGGGAAAAATTGTGTAGGCAGGCCACGTTTGGAGTATGTAAAACAAATTGTTGGGGATGTAGGATGTAGAGGGTATACTGAAATGAAACGACTAGCACTAGATAGGGAATCTTGGAGAGCTGCATCAAACTAGTCAAATGACTGAAGACAACAAAAAAAAACTCTTTATGGTATTAAAACTAATGAGATGATTGATTTATTTTTTAAAATATCACATTGCTGTTAAAATTTAATACATGCATTTTAAGTTGAAATTTTCAAAGCAGTGCTTCTGTTGGTTGCATATAAACGGATTGTAGATTTGTTTAAAAAAATATATATATATTTATATAAAATGATACGGTCCATTTTCTGTAACATTTTTTTTATACAATTTAAATTTCGATAATTCTAATCTAAGTGTTTTTTTATAACTTCAAATTAGAAAAAAAAATTTAAAAAAAAAATAAAAAAATAAAAATAGAAAACATCATTTGTTTTAAATTTAAAATCAGTAAATATTTTAAATTCACGTTTAATTTATAGTTAAGCAGTTCATAAGATGTATTTTTAGATTTCAGTTTTTAAGTTTCAAATTTGCGTAAAAACGATTTTCGTTAGATAATATTTCAAAAGAAAGATTATTTTCGTTTATTTTTTTAGACTTTTGAAAAAATTCCAATAGTGATGTTGTTAGAAAATTGAATAGCGAATAAAATATGAACCTTTTCGATATTTAAAAAAATAAAATAAAATTATTATTAATATTATAATACATAAAATGCTTAATAAAAAAAGTACAAGTTAACAAAAATAAAAAAAAGACTAGAAGAGGTTTAGTAATTACAAACCGTTAAGAATTAGGCTAAATTTTATGGAATTTAGCAAACGGTTAGAACATTACACGAAAGGTCAAACGTTTTTGGGATGTGTACCAAGCACACTTCAAATAGGCCGGTTACTCATTTGGTCAGCTTTTGCTTTATTGAAGCGGTACGTTAATGCCCTACAGCCATGACTAGTAACTTTAGTTCCTCCCTTTCACTCTCTTTATAATTCCCTCCTTTTCACATTCACTCTTTTTATAATGGCGGCCTGTGTTGCCTACATATATTCAGAGAGAGAGAGAGAGAGAGAGTGATTGAGCGAGAGAGAGTGAGTGAGAGAGCAAACTGAACCTGACAAATTGGAGATAAGTAATTCGATATGTATGAATGTAACCTTTGTCATTGTCATTGGTTATAAAATCGTATGAAAAAATATATATTTTTGTAAATACAAATATTAGCAGATTTTTAATGATGAACGAAAAAAGATTATTCGTTGAGTTAAAAAAAATAACATATTTATACTTGTATATCGTGGAAATATAAAAAAAAATAATTTAGAGAAAGAATTATAAAAACCTTTCATATCCACGTTGTAAAAATCTTGTTTTTGATATTTGTTCAATCCAATGGATATATTACTGATATTGAAATAAAATTTTATATCTCATTTTTTGAATTGTTACAAGTAAATATTTGAAATATATATTTTAAATTAAATTTCATCAAGCCTCTCTGATATTAGTATTTGTAGAATTTTAAAACAAAAGTTTATTTTATGAAGATTACATAACGTTCTTTTACCGAATTAAAGGAAGATAAAGATTTGTAATTATCTGAACGTTATATGCCGGAGAGAACAATGCCGTGATTTTTCAGTTAGCTTATCCCAGTTCATTCTAATAATGGAATTGATTTACAGTTCCATCCACCCATATTAATACATGAGTGGAATAATGTTAAAGGTCAGGCCAGGTGAACTTATACGAAACACCTGCCACTTTCAAAAATAACATAGCTAAATTTTACAACAAGCACCCCACGCAAGATTTATTACAGAAAGTGAAGAGAAAAGTTTTTCCCGTTGTCTATTTTAATTATTAATTAGCTTAAAATGTGGTTGTCTGTTTCAGCATCCCAAACCACTGTTATTCAGATGATATATTAGTGACATCTTCATTCTGTTCACTGCAGGGGCTGACGTATAGTCACCATCGTTACTTTAAAAGAAATTATTTCTGATTGATGTCTACCTCAGATTCTTTATATGTATTACAGGTATAAGAAATTTAAGACAGTCAGTGTAAAGGAAAAGATGCTTCTTTTTATAAATTAAAACAATGCATTCTAAACACTGCTTTAACTCAGCAGGGGAAATAGAATTGATTAACTAGCTAAATTATTCGGTGTTCCTTCAAGTAAAAAATCTTATCTATTACTATGAAAGGAATGACTTTAGAAAAAAAAGATTTTTTACAAAATTGATTTAAATTTTATTCTGTTAATCTTTGACCTACCTGAAATATCTTATTAAATTGCGTACCTATTCAGTAAACCACAAAAGTTTTCCCATTAAATAAGAAAAATGAACTTCCTTTTCAAATTTCAAATAACGATTTTATGTAAGTAGTTTAAAACGATATTTTCAGGGCTTGGAATTTTTCGATAAACTGCGCACTTTGGCTAGAATATCATTAAAATCAATTTTATTGTAAAGAAAGGTAACCTTCTTTCTTCCATGGAAATTGGAAAGATAACTTCCATGGAAGTTTCAAATTTTTTTATTGAAATTTTTTTAATTAACATACCATCCAAACCATGTAAATTATTAAAAAAAGAGATTTCTAAAGGAAGTTATTTAATTTTATTTTATATATATATATATATATATATATTTTTTAAATATATCTTCAGTAAATAGATACTAAAATTTATTTTTCATCAAGAGGGAGTCTACGAATAAATATATCAAGTACAGATATAATAGATATTTAATTAAAATTTTAATCGTTAAATTTTTATATGAGTCTATAATAAATTCATTACACATATTTTGTTCGTTAATGAGTAAACTTATAAAAACTGAAAAATAGACATGAATTAAGATAATTGTCATTAAAATGAAATAATTAGGTTTTTCTTTTGCAAAGGAACCGTAAAGAAAATTTGAGAATAAAAAGCTAAAAATCACCTAACAAGTTACTGATATAACTTTAGTTATATAGGCAGTGCTTAAGTTAAAGCTCGCTACAAAAATTTCATCATCCCTTTACTTCAAAAATTTTCAAGGTGAAATTATCTCATTTGTGAAATCACAAAAGTTTTCATTAAAAAAAAACCTTACGCTAAATTTTTCTTAAAATAAATAAAAAGTAGTTTTTATGAAACGAATATTTGAGAAGTTTACTTTTAAAAATAAATTCTTCTAGAAAGATTTAAAACAGTCTGATTTTTAATATTACTTGTTTTCATTACAAAATTTACATTTTCATCTACCGTCAACAATTGTTAAACTTAATTTAAAATCATTATTTAAAATTAAGAATTACCTGTTTTTGATAAATAAAATATTAACAGGCAAAAATGAACTTTTATTTTCTAAATTTAATTTCTGACAATTAAATTAAGCTATTATTTCTTAAAGAACTAAACTTAAGCAGATATTTAAAGTTATTATTACATGAATAATTCTGTAAAATTTTCGTACATCATACTTTCAGTATAAACTTTGTTCTTCACCTAATAATGGAATTATTCGGGTAAATTTATCCCTAAAACCTTTCTAAAATTGAATAAATATGTGTTAGAATAATCATCAGGTCTAAGTGGTTCTTGAATAAATTAAAATATAAAGATTAAATTTAAATAGATTAAGTAAAGTTTTGTGATATACAGAAAACGTTTATAAATATCTAAAGGAAGATCAATAGAATAAAATTGAATAGAATAAATACAAAAATTATACATGATATTCTAATTTAAATTTGTTCATCCAATTACACAAAAGTGAAAATTGTGATAATTATTTGAGTTCAGTTATTATTATTTTACTTTATTCTTTCCAAATTAGTAATTAATCATAAAATAATTGGTAAAGCCATGATTATTCAATTTTTCATCAGAAAAATACTATATAAAAAGTACTATGGTTTTAAAGTAAATTATTAGGTTTTATAAATTGTGATTTTTAATTTAATAGGAGAATATTTTTCATGTGAATTCGGTATAAGAGAAAATTACTGAGAATATTATAATTTTTGTATGTTTCCATTAATTTTTATTTCACTTCAAACTTTCAAGTAATATTTAAAAAAAATTCCATTTCTTTTTTAAACTAAAGAATTTCAAGGATATATTTTTCACAACATTTATTGTCTATTCTAGAGTTCATTACAAAAAAATAATTATAAGTATTAAAAAGTAATTTATTATTAAGTAGTGTCTGGATATAATATATTTTCATTAGTTTGTTTTATTTGATAAATTGAAAGTGGAAAATTTCTTCATTAACTAAGTTTAAGTCCATTATTAGAAACAATTTCAACAACCGAATTATATTGTATTTACTGCATCCAACAGTCTTTCAGGATATACTTTATGATTAATGCATTATTATTATTATTTTTATGTAAAAATATATTATTATTATTAGGTAAAACTGGGAGCAGTTATTGAAGTTTACTAATTTAAGAGGCTCCCAAGTGTGACGTTACAAAAAACCATCCTTTTTGAGCGGTTATATTTAATGCATGCCTACTGAAACCATTTTTACGCTAGCTAATTGTTTTTTTTTTATATTCCAACAAGTTATTGACAGATAAAAATAGCATATTCTTTTATTTCACGATGAACTTACCAAAATAAACCATCAACTGTCACTGCAAATCGCTTAGAAGCATAAAATAAGTACTTTCAGAAAATTAATGGTAACCCGAAAAATAATGACCTGAAATTTTATGGCATTAAACTGAATAAATTAAACTTTGATGCAAAATCAAATTTGGAGTGATTGTTTTTTTTTAAAAATAAGTAATAAAAATAGCGCTACGTATTGAGATGCTTCCCCTTTAAAAAGTCACTTTTTCTTTCTTATCTCAAAAAACATTTTAGAAATTTCATAAAAAAGAGTAAAATTACATAACGTAAACAAAAAAAGAACGAACTGACATGTCTTATTTATTTATTTCTTTAATAAAATACTTCAAAATCAAGTATACATGCTTTCTAAATAGACATTAGCGTCGTATAGTACACAACGTATTCCTTCCCCCACAATTTAGTATGTATACTAACTTTAAAAATTAAACACAAGAAAACTGTTTTTTTTTATTTTTTAGTATTTCATGGCATAAATTCATATATATTAGTTGCAAGTATATTATTAAAAGTATATATTATTATACTTATTAATAAGTATAATATATATTATTAATATATATATTATATATATCATAATACATATATATTATTAAGAGTCAGAAATTATTTTCATTCCTGCATAAAATATGGTGTTGTGTTGATAAGACTAGTAATTCTTAATTTTAAGCATGCCTGTACTGTCTTCTGCTTAGATGAGATTAGATGCTTAAGATTGAGAGAGCATTTTATAGTATTTCTAGCATTTCAACTTCATATAGCAAACTTAAGAACTGCTAACATTTAGTAGTTGGAGTGGTGCATTGGTGCCAGGACGCGGCGGAATGCCGTTCCAGTACTGCCTTTTGGAAGAAAAAAATTTTCCTTCCGCATAAAATTTGTTTTAACTTATGTGTGGCCTATGTTTTACTTTAACTTCAAAAATATAACCTAAATTATAAAAGTTAGATCGCAGGAAAATGGTACTTACTTTTGGATATCAGTAGGCAAATGGCCCAAACATAGTGATTAAAAACAAAGTCACGAAAAAAATGTTAAATATTTGATAAGAAAAATAATTTTTACTTTTTATCAATGTAAACATCGAAACGAATGTGCGTTTTTCACAGGTTAATTATTGTCATACAGCTAGCCGCTTGCGGTTGTAGACCATATTCTTGCGGTCATTAAAAAAAATCAAAAAATCGAATTATCAGCTTTATCTAACTATAATACAAAATCAAATGTTCTGGTACTTGAAAATTTACGAGTGCACCTCTGAATAGTTCATAACTATATTATTTATTTTAATTCAATGTAATACTGTTTTATTTTTTTTAAATTTGATGTGAATACCACATGACTTTCTTGTACACCTATTAAATTATATATACACATTTTTTGCTGCACTTCATTAAAACTTATTTCATTTGAAAGTGAGATACGACCCCCAATTCAATAATAAAGTAGACAGTTACAAAATTGCTGAAATATAATTTTTGATTAATATCAAATATTTATAAAATTATTAATTCAACAATTTTACATGAAATATTAGGATAGCGTAAAAGTCCTTTTATTATTCGTATTAATAGATCAGTATTATTCCTATATTTGTGAGTTGCTGATTAACAAAAGTTTCAGATTTCTGGTGTGTCGTATAAATAAAAGTTAATTGTAATTAAACTATTCCGTTTAGTGAACTCCTGTATAATTCTTACAAATGTTAATTTCGATCTTACGGTGTAATTATTTATTATTGGTTTATTTGGTGAATAATCAAAAATGAAAAAGAAACAATCATACAGGAAAAAAGATAACATAAAGAAATATATCTAAACAAAAACGACAAGAATATGAATAAGAGAAAGAAAATGTTAAGAACAAGGGAAGAACAGAAAGATAAAGAGAGAATGATAAATAAAAAGAGGAAAAATGTTAAACCAAAGAAAGAATAAAAAGGAAGAAATGTGGTAAAACAAAAAAATAAATAAATAAACAGGGAGAAATTGTTGCAAACAAAGAAAGAATAAAAACATTAAGAGAAGATGATAAGTATAAAGAGGAAGAAAAGGTTAAAGCTAATGAAAGAATAAAAAGATTAAGAGAGGATGATGAATATAAAGAGAAAAAAACATTTAAAAACTAGAGAACGTGTACGCAAATTATAATCAGAAGAATTATATCAAACCAAAGAGCGATTAAATAACTGACAACAAAAAACAAATAAATGAAATGATGATCAACTCCGACTTAGGGAGTATATTGTCCGACATTATCAGAGGATTAATGAACTAAAAGATAAGATTTTTTTTGCATTTATTAAATATCGGGCATCTATGACTCAGTGTATATGTTGTTCTTGTGAGGGTCTATTTTTCAATCACTCTGTAGTTGACTTTAATGCAGATAAAACTAAACAGAAATTCCAGAATAATTAAATAAAATTAAACAAGAAAATCCAAAAATAATACGATTCTAATTTATAATTTTCAATTAATATTAAATAATCAGATGTTTCAGAAAATCTATTACATATACACATACGTAATATATTATTTAGAATAATGCCTATTAAATTGCATATACACATTTTTAAAAGTACATCAAATTTTATTTTACTAATAACTTCTGATTTTTTTCATAATGTTTTTTATTGTAATTATTGAATAATTATTTACTGTAAATATATTTTTACAATCGCGGATTAATAACTATTAATAAATCAATATATTTAAATAAATTTTAAAATTTGATTCGAACCAATCTGCTTTCCCCTTATAAGATCCAAAAATTTCATTAATCAAGATTTCATTTGGCTATAACTCTGGAACCAATAAAACTAAGTACCACTTATATATATCGTTGAAAAGTTCTCAATGAGGGCTTATTACTGCAGTTAAGAAAAAGTTCAAAATCCCCAAAAAATTGGATTTTGGGCTTTTTTGGACTCTTCAGTCGATTGCAATCAAAAAGGAAGTTGTACAACTAGATGTTACTATAGTCCTAAATCCAAAATTTCAATATACTACGGCTAATCGTTTTTGAGTGATGCAGATGTACATACGTACGTGCTGACGTCATGCCGAAACTAGTCAAAATGGATTCAGGAATGGCCAAAATGGATATTTCCGTTGAAATCTGAAAACCGAAATATTTCGCGATCACAATACTTCCTTTACTTCGTACAAGAAAGTAATGAGATTCATGAAATACTTTATAACAACAACAATATATTAATTCATTAAATAATAAAAGTGATTAAAATTAAAGAGCAATTGAAATTGTTTTTTTTAAATTAATTATACGAGTAATATAAAGGAAATATGTAAATAATAAATACAACATCCAATAATATAAAAAAACTATCAAACAAAGTAAAACCCAGAGCACTAAATAAACAAATGAATGAAATGAACATAATACAAATACTATTAATATTAGGTAACATCAAATAAAGCAATATATAAAACTAACATACAAAACTGAAATGAATGAAAAACAGAAATAAAAACTTGTTTTATAAAGTTTAACAGCAAAATAAAACATTGTTAAATAACAAATAAACAGATCAATAAAAACTAAAACTAAAACCTCATTTAAATTCCCAATATGAATTAAATTATTTTCTTTAATTTGCTCAATACTAAATAGTTGTTTATACAAACAGAACACCAGACACAATAGGACTAGCAACTCCAGACTTTACTTCTGCACATTCGGTAATCATGAACATAAATTGTATAGCCTGCTTAATTGAAATCGTGTAAATTTCTTTATTACCTGTAACTTGAAATTACAAAATACAGTTCTGCGTATTTTAACTTATAACTAACAATCTTATGTATGTATTAAATTCGTTTAAACTGATTAAGTGGAAAATATGACTTTTTAAGTTTTACCTAACCAATTTTAATGTAAAAAAAAAACAAAAAAAAAACTTTTAACTTATTAATATCAATAATTCAAACAGCGAGAGTAGTTTTGATGTAACTGACCATAGTTAAGACCAGAAATAACTCTTGATGATAACTTCTACTATACTTCACGTATCGGTATTATAAAAGACAGAGAGTTGTAAGCTCTCTCGTGTTGTAACTAGAGAGATTGATTTAAAAGTAAGAGATAATGAGTCATACAAGTTACAGAATCATAAATAAATAAATCCTTTATTTTGATAGGTACATATTAATATACATTACGTAGATCACCTCAAAAATGAATTAGTAAGTGTGGTATTCTATGAATAAAAAAGGAATTGCTCCATAATTTCCCTGAAAGATCCTATAGAAGAAGGGAAATCATGGTAAAACCATTGATCAATGCTGCATCTCAAAATACACAATTAATTATAAAATTAAAATAAATGTTATTAAAATCTATATTAATAATTAAAAATTTAAATATATCAAACAATATTCTGAGGATTAAATCCTAATAAAAGTTAGTTGCTTTTATACTGATTTGAATACTGGAGAGTGGATATCGATGTACTTTGGTGGTTGGGGTTCAATTAACCACACGTCTCAGGAATGGTCGGCCTGAGTCTGTACAAGAGTACATTTCATCTATATGTCATTTATATCATCCTCATCTCGTCGGGCTATCGAGGGTTGCTTATTTTTCACTAGTTGAACAGATTGAAAAGTACACATAGGAGAATAGAATTAAAAACATAAATTAATAAAAATAATGTCAAAGTAAATAGATTAAGATAGTAAATATCAGGATGTTATTAAAGTATGAAAACGGTTTGTTTTTTACTTTGGAGGTACTTAAGAGGTAAAAAAAAAATGCGAATCTTACAAAACTACTACTTTATGTGTGTCTGAAATTTTTGTCCGCCATCTTTCATTGGCAACGTTGAATAAAACTTTTTTTTTAAATAGGAAGATTGACATGTGATAAATGATTTTAATGTAACATTTTACAATAAAAACGCTGGTGAAAATTATTTCTTGATAATTGTTTTCGTTTTCGAGTTTTAAAAGCAATCAAAGTTGCAAAAATGGAAAAATCACGGTAGTAATAAAACGAGTTAAAACGAATCGTAGTAACTTGTTTATTTCTTATAACTTTCAGTATTACATCCAATAAAAAAATCTAAATAGTTAATGTTGGAATTAATGACCCCAACACTAATAATAACTGCCTTCACAATAATAATAATAATAATTTTTTTTTTAATTTTTTTTAATTTTATAATTGTGCAACAGAACAGTTACAAAACCTTTGTATGCCACACAATATCACATAAAGTCACAAAAGAACACCCACATATAAATTAAAAATACAATATTCAAAACACAATAATAATAATAATAACAATTATGCAGTCAAATACAAAAAAATAATTAGAACTTTAAAAACGGTAGCTACGGAGTGATAACAAAAACACATAGATGAAAACATCCAAAAACAAAAAGACAACATTACTAATATATTCCAAATAAAACAAGTTATAAGCAATAATCCTTACAAAAACAACAATAATTTTAAAATCATTAAAGTGAGCATCACACCAAGGACAATGATCCATCGCCACGTAACCCTCTCAAATTTTTAACGAAGGTTGCCTCATCTTCCCAAAAGCTTAGCTTATCCTGGAACTCCACTGCAACACTGGTACACCGCTCAATCGGAGACACGGTGGAACCAATCGGCGTCACAAATTGCCTAAAAGACCTCACTGACCTGGCCTGGTTCCGCAAGACAACATGATAACGCGTCGGAAGTCTGTTGTGCAGAGCTTTATAAAAGAAAACCAAGTCAAAGTACGTTCTTCTATCAGATAACCTGGAAAGGCCTAATTGCCTCAACATATCCTCTCTATTAGCACCAACAAAACAATCTCCAAACTTAAAACGCACCCAGTTCAAGAACCTATCCTGAACACCCTCAACCAGATCAGAGGCAAAATGTCGTGTACTATTCCACACCACGGTCGAGTACTCCAAGCGACTCCTCACCAAAGACTTGTACAGCAGGTTACAAGTGGAAATATTGCTAAACCGCCCACAAATCCAAAGGACAAGACCAAGGTCCCGGCGTGCTTTACTGACAATCCGAGCAACATATTCGTGAAAATACAACTTCGCGTCAAATAAAACCCCGAGGTCCTCAACCAATGTCTCAGCGATAATAACGTGCGTACCAATCCTATAGCTGAAAACAGAGCTCGACGTCTTACGAGACAAAGTCAAATGTTTGGTCTTCCGAAAATTCAAGGGCATACAATTGCGGTCAGCCCACTCAACAACCTTGTTAATATTCAATTGTAGCAACAGGTGATCCATACTATTTCTGATCGGACAATATATTTTGACGTCATCCGCAAACATCTGAAAATTGCACGTCAAAAGATGCCGATATCATTTATAAAAATAATAAAAAGAAGGGGACCCAAAACAGAGCCTTGCGGCACTCCAGACTTAGCCAAGAAGGATTCCTCAGACATCTGTCCACAAAAACGAACCAAAAAACGCCTGTCACGAAGATAAGAGGATAGCCAATCATTAAAACGATCGCTGAAGCCGAAGCCCTTGGTCTTTGTTAACAACAAATGATGGGGTATCTTGTCAAAAGCTTTGGTAAAATCAAAATATATCACATCTACTTGACCCCTATGCTCAATTGCATTAACTGAATCCTGCAAAAAGGCGGCCAAATTAGAAGCTGGTGAACGACCTTTAATAAATCCATGCTGAAATGACGACAACATCGGGAGAACATGGTCATAAACATGTCTAAATAGAATCCTCTCGAAGACTTTGGGAAAAGTACCGATGATAGAAATAGGCCTGAAATTATCCAGGGAAGGGACACCAGGCTTAGGTATAGGAGTAACAACTGCGTGTTTCCATAGGGACGGAAAAGAAAAAGACGACAAGCTCCAATTAAACAGGGAAGCAAGGATAGGAGAAACAATCTCATTCAAACCTTTGATAACAAACGCAGGAATCCGATCCAAGCCGACCGCCGATCTAGCGTTAAGAATTCCTATAGCACCGGATACGTCAGAAGATGAAACCATCGGAATGTCAAGAATCCGATGGTTGTTGATACAGGCGCCACCAGACGTAGTCTGCGTAGGAAAGTCCAGGTATACTGATTGAAAATATTCACCAAAATACTGACAACTCAACCAAGGATCAGAAATAGTCCGCCCATCGACAATAGGGGCTGGAGTCCTTACATAGTTAGACTTCTGTCGAGAAATATATTTCCAAAAATTCCTCGGATTAGAACAAAGGTCAGATTCACACTTCCGAGCCCAAACCTCTCTGGCATCCGCTATCGCATACTTAACATCTCTACGCAGCCGAGAAAACAAGAAATAATCATCCGACAAACCAGAAGATTTAAACCTGCGATGAGCAGCCTTCTTCCTCTTGAGAAGATTAACAATATTCTTATTGAACCAAGGTGGAAATTTGGTTGACTTAGGACGAAATGCAGGAACATGTTTATCAATCGCTGCAGTAATTATCTTCTGTAAACCCAGAACCGATTCCTCCAAATCGATGGTCAAGAGAACATTACACCAATCAGCAAACCTCACATCGTCATACAACGCACGATAGTCACCACGATCATAGCGAAAAACCAGGCCCGTTTCCGCCACATCAACGGTTGCGACTTCAAGGAACCCAATTTCAAGCGGAGGATGGAACTTATCAGGGCAAACAAGAGCCTCAGAAGCTCTAGTGAAAATCCTGCAGTTAGTCAAAATGAAATCCAAACCATTATTACAGAAGGAAGGATCCGTTGATTCATGTGTAAAAACGTCCAAGTTCATCATGTCAACAAAATCAAAAACCGATCGTGCTTTACATTTAGCATAAAACCCAATATTTGCAGGAAGACTTCTAGTAGACCAGCACACTCCAGATAAATTAAAATCGCTTACAATACAAATATCAAAACTTAAAATATCTACGTGCCTATACAGAAAATCAAAATATTGGTCGAGGAGAATTGAAGCTAAAAACGGAGCAACATACATAACACAAACCAACAAATTCTTCATGCCTGGTCGAATTAGTTCAACCCATACAGCCTCAGGAAACGCCTCAAGGTCCTTCCTCCTCGTACACCTAATGCTTGATTTTACAAGAATAGCTGAACCACCACCACGCTGAAGTAAAGAAGCAGCATAATCCCGGTCAGCCCGAAAAACATGGTAACAGTCTGGAAATAGATTCACATCACAGTGCTCATCACTAAGCTAAGTCTCAGTCAAGGCAACCACGTCGAAGTGAAAATCAATCAAGGACGCGAAAATTTCATCCTGCTTAGTCCTCAAACCACGAACATTCTGGTAGATCATCCTCAATTTACCCATCGCTACCGAGCTGCAATCGATCCTCCCGTGAACCTTTTTCTACAAACACTGCATCAGGCCTCAACGGACCATAAAATGGAGCCAACAGCGTACCAACAGGCCAGAACTCAGGACGAACTAAGCTGTCAAAATCCGAAGCACAAACTTCAATTCGAAACGAGCTGTACGACTCGTACCTAGTCTTCAGACGAATACACTGAAGATGTTGAAAGTTGTGTCCCACAAGCAACTTGGTGATATCACCAACCCCGGTTGAAGAGTTAAACCTCGAAACAAAAAGAGCTTTAGTCCTGGGCTTAACCAAATCACAGCATACGTCGCCTTTCCCAAAAACAGCATTTCGAGACCTCACCCCTTTCTTAGGGTTAGACGGAGCAATGGAACCCTCAAGAAAAGACTTCTCTTTGGGGCCTTTACGCTTCGTAAATTGTACTATGTTTGGTGGTATACATGCCATCGTTTTTCTTGAAAATATTACATTAAAAACATGTACACACATGTCTATCTTGTCTATCTTCCTATTTAAAAAAAAAAATTGATTCAATTTGGCAGATCCAAGATGGCAGAATTTCAAACACACCATGAGGTAGTAATTTTGTAAATATGTAGATCTGCATTTCTTTCTACCTCATAATATGCCTCAGTTTTGAGATGTGAAATCGTTTCCAGACTTTAATGTCACCCTAAAAAAATAAAAAATATATAAATGATAACTCATTAAACAAAAAGCGTTAATGATATTATTTGCACGCAGAGATTCAGATGTTTTTTTCTATTTTTTAAATTACTATTATTTAAAAATTCATTGTCTTTAATTTAATATTGATATTCATTTTATTTTACTGCTTTCGATAAAGTTGAATGTTTCATGGATTATGAAAGAGTACTCTATTCGGACTATTCTGTATATAGTGATGGCAACCTTGAAATATCACGATGGTGATCCATATCGATCAATAGCAACTGCCTTATCACTCCCAGTAGATTGAATCACAAATGACAGAAAACTTTATAAAATGGATAGCTTATAGAATAAAAGCAATAATACTAAAACTCATTGATCTTCAGATGAACTTTGGTGATAGTTAATTATTATAATTATGGGAAATATTATTAAAGCAATTAAAACATTCTCCTTTGAATAAAATGCAATACATTAAGTGCTTAATTTAACCTGATGAGAAGCTTTACATATATTAGCTGATGTTTAAACATTATTATTTTTTTTTTTAATAGGTCTGTTTTAATTTTGTATTTATTAGTAGTATATATTTTTATAATAGGTTTCTCTATACATATAAAAAGAAATATAGAAAAATAAATAAAAAAATATATAATTATTTAATTTTGTAAGAAATAAAACAAAATTAGGAACGGAATTTTATGTAAAAAACGAAATATAAAAAGCAAACAAAAATAATAGAAAAAAAAGCCATGAAAGAATATCATGCAAGATATTGTATGTTGTATCTATAGCTCAATATGAATCTTGTTTGTGTAGGTAGTAGGTATGCTATATGAATACACGTTACGCAAACTCATATATGGATGTGTGTGTGTGTGTCTGTCTGTCTGTCTGGATCTCCCCCTATCAAACTTTCTCACTCGCTCTCTCTCTACGCGTGTGCGCGCGCGCGCGTTTGCATGCGCGTGCATGTGTGTGGAAAGTTTGCGTATGTATATGAAAACACGAAACGAAGAGCTAGTCGAATATTTCACATTGTACGACTAAAAATAAAAGGATAAAACACAAGACTTCACTTTTCTCGCATACCTCAGGTATACTTTATCTCCCAGATGACCCATATATTGTGCATTTTTTGAAGTTCAACGTATGTTTAGTTTATCACGATATTATTTTATGATAACATATTCTATTTTATATAGTCTTTTACACAAATAATTCATTTTCTGACTATGCTTTTCAACTGATAGCGATAAACGATGTTAAAATTATGTATTATTCTTGTTATTTATTTATAGCTGTATATAAAACATTATATATTACAGTTTAAGAATAAATTTTTCAATATTAAAATATAAGAAGCGTTAAAAAAATATAGATTTTCCTATAACATTCTTTATAGGAAAAACTATAATATATATAAGTATTCATTTATACGTATTTAAATCCATCGTCGTGAGGTAATAATTTGAAAAAAATATTAAAAATGAACAACATTTTAGAACCTCATTATCACAAAAGGAACAAACAAAAATTTCAGTCTTATTAAAGAAAATTATAGTTATTATTTAAATTATACCAACAAACTGAAATAAATGAATATAAAATTTTACAAAAATCATTTCATAATGCTTTCTGTCGATTTTTGGGGCCAAATTCAGGGACTTGAGCCCGTTTTTTTTCATTCCAGTGTCATCTGTTTTAACAATATTGTTTGTATTTAGAAAAGATATTATATTTTAGCCAATATTTTATTTAGAGTTTGGTAAAAAAAGTGTGTTATACTTGAATTACATTTGTAGTTTTATTTTCTACATTTCATAATTTTTACACTCAAATATTATGAAATATAAAACAATAAATAAATAAATAAATAGACAACTCAAATGTAACATTATTTTTCGATGATGTTCTGCGTTCATTATATTTCAATTAAAAACGTACAAGCAATGATATCAGCTAACACCAGAATGAAAATCAACCTCACTTGTTAAACATTGCAAAAATGTGACTAAAATCTGTTTCTAAAACACATCTCGTAAATTTACGTTTGTTTGCCAGTTGTTTATTTAGTCATCAAAATAAATATTTTTGTTTAAATTAAAATAAACCTAAAGATCTAATTTTATATAAATTTCTCAATTAGAATATGAATAGTAAATCAGATAAAATTTAAGATCGTGTTTGGAAAATCAAAGATCAACAGAATATTTTGTTTTCAGGAAAAATTAATTTAAAAAATTTTCTCTATTAATTCATGATTTATAAGAAAAGTATGGAGCGTGTTCTAAATAAATTCACTGAATATTAGAGCGTGCCTTACACTTTTCTTTTAAGTCATGCACAAATAGTAATTTTTTTTTAAAGTAATTTTCATTAAAGAATTTTTTTTTGAAAACAAATTTATTCTTTATTTTTCATACGAATTTGTTTTTTTTGTTATTTATTTTTTTGAAGAAAAGCATGTTTAAAAAATTAACTTTTTTTTTATTTTATACTTTTTAGCCGTAGTTGAATGAAATGATTATCAAATTTTACGTCAGTTATATATGTTGTTTAAACAAATTAAATTCTCTTACATTTATGTAATTTAATCTTTAGGAGTTAATTTTACCACTGTATTTTTTTATTGTATAAGAATTTAAGCTGACAAGTAAGTTTGTACTTTTATTTGCTTTAAGGTTTTAGCAAGCAAAGAAATATTTTTATGTAGTTTTATTCTGTATTATAACCTATTATACCTGAAGAATTGGTTTCCATTATTATAAATGATACGAGTTATATATAAATCGAACGATTAGCGTAAACAAATTTTAGAAGGTAAATTTGCAATGGTTATATTAAAATCCATGTCAACATGATCTACTCATACTGAATCGACAGTCAAAATCAATCGGATCGATAGCTACATATTATCGATTCAGCTCCCTTCCTCAAAATGTTTCCTTTGTATTTCCGATAACTTATATATAAATGAACTATAAAAAAGTATAAAAATATATGAGATTAACAGTGGAATATATTATTGTCACCCGACTTACGTGACTGTAAAATTTCACCATTGTATGTCTTCAGGAAATGAGTTAAATTAAGGACACGGCTGAACAATTGTAATTTAATGAAATGCATGTAATAAAAATTTTCTTCCATTAACTTTCATCCAAAGTTTAAAGAAAAAAATTAAACTTGGACTGTGGATCGCATTATAAAATTAAATAATGTTCGAAACAGAAATAATTTTCTGGATGAGAGTTTAATTTTAATTTAATTTGTTTTCTATCGTTAGAAAATTTTTAATAGGACCATCCATTCTTTTCTGTGCAATATTTCCATGTTGTGCATTTTTATAGTTTCTGAAAAAAAAAGAAGTTATACTAGATAAAATGACACAGATATCTTTCTGAAGTGTAAATAGTGAACTAAACAGTCGAGAAAATATCCGAAATTTAATTTTCCCCCAAAAAAACTTGACATATTTCAACTACACAGGATTTTATATTAAACAATATGGTAGAAACGGTAATCTTTTTAATCTGTGTAAAAATTACTGAGACTGACAGTAGCGTACAAAAAATGAATTTAGTCTTATAAAAATTCTTTTATTTTCTAAAAGTTTTGACATGTATATTAGAAGTTGGTGTTTGACTCTGAAAAAGTTTCCGTGTAAGAAACTTTGTTGTGCTATTACGTATAACTAAGCTCCATTTATACAAAAGAGCAAAAATATGTTCCAAGGCTATTATATGGGTGGTAACATAGCTTATTGCATGAGAACAAGACTCCCTCCTCGTACACCTGAATTTGTTTATCATGCATACTTCTTCCTCTAAACATTCTTTTTTAGTTCTTAGTTTTAGGTATCACAAATTAATTTCATTTTTGCTAGATTGTGTAAGTGATAATGAAATAAGTTAAAGAATGGGTTTTTGATACAGTCACTAATTAGCAATAAGGTAAAACACAATTTGTAAAAGTTGTTTCTGCATAAATTTTAAAACAAGGGAGAACTTATTGGAATAAACATAGATTTGAATAATGGAAGCTCTTTTGAAACTTGATACCTTACATAATTTTTGGTGATATTACACGGCTTTTTATACTTACCAAGATTAATAAATTATATTTTAAATGTAAAAAGTCAGGTAAATCATATATATTCTTTTTTCTAAAACAGCTAATTTCAAATATCATTATAAAATTTAAAATTTTTCATTATAAAACTTTAAGTAGTAAATGTGCGCGGTAAACGTTTACGGGAGGTTGACTATACTCATTATTACTTTCAGTAAAAAAAAAAACTAATTTAAAAAATTATTAAATTTAAGGAAGAATGAAGACAAAACGTTTATATTTTAGACAGATGACTTAGTAACTGTCAGCACTGAAGAAATAAATTCACCTCATATTTGTTGAACTTGAGAAAATCACTTAATTTTAACGTATCCCTGCAAACGCTTTTTAAATTTATAATCAATCATCATTGAAAAAACAGTACCTGAAGACTATAGAAAACTTTTATAATAGTTTACGGTTAAAATGGAAAAAATCTACGGCTTTTATAAAAATCTACGGTTACAATGGAAAATTATTATTTTTTGGTTTTCAAGAGATTGAAGCAGGGTTGATATTCATCTTCTATCCTGATTAAAATTAATTTTAATGAAAAATTAAGTGAGTCAGGTGTGTTTAGGGGCCACAACGATTGATGTGGTGAGTTCTTATCCTTATTTCTGTTTGCAGAAAATCAAGTTCTTTTAGCAGCAGTCAGGGAAGGTTGTAGAATATGTGGTAAGAGAACTGATGAATCTTACAAAAATAAAGGGTACAAATAAGGCTTGAAAATTAATTTTTACATACAAAATACTCAGCGGTAGGAACAGTTGAACAAACTGTAATGCAAATTGAGGGAGAAAAAATAATTGTATTAGACGTTAAAGTATCTGGAATTAATACTGCGTAATGTGGAAAACAGTCGAATAGAAATGGTAAATCGCATAATTCAGAGAAAACAGATCGTTGGGTAATTAAATTTATTAAGGTTAAAATATATAAAAGGAAACGCTAAGCTGAAGCTTAGGAATAATAGTACATAGATAAATAACACCATAATGAGCGGAGGATAGGTAGATGATAGGAGACAGTAAGGAATGAATTAGGATAGCTGAGATGGATTTTCTGCAGCGAAGATGTCGAGTTTCTCAGTTAGATTGTCTCACTATAAGGAGATAAGGAGAATGATTGACACAATTTTGGGAGGTATTAAATAAAACTACACTCCTCTCGTAAGAGCTTGTGCGCCGGTTGGAAGATAACAGGTGGGCTAATGGAGTGTTGAAGTGGAATCCGGTGGGAAAATACGGGTCATAGAGAGAATATTCTAAAATACCGATAGGGCGGCGAGCACTATCTAATTTTTCAAAGTAAATTTCTGGTTAGATATAGCTAATAAAATATAGAATAACAAAACTATTTATTTCTATCTGTAATTTTAACTGTTAAAATAGATAAAACTTGTTTAAACTGTTAAATGAATACATACAAAGTTAACATTATACAAAAATAAATTGTAAAAATATTAATCTCAAAGTTAGTGTGATCTTTGACATTGCATTATATTTGCCAGTGTCTCGTAATTAGGGCACTATGATTAATATTCCTATTTATGAACAATCACAAGATGCTCATAATTGATTCTATGATATTTATGGTGGAAAATAATGATTTGCAAAGGTATGTGAAAATAAAAGTTTTTATCTTGTACGCTGTTTTTTTTTAAGATTGGAACCCTTTCTCTGTTCACTAAATTCTAGAAGTACACATTTGATATATGGGATATGAGCATATCGTCATTCTGAAAATCCAGAATTTTTAATTTTGGTTCTTCAGCCCTTACTAAGCTCTGCAATGTACGCAGTTATTTCTTTTATTATATTTACTCGGTAAGTAAAATAACTGATAAGAAGACACCATTGGCTTGATGAGTGCGAACTGCTGTAATTTCTTTTCAAATTCTTCTTTAATTTCGTGAATATGATTAACAAATTACAAGTTAAATTCACTGTCGCCTACAATTTCTTTTTTAATATATAGGAAATGCACGAGAAATCTCATCTGCAGCTGCAGTATCCATAAAACCACTTTTGTTTTAAATAAGTTTACAAAGGCTATCATTTCAGCAACATCTTTGTCTTTTCCTTGCAGCTCCAAGTTAAAGTATTAACATTTTTCGTGATATCTGTTAGAAAACCCAAACCCATCAGCCACAAAAGTCAGTTAGTTCATCGAAATTTTAATTTTGGCGTTAAGATATTTTTTTTATTTCTTCAATCAATCTTAAAAATTGATAACTGCTTAAAATTACAACGATAACGGCTCCTTATCACTGAGCGATATTACTGAACACTCAGCCCAGCCGTTATCATTAACCTCCTCGTAACAACTTCATTTACCTCTCTTTACTTTATTTTGATCTCTCCCTCATTATCAAATCTCTGCTAGGCCTTTACATCAAACATAGGTTTTTAAGTATCGTAAAATAAGAAGAGGTCGGTTGGACATTGAAGAACTGATGGAATCCCTCGGAGGTCGCTGTTTAAATTATGGTACTCCAACTTACGAGGCTCGGGGCCACTACTCTGTTTTAGATCTAGTCATTGCTGATAATAGATGGTCAATGGATCAGCTAGAGCTAACAGTGATGGATAACGATATTTCCAGTGATCACCTTCCGCTACATCTGATCATAAAAGAAGGCCATGACTTTGTAGTTGAAAGACCTTTTGTTACAAGACCTACGTTAGGTTGACAAAATAGTTGATAAAGTAGTTCAAAGGCTACGTAATATGATTGAGTTGACGCCAGATACTCTTACCTTGGTAATACAGCAAGAAATGCATAAGGAATTAAGGCCACTGGGGGCAGACGACTAGTCTACTGGTGGTCAAATGAGATAGCACGCTTACGCGATAATTTACAGCAGGCTAGGAGAAGGAAACAAAGACTAAGGATCAGAGGTGGTGCTGAGTTTGATACTGCAGCCAAACTATATATAGAGGCTAGACGCCACTTGAACAGGGCCATTAAGAGATCAAAAAGGGATCATTGGTTCAAACTCTGCGAGGAATTGGACAATGATCCCTGAGGCCAAGCCTACAAGATAGTTACTAACAGGTTTGGCAGGCGTCTGCCTGTGTTGAGTGAACGGCAGGCTATGGCACAGTTTGGCGAATTATTTCCATGTCCAGCAGAGGCAACTGACATTTTGCCTGAATATGAGCTGAGGAGGTTTACCTCTGCTGAGCTAAGTAACGCTATCGGACAACTCGGTAATAAAAAGAGCCCCGGCACTGATAGAATCCCTGCTGCAATACTCAAAGGCCTTGTAAAACAGCTTCCCTGGGAGATGACTGATATAGCTAATTATGGCTTGGAGAATGATTCATTCCCGCGATGTTGGAGGGAGGCTAGGGTGGTCTTCCTCCCTAAAGGAGTTGATGATCAAGGTCTGTCTCAATTTAGACCGCTGAGTCTTAAATAACTTGGCCAAAGCGGAGAGAAGATGCTCGCCAACAGAATTGTATGCGAAATTGAAGAAGGCGTGGGTATAAGCGTTAATCAATTCGGGTTCTGGAAGGGACGCTCCACCGTGTTGGCAGCGAAGAAAGTAACTAGTTGGATAGCAGATGTCAGAAGAGGTACTTGGAGAACAAGAGGGATTCCGTTACTTGTCTACCTAGACGTTAAGAATGCTTTTGGCCCCATCAAATGGAGCCATATTCACAGTGCATTATTGGCTAAGAACGTAAGCCCATATATTAGGAGACAGGTGAGGAGATACTTCTCTGACAGATAGTGCAGAATTGCAACGCAAAGTGGAGATTTGGAATTCAACATACACGGAGGAGTTCCCCAAGGCTCCGTTTTGGGCCCGTTATTATGGGTTTTAACTTTTGACGGAATCCTGAATTTGGATTATCCTGTAGGAGTCGAGGTCATTGCCTATGCAGATGACCTGGTTATCCTTGCGAGTGATAGACATGCACTGGAAGTACAAAAAAATGCCAATTTGGCATTACAGATGATAGAAAACTGGCTATGTAATAAAAATTTAGTGCTGAACATTGATAAATGCAAATTTATCACTTTCACTGGAAGAAGGATCATTGATCGGCTGGATATCAGGATCAATGGTGAACCAATAGCAGAAACTGATAAGCTGAAGTACCTAGGCGTTACCTTTCAGAGGAACGGTTCCTTCACTGAACATATAAACAAAGTTTGTAACAGGGCTGACAGAATGATAAAATCTTTAAATATCATTATGACGAACAAAAGAGCGCCTAAGGCGTCAAAGAGAAGGGTCATAGCGTCTTCGGTAATATCGTCCATGCTTTATGCGGTGCCGGTTTGGTGGATTTCAGTGCAAGTAAAGAAAACCCTGGCACGTCTGATCAGGACCCATAGGAGACTGTTGCTTGGAGTGATTTCTGCATATAGGACGGTCTCCCATGAGGCTTTGTGTGTGCTCGCTGGAGTCCCACCGATTAATTTATTGGCACTTTTAAGAGTTGAAAGAGACCAGGGAGTTGGAATTCACGAATCAAGGCAGCGGCTAATGGCAAAGTGGCAGGACAGGTGGAATGAGAATGGCCCTGGAGGTAGAACAAAGAGACTCATCCCCGATATTAAAAGCTGGATATATAGGAAGCATGGGGAAGTGAATTTTCATCTGTCACAATACTTTACAGGGCATGGCAACTTTAATTTTTACTTGCACAGAATCGGTAAGTAAAAATACATACATTCGATGGAATGTATGTATTGCGATCGCGAAGATGATGTTGAGCACACATTTACTGACTGCCATAAATGGAGAGAAGAATTAGTAGACATCGATCTATGGTAACATCTGATGGTAACGGCAGATTAATTAATCACATGCTGCAGAGTGAAGATGCCTGGAAGAGGGTTGATTCAGCTATTAAGAAAATATTAACGCAGAAAAATGAGGACGAGAGGAGATTGGGGTTCTGATCTTAGTATAGGGAAGGGCGGATAGCCCCAGTTGTGAGGACTGGCATGCTGAGGTGTGCCAGTTTCGATGAGCCACTGGGGACTCCAAGGGTTTTCTTGATAGGAAATATCAAAGAAAAGACCCAATCGTCACGTCAAGACAATCATGGTATGGCGTGGCGATATATATAGATGGGCATATCAATAGACTCAAAAGAACTGACCGGTGGGCCGACCTGCCATGCCGGTAGGTGGGAAGGCCCATTTGAGTACAACAGGCACTCCCCTGGGTGGCGCAATACCAACCAGTCGGACCGGCCCAGGGGAGGAGAGTCAAAACAAAAAAAAAAAAAAAGGTCGGTGTGTTGGACAGCTGCATTCAAATACACAACATTCGTACAGCTATCAAAATGAATCCAACAGTATTTTGAATGAATTTCCTTTTGTTCATATCGGGATGCGTATCAAAAGGGATCGGATAAAAATTATTTACTTCCCAATACGGAATCTTATTCGATTTACCCGTCTCTATCCATCACAATCTGGCCACCTATATACCGGCCGGGAATACACAAACTGGTCGACGGGCGCCATTCTGCCCGCGGGCATAGGATTAGGAATACTGATCCTAGAAGATGGATGGAAGCTGTCATAGATTCTGTAGGGAAGGAAGAAATACCTGGTATGACAATAGGAGTGTCAGAAATTGGGATATTTAGCTATATAGTACTTAAAAAAGTGAATGAATAAATTAGGTGAAAAACGATTATCAATATGACTATAATTACCAAATTTCTACTTATTTTCAGAAATATGAAAAATAAACACAATTAAGTGAGAGATGTAAAGATTATTAATTTTATCAACCAGGAAGGCTCTGTTAATTTGATTCCCTTCTGCCAAGACCTTTCTTCTTCAATATCACAAAAGCACTAAAATATGTGAATGTTCTTTAAGTTTATTTTTTGATTATTCATGTTTGAAATTCGAATTTCCCGTTAAACTGTTTTAATATATAGATTTGTGTTAGTATGTTTGTTTCTTTGTCTTTCAAGTATTTTAAGTCATCTGATTGAAGTATTAGTATATAATTTAGATGAATCTGGTAGCATGTTTCATTTCTTAATTGTTTTTATCTGATTTATCACAAATTTTGTCAAGATATTCTTGAACCGTCTTGGAAGCTCTGGAGTTAGATTTATCCGTTGACATGATTATGTTGTCACTTATTTGTTCAAATTTAAATATCACCAAAATCTGATTTATTTTTGTGGGCCAAAATTTAATTCTTTTAAAATCCTTTCTGATAGAAATGATTTGAACAAAATGACGGAATGTCGAGAGTTTAATTTTCATATTATAAAACAGTCCAAGGTATAAGACTTATAAACGCGGTAACTGTAATTTATGAATGTACTTAAAACATAAACATTTCTTTATTATTGAAATTTGAATGGTGTTTTAAAGTTCCTGTACTTGCTCAAATGCACTGTGGCTGTCTATAAAAACCGAATTGGTTTTCTGGAACTAGATTATTTTTGTTAATTAAATTTCTATATTTGTACTAACAGAACTTATAGAGTCTAACGCAAAGTGTTTGAACTGTCAGATCCTGGTAGGTTTAAATATCTGTCCTACTTAAAAACCATTAAAAACTGGAATTTCTTCTATTCTTGGAAGGCAATGTAAATTTTAAAAGTCTAGTAGTAATTAGAATTAAGCCTTTTCTTGGCAATTCTTTCAGGATTTCAACTGTAATTAAGTCTAATTTTTTTTAAATAATTACAATTTATATATTTACTTCCTTGTACGAAGTAAAGAGTGTTGTGATCGCGAAAAATTTCGGTTTTCAGATTTCAACGGAAATATCCATTTTCACCATTCCTGAATCTATTTAGACTAGTTTCGGCGTAACGTCTGTACGTATGTGCGTATTTATCTCGCATAACTTAAAAACGATTACTCGTAGGATGTTGAAATTTTGGATTTAGGACTGCTGTAACATCTAGTTGTGCACCTTCCCGTTTGATTGTAATCGACTAGACAAAAAGTGTCCAAAAAAGTCCAAAATTCAAAAAAGTTGGATATTAGACTTTTTCTTAACTGCCGTAATAAGCCCTCATTGACAGCTTTTCAAGGATATAACATAAGTGGTACTTATTTTTATTGGTTCTAGAGTTATAGCCAAATAAAATTTTGATTAATGAAATATTTGGATCTGACAAGGGGAAGGCACATCGGTTCAAATCCGACTTCATTTCCTTTTTTTTTTTTTTACTCTTTTTTAATTTACATGTATTGATTTATTAATAATTATTAACCTGTGATTGTAAAAAAAGTTTTACAATAAATAATAATTCAATAATAATAATAAAAAAAAAAAAAAATAGATAAAAAATATCAGAAGCTATTAATGAAATAAAATTTTATGTACTTTTCATTTAAAAAACAAAATGTATATATGTAATTTAATAAGCCTACAACGAATTCATGTGTTGTCCACATCAGATTTTTTTTTCATATCCATTAGCAAAACAAATAGTAAAATGTAATACTTGTAATTATGGTTATGCGACTGATTTGAAGCAATATTTAATAAAGCCAACTAGCATAGCTACCTAAGTTATTCTAGTTGATTTTCATAGTTGGATGTCAATCTTATTAACTGAATTTCAAACAGCTAAATTTGGGATGGGAATAGTTAAAAAATTAAAACTTTTTAAACATGAAATATGTATGAATAAGATTTCATATAACATTGTATGATTGCTTGTTTTTAGAGTACATACTCTTTGGACGCTTATAAACTCAACTAATATTCTATCTTCATATTATAATTTCCATTTAATTTTGATCCATCTTTTAAAAAGTTAATTTTAAACTTAGTTTTGCATCGTATTATAATCTACTTTATATTCCTCGATATAAAACAAAACTTTGTTAAAGAATATTAATTACTGAACAATTATTGAACAAAACGTGTTGATATAAGGTTTAATCGACGTTAAAGTTTTAAAATGAGTAAATATTTTATGAAGAGAGTATTAAAGTAACTCGTGATAATTAGTTTTGTTAATTATCCTGAAAATTTAAAGTTGTACTTTAAAAATGATCAAACATTATTAGCACGTCCACACACATATAAAGTATTTTGATTGTTTGTCAGAGCGTTTTAATATATAAATATGAAAAGAAACTATTTTAATAAAATTTATAGAAAATGGGTACAGTTAAAATCCCTCTCCAAAAATGATATTCTTTTTTTTGGATGCGAGTAAGTAGATAGATTATTATCGTTTAAAAGCTGTGTACAACAAAATGTCCCACCAAAAATTAATTGTTGACAATGTAATTATTTTTAGAAAAAAGTTTAACATGATAGACCAAAAAAATCAAACAGTTCTTTTAAATATTGTATAAAGGAAACAAAAACTATAATACGGGGATGCAAAGGAATAAAATAAATAGAAATTTAAAGTTTTGTGTAAAAAAAATTGTCAGTAAGATAAATAAAATCAAGAAAACATTTCAAGTAGATATTACTTAATCGAGGTTTATTACTGTTACGAGATATAAATTGTGTACGTAAATTACTTGTAATTAGGTTAAGTGCTTCTACAGAGAATCGATCAACAGCTAAAAATACATTAAAATTCAGATAAAAGTCGATCAGCTTAAAGGTATAAAGAAGTTTATCAATTTCTGTTTTAATAAATAAACTGTCTCTATGCTAATACAAATATATGACGCACTGCCCGGTTCTTAACTTCTAGTCACTTCAAATTTTACCATGTAATACTGAGTAATAAGAAATTTAACTTTTTTTCTGGCCTTCTCCTAAGACATCAGTCGTAGCTTGTGAATAGATTATTAGTAATTTAAAGCCATGGCTATAATTACTTTGCCGTACGGCACTGAGAATTTTTTTTTTGATTTTTCTACGTTTACTATGTTAAATGGAAGAAACTAACAAAAACAAATTCTATTGAAAAATTTACAACTAATAAAACGTTACCGATTTTTTTTTTGGTGACGGCGAGATGAATTATGATGAAATTTAATTGTAATGTTATTACTAAAAGTTTATTATTTATAATTTTAATATTATTAAAAGTTTAAATAAGCCCAAAACAGTTGTGAAAAAAAATTGATATTTTAAAATTTTTATTGGATTTCCCCCCAATATTGTCCCCAAAGTATTTTTTTGAGGTTGCTTGCACACTACTACTATGCCCAGGAAAACAATAAAAAAATTTATTAAAAAATATGCAATAAATAAAAAGATAGCTTTTTTTAATTTTTGGAGGAAGACAAATTTTGGGGCAACATTTTATTTTTAAATTGTAATATTAGCAAAGTGAGGTCATGTTTGCCAAACCTATGAGTAAATTGACTCCCAAATTAATGTTAATTCGTATGTACGTACGAATATTCCCCCCCCCCACCACTTTCTTATTTTTTTAAATTGGTCATGAAATGTCGAGAAATACAAAAAAAATTATCCATATTCCGTTTTTTTGAGTGATTACCATACTTTCCTTTTTACAGCATAGCATTTTCAAATTTAAAATTTTCAAATTTTTATCCTTTGCTAAACAATCTGTTCCAGCATATTTTCCCTTTTCCATAATCCCATCCATCATTTGAAATTTCTTCATTACTCTTCCTTTCTTTCAATTCACCAAGCCTTCTATCGCATCCAATAATAAATACCTTCTTCTCTTACCATGACCTAGTCAGTTCCTTTTCCTATATTCAATCATATTCAGCATCCTCCTGTTCTCTCCAATTCTTCTTGATACTTCTTCATTTGTTACATGGTCTTGCCATCTGACATTTATTTTTCTGCGCCATATATTCATCTCAAAAACCTCAATTCGTTTTCTCTCTGCCTTTCTCATCGTCAACGTTTCAGCTCTATAGAGCATCACATTCCAAATAAAACATTTCATTAATCTTTTCCTTAACGTTAAGTTTAAATTTCCTCACTGCAGTCTTCCGTTCTTATTAAATGATTGCATAATTCTTGATATTTTTCTTTTAATTTCTACTTTGCAAGCCAGGTCATCAGTTATAAAGTTCTAAAGTACTGAAATTTCTTCAACTGTTCTAAAACTTCCTATTTCCTACTTTAATCTCATTCTTCTTATCTTTTTCACGTAATACTATAAATCTTGTCTTCTTTTTGTTTATCCTCATATCCTGACTTTCGTAAGCTTCATTTAGGTCATCAAGCATTTCATTCAGTTTACTTGAACTGTCCGCCAGTACCGCAATGTCATCAGCAAAACGTGTACATTCTTGTGTATTCTTTCTCTACCGATTTCTGTTCCTCTTTACCCATTCAGACAGCATTTAATTATTTCTTCCAGATGTATACTAAACAGCCTGTTGGTGACAAACAGCATCCCTGCCTAACTCCCCTTCCAATTTCTTCTTGTCATTTCGTTTCCTAACCTCAATTTTATTCTCTGGTTATAGTATAGCTCTTTTATAAGGCGCCTCTCTTTCCAGTCAACTTCCTTCTTTTCCAAAATTAGCAATAATTTATCCCATCTAACTCTATCAAACGCCTTTTCTAGATTGGCAAATGCAACATATATTCTCCCCCTCCTTTAAACCTATCTTCTTATCAGATATCTTTCACGTATTATTCTTAGCAGAGCATCCCTTGTTCCAACACCTCTTTAAATCCATACTGTTCTTCCTCAATACTGCCGTCCAGTTTATTGTATAGCCTCTTATTTAGAACCCTTAATAATACTTTAGCTTCATATAATATTAGGCTAATCGTTCTATGTTCCTCACACTTCTTTGTATTTTTCCTTTTCTACTAGTATCATATTGTATTCCGGAATCCTCCGGCCACATTCCTTCTTCAAATATTCCAGTGCATAGATCTAGTATTAACAATTCTTCTTTCTCTCCTACTGTTTTTAACAGTCGGATTAGTATTTCATCACATTCCTCAGATTTTCCTTTTCTCATAATTTTAATTTCATTTATTTCACTTTTTATTATACTGTTTAAACTTTATAATGTTTGTTATTAAATATATTTGTAATCAATATAATTATTGTTTTTATTAACATGTTGGATTATTCATGATATTAATAACATTAAAATAATAAAATATATTAAAAAAAATTATAATACATGATATTATATTTAGATTAGTAAATGATGAAAACGTAAACGTATATACTGATTAATATTATACATTAATATACTGTCAACAAGCAAATGTAATAATGCACATTATAACAAATATTCCTAAACAACAATGAATAACAGTTTTTGCGTGTATTGGATCATCTCTTTTTAATACATCGTAATATATATGTTAATACATATATATATATATATATATATATTAAAATGTTTGTATTATGATTAGAATTTGACAATAGAAAACTATTATAATTTCCGGGACAAAATGAGAAATTATTAAAAATAAGTTTTAATGGAATAAAAATAGAATTTAATACCCACTGAAGATGCGGGAAATTGCGAAAACTAATTATTGACAATTAACAAGGTAAAATTACCTTATCTAATTACTTTTATTTTGGTGGTTATATATATATATATATATATATATATATATATATATGTATACATAAACCTCATAAATATTTATGAAATTAAATATATCTTGTTCGTAGTAAATTCCATTGGGTATACCCAAATTACTACAGAAGAATTTTGTAAGTTTTTGTTTTATTTCTTCTGTTTTTGTTATCTATTAAATTATTTTATAGTAAGTCTGCTTGGTTAGCATCGATTCAAGTGGTTTATCATTGAAAATTTTCCAGCATATTGATTTCCAGATGATTTTTGCTTACTTCAGATAAGTTTTTTATATTTTCCAAAACTTTCTAAGAATTACTTGATTTTGCTTTAGTGATTTTTTTTTGTGTAAAATCGAGTTTGTAATATACTAAACGATATTTGAATATCATGAGGCGCGAAACTAAGCTACTGGTTTTATTCATTGAGGTTTGAATGTCTTCTATCGTCCCGTACCACGACCTTTTCATGACTTCGATTTTTGGGAAAAAACTAACCCGAGGAAGTCAGATCTGGTAGTAAAAGGAATTTTTAAAAGTGTAGTTTCTATGTAATTTCTGATGATTACGGCATCCTGATCCCATAGGGGAAGATACCCTTCTCGTGACCATTCCAGTCACCGCCACACCACCTCCGCTTCTAGCCCTGATGGGCTTTCCCGGAGGTCGTCTTTTGGTTTAGACTCTCTAAACTTCATAATATAATACAGTCATCAGCTTGGCCCCTTTAGAGGATGCAACCGATACAAATACCTCAGCAGAAATTTTTATCAATGTATTTACAAAACTTACTCTCGCCTTCTTATGGCCTCTTCCAAACACGATCACCTACCGTAACTTACAACCCTCAAATATCAAATAAACCGATTCGTGAAAGCGCTATCCCCGCCTCTTTCTCTAACACCGAAGGTATAACACATAAACTCTTCCTATATCTAACTTAAATTAGACTAAACAAAACTAGCACTAAACACTAAAAATACCATCCTCATACTAAAAACACAAAGGGTTGATCGCAACAATGACAATTTTGTCCTACAATTAAAATTGCTCATAGCCCTCTTAATTTACTTAAAAATCAAGAAACAGATTCACAAACTTAATAAGCCTCTAATGAAAATATACCCTATTTCTCTAGGTTGTGGTCCACTTTCAGAAGGGAGGTCAATCCCTACTCCCTCTCACATCGCAACTTTATCACAGAGTTCTTCACACATCCGTTCTCATCCTAAAGATCAGCTAAACGGGGTTCGTTGCCAAAAGAACTATATTAGCGAAGTAAGCATCCAGACGGGTCCCTAGCCACTTGGGTTGCTAATCTCTTTATAACAGCATCAAATCCCCCTTAGCCATCCTCCGCAGGGCTAAGAGTCTAAGGAATTTTCAACACATCCTATCAAATCGATGAAACAATCGATCATATTTTCTTGTAGATCAAACTTTAACATATGGGATATAAAAAAAGAACATATTTTACTGTAGCCCAGATCTTTTTTTCAAAATTATTTGTACGAACTCCATATTATACTTAATGTTCTGAATATAAATATCAATGAATATAATTGATCTTCATGCACAATTTTTCTAATTTTTTTAACGTTCTCTTACGATGGATATAGTTGGACCAAGCCCAAAAATCGTTTCTACTAGTTTTGGAAACGAGAAAACTATTCAAATACTTATGTAGTTAAGACAAACATTTACCATTTTATACTTTTATTTAAACCGTTAAGTGCTTTCATAGAACTGTTTTCTAATTTTAGAGTAATATATAATTTTATTACTGTTTTTTGCTCTATTTTTAAATTATTGTCAACGTTGATAGTGTACACCTCTAATTTTGAAGTAAGTCACGAACACCAATTTACAAATATTAAGACTCATACTTTAGGGAGAACGCTTTAGCTGGTCAACAATATACTGTTTTGTTTTCTTTATTAGTACTAAGTGCCGCGCTAAGCGATTCCTTATTTTAATTAGCTCATTTTTTATGTAGATATGTTTGTTGATTAGAAATATTGCTAATCTAATTGTTTATTTGTTATTGTGCATTCCATTTTCAATATGATAATATAATTTTTGTTATTATAAAAAAATGAATTAAATGAAATAGAAAAAAACACTTTAGAATATATTTTAAAAACAAACTATGTTAAAAATGTATTTACATAAATTGTGTATGGTGGTGTAGCAATATTTTACATTTTTAGTTTCAATAACGATCTCTATATTTCACATTATTTTCTGCCTGAGTTCCGGTTGTTTTAACTTAAGGTGGATGAACGTGAATTTATTGATGATATTATCTTTGAATGATTTAAAAGTAAATGCAATTTATAGATTGTAAATGAAAAGTTAAAGATAACGTAATCTCTTAATCTTTTATGCACTCATTTCTAATTTAAATTATGTTATGGTAATAATAAATTATGTTAAATATGAATGCTTGTCAAGTAAATTTACCTTTACAAGATATCATGTTACTTTTAGAAATTTATTTCAACTTTGTCAAATTTTGTTTTATAAATTGCATTCTGTTATTTATAATAAATTTAATCTTGGTTGCATTAAAGGGAATTGTCCCTTCATTCAAAGACGAATATAGCATGATGGTATTAGAAGTAAACTTTATTAATTTTGTATTTACTAATACTTTGCCTTTTTGATTATTATTCAATGATTACTAAATACTGTCTTTGTTTCACTGATAGTTTTAGAGCGATATATTAAATATAAAGAATTATTATTATACTATTAAAAACTGTAACTCTTTTATTAGAATATAAGATATAAATATCAGCTTAAAAAACAGACACGTGAATCATGACAAGTACTACTACAATAATAATTATCTCTTTAATAAAACAAAAAATAATGAAAATTATCTATGAGTAAGTAAAATAATAATATTTGAATTAAGAATAAAATACTTTTTAGTTAATTAAAACTGTGTTTTTGATTAATGTAGATTTTCTACAAATCAGGGAAAAGCGGGTTTAAAATAGGCCAACCTACAATTACATTCTTTCAAAGTTCGTTGTTACAAAAACATCTTTCCATTTATCATAATTAATACTAAGTTTAACACTTTGTCCCTTATTTCCTTTTTATAACTTCTTTTCAGTCTCACACAACGTGGATTTACAGTCGGTCCCGGTTAAGGAACCATAAGTAAAATGCGTTATAAAAAGCACGTGAAGAAGGGTTTCCAGCAAATACCCTCAGTGAAGCGTAAACATATAAATAAAAATCTGATGTAGACCCCATATGACTTCCTTGATACGCTTATTTAATAATATATACACATTTTTTCAAAATGGAAAGTACATAACATTTTTTTTTCATTAATAACTTCTGACATTTTTTCATACAATTTGTTTTTATTGTTATTGAATTATTATTTATTGTAAAATTTCTTTTACAAGCAGAAGTTATGAAAGAATAATAAATCAAATATATTTAAATTAAAAAAAAGAAGGTAAACAAGGAGATAAAGTCGGATTTGAACCGATGTCCCTTCCTCTTGTAAGTTCCAAATATTAAATTAATTAAAATTTAATTTGGCTATAACTCTGGAACCAATGAAAGTAAGTATCACTTAATATAAATTGTTGAAAAGCTCTCAATGAGAGCTTATTACTACAGTTATAAAAAACTGTTTTTTGAACACTTTTGTTTCAATCGATTGCAATCAAAAGGGAGGAGGTGCACAACTAGATGTTACAACAGTCCTAAATCCAAACTTTCAACATCCTACGACTAATCGTTATTGAGTTATGCGAGATACATACGCACAAAAGTACACACTTACGTACAGACATACCACCAAGACTCTAAATCCATCAAAATGGATTTAGAGATCGTAAAAATGGATATTTCCTTCTAAATCTGAAAACCGAAATTTTTCACGATCACAATACTTCCTTTACTTCGTACAAGGAAATAAAAATGTAAAATAACTAAATATTAATAAAATTATATATAGATTAACACTCTTCCATTGATTGGAACACAAAGATTCAAGAAATGACAATAATTTAGTGAAAAAAACAGCCAAAAAAGAATCCACAACATTATTAAGCAATAGATATACATAAACAGAAAGAGATAGAAGGGCGCTAGAAAGCTTACAAAAGGCATAGTAAAGCCGTTTATCACATGTCTGATACGGAACCAGTTCAAGTGTCACTCGGATTTCCCAAGTCTCCAGCATAGTGTTGGCATTTCAGTCGTCGTGCATCTTCACTATTGTCTAAGAATTTTTTTTTTACCTCCGGGACCACCATTAGTATTTGCTTCAGAGGATGAAAATGCCGTGCCTAACCGGGATTCGAATCCGGGACCTCCGGATGAAAGGCCGAAACACTACCACCATTGTCTAAGATATTAACTGCTAGAAAGTTCACATGATTGTTTAATGCCTGTCTGTAACTTAACCCAAACTGTTTGAACTTGTCACAAACATAAGGCAATCCAAGATAGTGGTGAATTTCTTCGTTCCTAGAGAACTACTGTGCCTCTGTTATGGAACTCGCCAACTTGTTTTGAAGACGTATAATCTCAACTTTACTTTTGCCTATCGTGGCCTATAGCTTTATGAAATATCTCTAAACCGGTTTTAGAATTACATTTGTACCAAAAGTTCATTGGACAACGAAAAGTGCGAGTTCGTACCTAAAAACCAATAAATCCTCTTATACTTCGTGTTAAGTTGGTTCCTTTTCTCTTTCACGTGGTACTTCCACTTAAACGAAGATCAAGGTAGAGTCCAAGGTATTCTTATAAATGTGCAATGTAAATTAACCTTTTTTTAATTTGTGAACTTTTTTAATGATTTAAATTTTACATTTATTACAATTTTGTTTTCTACAAAAATTTGTAGATTTCTACTTCTTTGTACGAAGTAAAGGAAGTATTTTGATCGCGAAAAATTTCGGTTTTCAGATTTTAACGGAAATATCCATTTTGACTATCCCTGAATTCATTCTGACTTGTTTTGGAGTGACGTTTTGAAAGTACGTATGTATGTCGCATAACTCAGAAACGATTAGCCGTAGAATGTCGAAATTTAGGATTTAGCACTGTTGTAACATCTAGTTGTGCACCTCTCCTTTTAATTGCAATCGACAGGACCGAAAGTGCCCAAAATCCAAAACAAATTGGATTTTTAACTTTTTCTTAACTGCAGTCATAGCCCTCATTGAGAGCTTTTCAAGGATATATCATAAGTGGTACTTATTTTCATTGGTTCTAGAGTTACAGCCAAATAAAATTTTAATTAATGAAATATTTGGATCGTGGCGCATCACTTCGAATCCGACTCCTTTTCTTTTTTTTTTTTTAACTTTTTTTGTTTTAATTTAAATATATTGATTTATTAATAATTATTAACCTCTGAATTTAAAAAAAAAATGTGTATATGTAATTTAAATACAAGGAAGTCATTTGTTGTCCACATCAGATTTTTATAAATTACTTTAAATAAGCTATTTATTATATAGAATGTATTACAAAGTACCTAGAGACGTTGTACTAGTTACAGTAAAGAATGAAAAAAATTATTTCCGTGATGTTATCCAAGAAATCAAACAGAAATTTTAGCGTAAAAATGGTAACTATAAATATTCGTCACGAAGAAAAAAGCTTGTCTTCTTAAGAGTTATATTTTACTAACCGTAATTTCTGAAAATAAATGATGGGTTTTTACCGTATTGTTCTTTACCGTGCTATCTCATTGTTATCAAGTGTAATTTATTTGAAGAAAGCGTTAATAGTTAGGAAAGATAAGAAGTACAAAGTATTTCTTTTTTTTTCTTACTCATCATGAAAATGATGAGGCTCCTTTACACACAAATGTGTGGCTAAATAATTTATACACAAAAAACTGCTGTTAAATATTCTTAAAAAATTTTTTTCGTTGTTAAAGTATGTACAAAATTTATATGGTGATCGTTTATAAAATACCACACATTTCAAAAAGAAGCTACTTCGGCTCTCTATAAAGGTAGGAAATATCTTTTACAGTCAACTTCATTACAAATAATTGCTGTATGTATCTATTAATTTCTTATAACAACATGAATGAAAAAGGATTGTTTTGAAATATGTCGTTATGCCATAACGGTACTTCTTATTAGTTTTTTTTTCAATCCTTATCGGCTTTTTTAAATTTATTTCATTTAAAAATATAATTATTATAATAACTTAAGATAAGTTAGCCTATTACAAGTGTAATATCACCTGCCGAGTTCCGGCAGGTGCAACCTGTAGGTCGCGCTTTTTAGAGGCAGGCGCTTGAAAGACCGGGTCTCGGCGGAGGTGATCTTTGGATTGTCTTCGTTTGAGGCAGGCAATGCAAGACCGAGTTCCGGCTTCAAGGGTGGGGTCGCTGGGCACGACTTTGTCGGACCTGGTGACTTTCCACTGGGGGTTAGTGGCAGGGCAAGGAAATCAAGATCATTCCGGCGGGCCTGCCTGTCATGCTGGACTTACAGCCGGTAGGCGGGTAGGCTAGTTAGAGTAATGGAAACCCCCCGGGTTGTATTTTTGCTTCACGTTGATCCGGCTCGGGGGAGGAGATAAAAAAAAAAATCACATTTCCGGAAACTGTTTTATATAAAAGTTCTTTTCAAACTAGGATGCATATGGTATGTCAAATTTCGGTTCCCATTTAACCACTGACTGTGACTGTTTATTTTGCTGTATAAAAGTTTTTATTTATATATTCCACGTATTGGAAAGCTATTGAGTTTTAAGGTATAGTCTCAACAATCAAAGTACGCAGATTTAATTTGATTCAGCGTTAGGAGTGTCAATTAAAAATAGAACAGGAAATTTGATTGGCTTACAATTTAAAGAATGTCAGTCCGAAAATACATTTTTAAATGAATCCGATACGTTCATTTTGTTCAGTGAAAGCCAATCATAAGTGGCAGCTATTAATCTGCGAGTTATGAGCTAGCTTATCATACATAAGCCGTTAATTATATTCAGAATTTGGAAACGTTTAGTTCTTGAATGTTCAATCAACATTCGACTGGGCATTCAATCCACATTTAATTAGAAGAGACTAAATCGATTTATATTATATATTTTTTTCACATTTAGTATCACGTAAATTGATAAATTGGTATTTATTTTTGAGTAAATCGTCTTTGCTGTAGGACCCCTCCAGTTGACAACTATTAATTAAATTTTTCTCTCTTTTTTTAACTGTTAGAATATCTGGTTAAAAGTTGCCATAGAATAAGTGTAAATTAAAAAAGAATTAAATTATTTTTACGATTTCTTCCCTCTAATGATGTACTGGTTGAAATTTTGCCATATTGCCACATTGTTGCGTGAATATAAGAAACCAAACTTTGTTTATTGAATACTACTGATAATACATCTTTTGTCTCAGAAAAAAGGTAAATAATTATTAGGTTAAATATAAGTGACTGTAATGTACTGCAGAATACCCTCATCAGGAATTAATTTCCAAAGGAAATACGAAGGGGATGAAACATACTGCTCGAATTAAACCTCCTTTAGGTAGGATTTTTTTTTATTTAGAGGTTCCTCTTTTGATAGATCGTTATTTTGTGTATATCCCAACCCTAACTATTATCTTACCCTAAGTTTTCGGTATTACGTTTTTACCAGACACGTACGGGATTTGTGATCCCTTGTGGTTTTATGATGGTGGCTGTACTTTTTATAGGGACTGTATTTCCTGTTTGAAAATTACCTCTAACAAGGGTTAAACTGCTTATCAGATAAATACGGGCCTTTAAATTCCTCTTAATTCGTATATACTTAAATACTTTTGAAAATTACATTTAAAATACTCTGAAAAATAATCTTGAATATTAGATTTCCAACAAGTTTATACAAATAAAATGAAAAGGGATGACTGAAATCGAATCTTTTGACAGAAATCTTTACACCTATCGTTAAATGGTGCATTTATTTTAATAGCGTTGTACATTATTTATAATAGTTTTCAGCAAGTAATGGATTTGTAGTTTAAGTATTAGTGTTGTAAGCAGTATTGGAGATCCAGTTTATGCCATTAATGTAGCGTATCATTTGGCAATATATTTAAATGTGAATCTAGATACAGACTAAGATCCTTTCTATAACCAGCACATTCCGAAGAAAAAATACATCCCAAAGAAAAAAATCAGTACCATTATGACCAGGCGGCTAGAAAAATGGTAGGGGCGGTTACCTACAATTAGAACGACCCATAGGATTGATCTAGTGGTTAAACTCGTCATCGCAAATCAGCTGATTTCGAAGTCGAGAGTTCTAAGGTTCAAATCCTAATGAAGGTACTTATATACTGATTTGAATACTAGATTGTGGATACCGGTGTACTTTGGTGGTTGGGTTTGAATTAACTACACATCTCAGAAATGGTCGAACTGAGATTGTACAAGATTACACTTTATTTTCATTCAGAATATCATCCTCACTCATCCTCTGAAGTAATACCTTACGGTGGGTCCGGAGGCTAAATAGAAAAAAGGAGAGAACTGCCACTTATAAAACAGAGCGAGACTATTTACATACATTGGAAATTTAATTTATTATAAATTAAAATTAGGTAAAATTCTTTACCTACATTTGGCAACAACATTTATAATTTATAGTAATAAGAAATAACGGTAAAAATCATTAAAATGGAGAAAATATATCTTTTCCATAGAATAAAAGAATAAACATCCAAGATCTATGTAGTTTTTGAACTGTAGCAGATAATATTCGAATAAATAATAATCGTAGAGTTTAAATAAATATTTTAAGTAATTATGCATGAAAAAAAAAATTTTCACTTTTGTTTGTTACACATAAAACAGTAAACTTTTCCGCTAACAAAACTTACTGTTATTAAGTAAAATGTAACAAAAAGGTAACTAAGCTTTTAGGTAATCTTCATATGATAAAAGGAAAACATTTTATTGTAAAATATTAAATTGCACATTTAAAAACTTGTATAAAATTTTTTTTTTTAAATTACATTAGAGCACTTATGTTAAAATGTATTTTTGAATATTTTATTTTATAAAATTGAAAAAATAATCCTTTTTTTATATAATTATTATTACAAAGAGTCGAGTTTGGGGTCTCTCTCTCATTATATATATAAAATATATTTTCTATTTCTTTTAAAAAATATTTTTTTAAGAGGGCTGTAGGCAATTACAAGACACCGGCTGGCTCTTGACATTAGTAAATATAAATGCTAATTGTTATGATACAAAACTTTGTAATATAAAGAGGAAAAAACAGTTTTCATTTGGTTTAATTTTTATTTAAAAGAGAGAAAAAAACAAACTTTGATAATATATACACAAATGCAGAGTATTTTTGAATGATTATAAAAAACAAATCAAAGAAAAATCAAAGACAAAGATAATTAAAAAAAAAATAATAATAATTTTACTTGATACAAAACCAGTTAAAGGAAATCTAATTTGATAATCAAGAATTATAATTCATCTTCTAACCAAAAAGTCGTTTAATTAACGACGTTTTGAAGAAAAGTACGATATTACTTTCGGTCGCACGGTGGGACTGAGGAAAGAAATTGCATTTTCTTTACGTTTTTTCTGACGAATATTAGGAGGTAGAACAAACCCACCGGGTTGGTCTAGTGGTGAACGCGTCTTCCCAAATCAGCTGATTTGGAAGTCAAGAGTTCCAGCGTTCAAGTCCTAGTAAAGCCAGCTATTTTTACACGGATTTGAATACTAGATCGTGGATACCGGTGTTCTTTGGTGGTTGGGTTTCAATTAACCACACATCTCAGGTATGGTCGAACTGAGAATGTACAAGACTACACTTCATTCACACTCATACATATCATCCTCATTCATCCTCTGAAGTATTATCTAAACGGTAGTTACCGGAGGCTAAACAGGAAAAAGAAAGAAAAAGGAGGTAGAACAAGTGCGGATCTACATAGTTGCAAAATTACTATTCTATTATATGTATGAAATTTCTGTTCGCTATCTTAGATCCGCCACAGTTTTCACTATTTTTTTTTAAATAGGAAGATGGACATGTGATACATGAATTTAATGTAAATGTTTACAAGAAAAACGATGGCGGAAACAGTTTATCTGTAAATTCCTTCCTTTCTGAGTTATAAGCAATCGAAGTTGGAAATCCTAAAATGCCCGTTTGTAATAGAACGAGGGAAAACATATAACTAAATCTTAAAATTAAATATTGCGGTAATTAAAGTATTTCACAATATATTATAAGCCATTGTTCATAAGCCATTAATTTGTAGTAGTGTTGCAAATTGTTAGTTATTGTGTATTTATTATGAAGGCAGTTATAATTAGTGTTTGGGCCATTAAATCCAATATTAAATGTTTAAAGTTTGTTACTGAATGTAATTCTGAAAATAATATGAAATAAAAAAGTTACTACGGGGCGTTTTATTACTACCGCAGTTTTAACGTATTTTCAAATTTGATTGCATATAACTCAAAAAAGGAAGGCATTTATCGAAAAATAAATTTCACTATCGTTTTTATCGTAAAAGTTTACATTAATATCATTTATTATATGTCAGCCTTCCTATTTAAAAAAAAAGAAGTTTTATTTAATATTGCGGACAAAAATTTCAAGTACATCATTAATTTGTAATTTTGTATGTATGTAGATCCAGACTTTTTTCTACCTCCTGTAAGCTGTCCTTTTAAAATATGAAGCCGTTTCCATACTTGAATACCATTCTGTATATTTAATCTTGACTACTAGATTGATATCAGATAAACAGGTTTTAAAGGCATACAAAAAAAACAAAAAAAAACAAAAAACTAAATAAAACAATAAATCTCTAGGAAAACAGAAATAGACTATATTAAAAATGTTAAATTATACTTAAAATTTAAAAATATAACAGAAAAAGAAGTTAAAGATGTAGATACCTTTAAAATCAAAATTATAGAGAGTTTCAAAGAATAAAAAATAAAAATGGAAATTCGAAAATGAAATGGTTGGAAGAACGCGAAGAACAAAATACGGAGAAAATGAAGAGGACTGGAAAGAGAGAAAGCAATAAATATGAAAGAAGTGAAGAAGATTGGAACGTGATTCTAACGTGCCCATTCATATCTAAAACAAAAGTATCCATCTAATCAGAAAAAAAGATAATCAAAACATGATTATAACTATATTAATTATGTTTTTTTTTCATGACTGTAACTTAATAACTTGCTTCATAATAATATTAAAAAAAAAACGATAAAATTTTATTCCCAATTACTTTATGTAAACTTTAGCAAAACTAATAAATCAAATTCGGTTATATGCTTTAATCTGTATAAATTTATTAAAAACGAATCATTCAGAAATAACCTGGAGTGATTATCACCTTCACGAATAGACAGTTACTCTTTTATGGAGTCAAGAAGAGCTTTCGACTGCCTCTCCCTTACGGAATCTGTCTTATACTATATCCTCACTGCCAACCTACCGGTTAAGAAAGGAGTCACTGTCTCTTCTTTTGGCAATGACACGGCTATTATGACTACTGATGACAACCCGGTTGTGACCTCAACTAAAATACAATCTGAATTAAATTAAATCAGCAGGTAGCTGGGTACATGGAAGATAAGTGTTAATCAAGTAAGCCGAGCCATGTGACATTCGCAATGAGAAAAGGAGACTGCCCACAGGTAAACCTTGATGTCATTTTAATCTCGCATACTGGAAGTGTAAGGTACGTGGATCATCACCTTGATCGTCGTTTGATATGGAAGTTGATGTGAACGAGAAGAGAAAGCAACTTAATATGAAGTTTAAGGAAATGTACTGGTTGCTGGGCATGAAGTCTGAGTTTCTTTGTCTAATAAGCTACTTTTATACTCAGCAATTCTGAAACCAATATGGACTTATGGCGTTCAACTTTGGGACACGGAAAGCAAGAAAAATGTTAAACACATACAATTGTTTCAGGAAAAACCTAGCGAGGCGCCGTGGTTTGCTAATAATAGTGAATTCCACGAATATTTGGGTCTACGGTAAGGAAGAAATAAAACATTTCAGTTTGAAATATGAAATTCGGCTAAATGACCACGTTAATAACTTGGCAGTAAACCTTTTAGACACCGATAAGGATGTTAGAAGACTTAAGCGGCTACACGTTCTGGTGCTTAGTAAATAAATTGTGTAATTACACTCGCTGAGTATTGTATTGCTTCATTTCCTTCCTCTCTCTTTCTGTTTTCACTATCATTTTTAATTTTTTGTTTTTTAGTTAAATTTTTTCTAAGTGTTTCACCGATCTGTTTTTTTATGGTTCTTTATTGTCACTGTTTTCTATTGTGCTACTGATTGTAAAGTTCTTCAAAACTACTTTGTATACGTTCTACCCTCCGAAGTTCTATATAGGGCTAATATGTAATTTTTGAGGAACTTCATTGGGGATTTCTTTTTAATTTGAATATGAACGATATAATTTACTTAAGGTTCCTACAAAATTGTTACCGATTGCAAATAAAAATTTTTAACAAAAAATAATTCCGTTATATGCTCGAAAATCTTTTAACATTTTCTATACATTTATGTCGTTGTAAGTCTATAAGAATAAAGTAACTAGTATTCGTTAGTATAAAGTGTTTCCTGGTACTCTGAGAGCAAGCCGACGTTATCTAATCATATTGTTGAGATAAGCATTTTAGCCAATTCCTACGCGCCGTCTATTTTCGGGTCAGTTCATTATTTTGTGAAAAGGTGTGGTTTCTGGTAATACTTTCAGTTTGAACGATTTATATAAATCTAGAGAATTGTGTATTTCCTTTTTTCAAATGTGTAATATTTTGTTAAAGTAACTGAAAATCGAGAACGGTAACGTTGCAACAAAATTGAATGTATACAAGATGTTAAATTACGGTCAAATTCCTAGTTAGATCACTCAAAATTACCTCCTAATGGGAAAGAATTGTTCGTTTATTTACAGTTGTAGATATGAAGAGGTGAATATTATATTTTCTCGGGTTTGAACTACGAATAAATCTCAAACATTAATGGATCAATGTAATTAATTGCGAGAAGCTAAACTTTTAAAAATATCAAGAGTAATAAGAGGGCCAGTATTTACTACCGAATGCAATGAATTTCTATTTGCAAACCGGACATATAATATCCGCCGTTACCAAACAGCAATGAGTTTTTGGAGGAATTTGCCGTGGAACGGGTGAATGGTTTTGTTTGCTGTAGAAAGTAGAACAGCGGATTGTTTGCTGCCTACTATTGTTAATCACACTGCACGGGGATCTCATATAATTTCATACCAGTGGTCATGATACAATGGTATATAAGGAATATGAATAAATACTACAAACATAATACTGTCAACCAGACCTAACAGTTCACAGACTCCGTATTGTATAATTCGCGCACATTAATAATGTTGAAAGAAGGTGGGGCGTTGCGAATTTTTTTTTAGCCGGAATTATGGGAATCATTCATAAAATATGCGTGAATTTAAATGGAGGAAAAGCCTATCGGCATAGCCAATCCATTTAAGTGTATACTAAAAACACTAATACTTACTGGCCACCACAATAACATGTGTGTAAACTCATTCGTTTAATAACAATATAAAAGTGTTAACTTTAAAAAAAAAAACTAATTATAATAAAGTGAAATAACTTGTATTTAAAAATCTTTATCCTAATCTAAATATAAACAAAATATTTACATAGAAGATGTATAAAATTTTTCGGGCTATAATGTTTAACAAAATAATGTTTTTTAAGAAATTAAACTGAAAGAACTTAAACTTCTTAACGCTCTTTTAATTATGTTTTTAAGATGTGCCATGATTACCTTCACGGTGGTAAATAAGTAAATAATAAAGCTTTTCTTTAAGCTAAACATCTCTCAATTTTGCTTAATAATGTAAAAAAGTGGTAAAACAGATAACTTTCAATTCCACCAGCATACCATCTCAACAAGAGAAATTATTAATTGGTCACTACTTTCAAGACAGCGTTTGTAATTTTCACGAAGTAACGTGTTTGTTGTTTTGATTGATGTAAATATTAATTAAAAATTCCGTTAAAGTCTTTTATTAAATTTATTCCTATTTTTCTTAGGTTAAAAAATGAATTTCAGTTATATATTAAGCTGTGAACCGATAAATTTAACTGTAAACAACCTACATGAATTTAATCTAAAAGGAAAAAAAGATGACTACCGTTATGGGTAGAACGCTAAATAAAGTAAGAGTGATTGGAACCCGTCTGCTATCCTCGATTGTAAACTCATTTCCCCATCCGGTAACAAATTTTCTTATTAAAATAATGCTTTATAACTTTTTTTGTATTTATAATTAGTTTTTATTATCATCTATTAGTATTTATTATTTATAATTATTTAAAAATATAAATTAGATAAGAAAAATTTATTTATTCAAAGAAACTTAAAGGGTGTAGCAATACAACGCTTACCTACAATCGGTATTGATTTTAATACTCAGCTTAAATTTATCAGCAGGTACTGAAAATCGAACAGTAAACGATCTCTTAAGAACAAAGACTCAACTTATCTGTCCAGAAAAACTCCCTTACGTAGTAGGTATTATTTTAAAGCGAAAGAAAGGACTTTATAACGGTTAGATGTAACAATATTCAAAAAGCTCTTATACACAAATATAATTCTACGCTGAATATTAATGCTGGAAATTACTTCTATTAATTATAAAAATTGTTTGAAACATGTATTAATAGGATTTCATTACCAGTTCATATTACATACATCGTTATTGATTTAAATAACTTAAACAATTTATTAAAATCATAGGTCATAGTACTATTTAAATTAAATCTAAAAATCAGCATTATTTAAACGTAAAAACTTTTAGTAATTATACCATTACTGATAGTTATTGTATTATTAAAGTTTAAAAAATAAAATATGCAATAAATGATAAAAAAAAGGCTATTCAAAGTATTAATATAAATGGCTAATATTATTTTTATTCAACGGAATTACGGATACTCGCAAAGTAAAATATAGCTATAAAAACTAAATTGCTAAGATTGATTTTTTGATCACAATAAAAGATCTACTTGCATTCTTTTATATAAAAAGAAAATGTAGATAATTCAATGTTTCTTTGATAATTATAATTCATTTGATGTTAACAAAAGGTAAAACATTTATTGCAGATAACCTTATAAACCGTTTATACCTACAGTATATACAAAGTTGATTGTATGTATATAAATATACGAATTATAAATGGGTAAGGATTGGTTAAGAAATAGTTTTGTTATGATCATTGGATAAAATAACGGTGATAATAATTCTGTCTCTTGTTGGTCAAAATAGTTGTTATGCAGATGTTCTCAGAGTTGTTTCTGACGAAAGGCGTTGGGGCTGTTTATGAGTATTATAAACAGAAAGGGACAGTCCGGATTTTATCAGTCAAATTTTTTTTTCAAGTTGATAAGTATTACTCTCACTTAACGATTAGATTAAAACAAGGAATTTGATTGGTTGGAATTTACTGCCTAATAATTAATCAGTACTTTTACAGATATGATTGGTGAATGTAGTGCCTTCATGATTGATCAATCGTATTAGTACGCGAGGTTAGTTAAAAAATACGATTTTTTAATCAAAAAATTAGTTACTGAATTATTCTCTAAGGGCGGATAATGTTAAGTGTAATCTGCGATACGGTTGGATGAATGTGAATTGTGATTAGTTTATTTTTATCGACTTATCTTTGGGAGGATAAGAAATTTATTTTGATCATAGTTAATATTTTTTTTTTTTACGGATATAGGCGACTGTTATGAAGGACGAAATATTAAATATATCTTCATCATTAGCACCATTATTAAAAACTAATGAATGCTTGTATCTTAATCTTTTACATTTACTTACATTAGTCTACGCCATTGGAACGTTTAAAACAAAAATTATTTACTTTACGCGCATATATTTTTACGATTACCCTTTGAAATATACTTGTTATATATTACTTTAAAATATACTTAATTAAAAATGATGTGAAAATTGACCTGTTTGTGAAAATTTATGAAGATTGAATATTTACTGTGGAATTTTACGCAAATTTATTTCAAATTAAATACCGTCAACTCGTTATCACGTTTATTTCATTTTAAAAAACATAAAAAATGCCATATTATTTGATGTATACAATAAAATGTATGAGGTAGTGTTTATTTATAAAGATACATATGTGCATAAAATATGAAGTAAAAACATTATTCTGCATTAAAATGTATAATAAAAACAATAATTTATATGCTTGTCTTTAAATGCATACACAGGTAGTGGCTTAAATCTTGTTCGATGTGACGAATTCTTGAAATAAATTCAACACTATATATTTTGTGATGTCTTTAGTCATTAAATTACTAAAATTGCTTGTCTAAATACATACAGTAGAACAGCAACCGAAAATAAATGTTATATTTCATCAATATTCTCTTACTACAGTAAAGAGAAATTCCAAATGAAAAAATGCAAATAAGGAGAATATTAAATGCATTAATCATAGAGATAGATATTTAACATAAATATTTTACTGTGAAAAAATATAAACAATAAAAATTTATTACACTGAAATTGTCACCATTTCCATACCCAAGTTATCCTTTAAATTTATATTAGTCGCTAAAAAAATTAGAACTGATATTTAATAGCGGTTGGCATACACTAATTCATGTATTAAAATATTATATACTGGAAAAACGGAAGTCCGAATCCATTTTCAAAATGTTTTTACGTAATTTTATTTAATTGAAAATTAATTCGGTTCATAATTGAGTTGTTACCGACCGACTTGTATACAGGGATATGTAATTCATTCCACTGGGAACTGCGTAAAAAACGTACTGAGACTATTGATCATTCAGTCAAAATGTATGTATATACGCCTGACTGCAAAATTTTCAGTCTATTTAGTCACTATTGCGATTCTGTATTAAAAACTATATATACTCCGTAGTATCTTTTTTTTAAATTTTCTACATTTACCACTTTGTGATATAGCTAAATGTCGAAATTAAATACCTCTATTTGCCGTTACGGTTTTCCAATTCGTAAATTAAATATATAAATTGAAATTTTAATTTGTAGATTTAACTCACAGTCCCCGGAAAATCATTTCTCATTCTCCCATGTGCTAAAGATAACTGCTTATAAAAATAAATTAAATTTAGACTCGTAATACGTTATTATTTTGCTCTAAAACAGTCCCTTGTTTGTATGTGAAAAAGAACTCGATCAACAGTAAAATGTCAATTCACATATTAAAATGAAATCTTACAATATATGTATAAACTGGGTCGTATATACTTATACAAATTTTGAATCATAAATGGATATGAATTGGTTAATAATTTGGTTATGCTTATCGGTGATGTTCATTTTGTCTCGTATATCGTGAAAATAATTGTTGACCAATATAATACTACTATCAGGATAAAACTATTCAGATCTCTTAGGCAATTTTAAGCAGAACGGTGTCCGATACCTGAAGATAGTTGAATTTCTAGTTTATTTCGTTTTGTGGTTTTTCCAAAGCTAGATCACTCTTTCTTATTATTAATTTCTTTTTCTTGATTCCATTTCCTTAGTTTTGGTTTCTATGAGTTAATATCTGTCCCTATTAGTTTACTTCTAAGGTAGTCGCCAGGATGGCGGTTCAGTGTTGTAAAGGGACCTATAACACCAGACAGAATTAAACTAAAATGAATGTAAATAAAAAAAAGAAATGTCAAACTGAAAACATAAAAAACTGATGGTAAGATGCAATTGTACGCATTAATTTATATGAGTACACACACACACACACACACACACACACACACACACACACACACACACACACACACACACACACACACACACACACACACACACACACAAATTAACCCAATCGTAGAATAAAAGCTCGTTATTTAAGTGTACTTGAGATGCACGGGTAAATGTAAACTGAAATTCTCTTCACTTTACAATTCTCTAAAACAATATTAAAAGTAAATAACTTCTCGCAGTCGACTGATTTACTGTTCTGAAGTAAATGATTTTTTTTTTTTAGTTTCTTGTGAATTTTTCACTAAGTATAATTAACTAATTAAATCAAATCAGTTTCCAAAAAAAAGTTTACTTGTGTTATGGGTACATATAATATTTATATCATTATCTTCTTTTATTTTTAATTTTTAATTGCAAACCAGCCTGCATAGCAAAAAAATCATTATAAAAGTAAATAAAAGGAAAGTTATATTCAAGTATATTTATTACCTTTTTTTTTTTTATTAACTATTATTATTAATTTTATGTTTATAATAATGAAATTATAGTAATGTGAATTACTGGGTGTATAAATAGTATAAGTAAAACAGTTGTGTCGCTGCGCTACTCATTCTCCACTAGAAGAATTATGAAATGTAGTCTGACAACGTTGTCAAGGAGGAGTATGGCGGAATATTCCTGTTTTTGTTATGTTCTAAAAATCTGTAATATACGTACGGTTGAATATTTTATTATATGTAAGGGTCATTCACGGGAACCGGATGTTTTTGAAGCGGGTTGTACTCGGGCGTATAATTGCATTATGCTAACTAATACACAATTCTCACAACATTAATTTCATCGTTGGTTAAAGAATGTAATCTTATAATAACTTCGTTAAAAAAAGTTAACCATCATAGGAGAAAAAAAGTGTTTACTGGTCGTTTAAATCAAATAATTTTTGAGTTTTCGAAGTGAAGGTAATCAAAACAAGCTCAGAATTCAATCGAACAGTTTCAAGACTTTTTAGATAGATTTCCGCTGCAAAAGTTTATTTGGGATCATTATACTGTGATCTGATTGTGTGAAATGGAGTTTATATATATATATATATATATATATATATATATATATATATACTAGTATCCTGTCGCGTCAGCGTCGAAGCCTCGACGTTTCCCGGCGCGGTCAAGGGATGTTTAGCCGGTCAGGGCTCTGCTGCTTGGACTCTTCTGTATTCATTAAATTCAAGCTTATGAGAATAATAATGATAAATAAATATTAAAGTTTGCTCAACATATAAAGACTGAGTGTATTGTAATTTCTTCAGAGCAACAGTCTGGTCAGTATAGGACCCACTACTTTGTTTATAGATTTCCCGACGCGGCTTGGCTCGGTAAAACATAATCACAATTACAAACATAAATTACTATCAAAGTGTTACTAAATATCATAAAGACTATTTCAGTAGCGGTAGCTTAAAACGTCTAAAATATAAAAAAACAATTTACGGTCTTTTTACTCCTCACAATATTAAAATTAAAAAAAATCAAAATGGTTTATTACATATTTATCTGAAGGGTATTTTCAAGCTTAAAATTTGTGAATCTCTGTTGATTATATTCAAAAATAGGGGAAATTTACAATCATTGTTCGGATTTTTTTCACCTTTCTTTACTCCTTTCAAGATCGAATTTCAAAAATCTAAAAATTGGTTTTTTACATGTTCACATGAAGATTAAACATACAAAATATTAAGTAGATATTTTCATTTGTTACAGAATTAAAAAAAAGTGAAAAACAGTAAATTTCATTGTTACCCTATTTTAACCCCGTAAACTCGGAATTCAAAAAAACCTTTCTTAATGCACTTACACCGTATGAACAACGTGTATACAAATTTTCATCAATTAATATTCAATAGTTTTCACTGGGCGTTGATTATGAATCACATGTTGCTTTAGGTGTACTTATATATATATATAATGAATTGCGTTTTAGACTAGTGTTTGTTTCAACTAAATAGAATAAAAACATAAATAAGATTTGTCCATACACAATAAATTAATATCTTATACAAGAAAATATTTGTTTACTACAAAGATAGATGACTGAAGAAATTCAATTATTTTAGTAATAAGAATATGCCATTATCTAGGAGTGTAAAAACAGGAAAACCTACTTTTAAAATGGAATTAATAATCTCTATTGTTATCACTACAGTTTATGAAATTTATGAGATTATGAAATCGTGGGAATTATTATATTTACTTATAATAAATTAATCTATATGATTGCTTAAAACGGATCACGTCGATCATGTGTATTAACGTAAAACCATTTCTAGATTATTGGCTAAAATATAAGTAAAAAAATGTTATTTAAACGAAAGCCTTCTCGCATCATATTTTATCTAGGAACTAAAAATGATAAGGAACTGATATTTTAGAAATTATTGACAGTCGTAGCCTGTATTTGAATCTGTAGTACATAGAACACATTGAAAAACATTACATTTCTCTCTTTCCTACAAAAAACCAGTCGGATGACAGAAAATTTTAACGAATCGTTATGCATAAATAAGTGAGTAAATTGGATTGTTTACCCCATATTCAGACCAGTCATAAGATAACGTTTTCTTATCAGTCAAATCATTATATTCAACCACTTAAAAAACGGTAAGTTATGTAAAAAAATCACACAACTATTTTTTTTATAAATAAAAAATATATTTGACAAAAATTTGATAATTATGAAAACTGTACTGAAAATGTCAAACTCATTAACTTTCTACGAAAAATTAAAAACCAATTTCATTTTTTCTTTGCCAGTATGACATAAATATTAACCAAGAAAAATTTAACTGTTTGGATTTAGTATATTGTCAGACGCAAATCAGCAGATGATAATTTATAGTAGTTCTGAATTAAACAGGATTTTTCTTTGAGATATTATTATTGCACAATTAAAAATAGTTTTAATTTTACAAAATAAAGGATTTTTATGTCCATTTCCACTTTTTCTATTAAGTCTGCAGAGCAGCACAAATCATTAAAATAATTTAAAAATGCAACAAATATTTTATACTTATACATCAAACCAAAAGAAACACTGCCCTTCTCGTTTCTTAGTCTTAAAAAACCGACCGCCAAATGAAATGGACTTTCAGATCATTATCGTTCAAATAAATGTAATGTAATCGAGATTACTATATATGGAAAACACATTTGGATAATTAAATCTATAGTTGTATAAATTTCCATGAAAACTTTGGGTACTCAGATGATACCAGTTTTATTTTTATTAGTGAAGACGGTAATAAATTTTTTATCTTTTTTTGAACGCTTAGAAAATATGTTAATTATTAATATTTATTGATTTTAACTGTAAAAACTTTTTTTGTTAAATATGTATTAGTATGATTTCCAACTCATTAATCTGCTTATTTTCATATAAGACTTTGCTTTTTTCTGTTAAAATATTTGCTAATTAATATTTAGATAGAAAAATATATGTCGTTATTTAAAAAACGAGTAAAAATTAATGTACAATAATTAAAACGTTAGAATATGTCCTTTTATTAACATGCATTAAAACGTATTGAATGTAATATTTTTTGCTAGCAAATTATTTGTAACATTGAAAAAAGTAGACATCCGAAGACTAAAATGAATACTTAAAAAGTCATATGCATAAATTATTTATTAAAAATTACAGTTTGAATGCATTCCCAAAGTTTCATCCATTATGGAGTTTTCTCTTGATACAAACACGAGAAACCGATATAACATCGTTTATTCTGCTCGATATAACTCTATCGTTTCGTTATAAAGCGATATACCTTCGTTATGTCGCTAATATAAAAAGCAATACAACGAAGTTTAAAATATTTACTAAAGCAGAAGGACATCTTAATTTTTTAGCTTATAATTATAATTAACTTTCTTGCTAATCTACTGTGTACAAAACTAATTAATTAGAATATTATTTTTAATTAAGAGGGAATACAATATTCGTAAAAATTTTAAATGAAAAATAACAAATATTGCTATGGCATTAATGGTGAAAATTCCAGTGACTAATTCAAACAGATGTTTTCTTAATAATTATAAATAGTACTATATCATATTACTTATGTAATATGTATATAACACGTATGTATTATATATCCGTATTACGTATGTGCGTACTTTCGTTACGCATATACGTAAGGTAAAAATTCTACAGTGGAAAAATCATGATTGACACAAATTTCATAAATAAGCTCTTTGTATTAAAGGCATTTTAAAATAATCTTGTTTGTAACAAATAAGAATACGGCAATCAAACCAATCGTAAAAATTCTTTACTGAAGTAACGTTAATTACATATAGAAAATATCGCAAATATCGCTCGCTAAAAAAAAATTGTCAACTTCCTTCTTAGGAAAATGATAGTTATAAAATCATTCTATCTAATGCTGAGAACTCAAGTACATCAATTAATTGAAATAAATTAAACTTGCAAAAATTCAGCATTTTATAATATCAATAGCGAAAAGTACAATTAGAAATCTTTAAAGGACTTAGTTTATTTAGCTTACTAACTAAAAATTTATAGCTAGCTATAATTTTCTAGTTTACTTTTATTAAAAAATTATTACTAGATAAAGAACGCTTTAAAATTATTTTGGCTTCCAGTCTAAGCTTTACAACGCATTAATTAATGTATGTAAAAACTAAATACATTTAGATAAATTAAATGAGAAATTATGTAAAATAATCAGTCAGATTGGAGTAGCGGTTCTGTAGTTTTAAGCAAACATAAAAAAAATGTACATTGTTTGTTGTATATATTATGATTAGCTGTATTTGTACATGTATCATGTATAATTTGTATTATTTGATGTTTGTATTGTGTTCTGTTCTGATTATTTCATGATCTCATATATTGTGTTTCTGTATTGTTGTGAATCAGTATTGCGTTTTCAACTTATGATCTGTTCTTGTAGTATGATATGACGTATGACTATGTGTGTGTGGGCAATCTTCCCCTACCTGTTGAAATGCGTTATTAGCTATGCCGGGGAGGGTGGATAGCCAAGGATGGAGGTTTAGTCGGTAGTGCGCAGGTATATATACGCTCTTCCTAAAACCTAGCGAGACCTGTTAGCGACCCCAACACTGCTTCGGCGTCTGTAAAATGGATTCCTCACCACTACAAAAAAGCAACATCTAAAAAAACGAACATATACAAAGACATTCGGGTTTGGATTTAACTGCATGTTACGAACAACTAGTAGTCCGTTTGTTAATTAACATGCTTCCTAAAACTGGTAATTGTTTCGATGCCTAAGGCTACAAGTAGCCTTAGTTATTGCCTAAGATTTCTATTTAGGTAAAATAAACCATATTGAGAGTAATTTGTATTATACAAAAGAAAAATTCATGGTACGTATAAAATTGACGACACCATGAACAAGAATACGTTAATGTTAACGCATTAACATGTGATGTATTTCGATTTGGAATACACTAGTCAAATTTTTTATCGTCTAAACATACATTTTGACTTACATTTTTTTAAGGTTTTAAATTTTGGAATATTATAGTGTTTTAAGGTTTTAAATTTTGGAATATTATAGTGTGCAATATTTTTATAAATAATTATAACTTTAAATACTGCTTAGAATTCTTCTTTAATAAATTTTCTTATTCAAGCTTTTTCATTTATTATTGAGCTCACATACTGAATTAGTTTTGGAAATCGATATAATAGAATTATTTTGAACAATAGCATTGGAGTCTAGGATAAGTAATGTATTGGGGCTGAGAATAAGGTTCGGATGAATAGGTGTTTTGATTTAATTGTGCTGTGATGTATTTGTAATTTCCATGAGTATTATTTTATATTTGAAAATGTGAATTACACATAAGTGAGTATAAATTATCTAGGTGGGGGTGCATTCAAATTTCATATTGGTTATGTATCATGAATATATATAAATAAATTACAATATCATTAATACATCATTCATAATAAATCACAATACAGTTAAAATATATTGAAATTTTGTTCATTTATAACAGCGATGTAATGTGTATAAATGATTCAGAATGAAATATGGTTCAACCGTGATAAACAATTCTAATCCAGACAAAGTGTAACCGATAAATCCTAACCAATCAGAACATCTATTCATCCGTATTCCCCGCCCCAACGAGCAACTCATCCTAGATCACAATGCTATTGTTCAGAATAATCCTATTACATCGATTTTCCAACCAATCGCATTACCGTATCTACTTAACGAATCACACTAATAAATTTATTTCATCATCGGAAAACCTCATATTTACATCAATTTAAACTACTTAAAATACGTAATTCTTCGACCAACGGCAGTTCTGAACAGAGTCATCACTATATCACAACTAATCACATATCCACGGTTTTTATCATTCATTGTCTGGATATACACATAAGCATATGCACACCTATTCGTAAATCAGAAATTTTCGATTAATCACAATATGAAATTATAATAAGCGTAATGAAACTAAAATATGTTCCATTAAGATAAAGTTCTTATTATTTTAGTGGCAGCTATTAATGTTCAACACTGCTGCACCCTTTACTACGTTTTTCGCTTATTTAGTACAACTTAAATTAAAAATATGAGATAATGTAAGTGTACAGATGTAACACTTATTATTGTCTGTTTTTTCCGTTGAAAGAGAACTTTAATAGGCACCATGTAGACTCGCCCCTCCCAAAAAAAAAGAAGAAATGTGTTGTCATGAATCCCACGCTAGTGTGGAATTCTTCCTTGCTGGCTTACCTAATAAAACACCTCCCACTCAATAACACGGGAGCCCGGCCTATCTTACGGTATTATTACAACATCTCCTGTGGTTTGTCCACAGGAGATGTTGTTAATAAAGACGGGCGCCGCATAAAAGGCGGCGCCCGTCTGGGTGCATAGGATGGATATGAATGAGCATTTCTTCAAAATTTAAGGATTGCCCAGTGCAGAGCCTTAACTGTATGTACTGGTGGTTTTAAAACAACCTCCTACGAGGTTACCACCGTACTGGGAAAGGCTCTCTCAATCGATTTAGTGGTGAAAGTTCGAGCAGCCATGTGGAAATTGCGAAGAGGCTGGGAGGCCGAGGTGTTTGGGATGCGGTGTCGGGCCGGGCCAGCACCGGAACGGAACGGTGATCACAATGCACCGGATCTAAATTGCGTTCAGTTGCCCATCTCCCGCCTACGAAAGAGACTGCAGAGCCTCACGATGGAAGCATGGCACCACGACTAAGGAAAGATCCCTGTACAAGTTTGTACGGGATCTGGGGGGATGGTATAACTCACTTTTAAGGGAAACGGTTGCCCAGGTGCTCACCAAACATGTTAATTTGAACCAATATCTGTTTCGGTTCAGCCTGGCAGCTGATGAGATATGCATCCGCGAGGTGGTCCAGTGAAATGAACACCTGATGTTTGACTGCCTTGCTCTTGAGGGAACCAGAGACCGGGCCAACCTGGAACTTAGAAGTCAAGGGGAAAATTGGCCACTCACTAGCGGCGAGTCAATGTGGTGAGAGCCACATTGACTCACTAGCGGCGAGTCAATGTGGCGAGAGCCACATTTTCGGACCGAGTGGGAGTTCCTTGATGCGGTTCCTTGGTGTTCAACCAACATCAGTAGTTTACTTAAGGGAAAGAGTCTTACCGCACTGCTGTGGGACGCTAACCTAGACATGTATAGCTGAACACCAGCTAATTAAGGCTCCAAGCGCTTTAATATGGTGAACGGGTACTTGCTGGTAATCAGCGACCTAGGCATGGCAGCGAATTGCTGTCTAGACGAAGTGAATTTCATTTTATGGATGTCATATATATTTTTAGTAGTTGACGAGGTGCGCCTATTCATTTTAGTAAATATATGACAAGTGAGTTATTGGGACACGTAAGCCGGTGGTGTATGGCACCGCATCTAGTCCGCTTATGCTGTTAGGTAAGCTCTTGGATTTATTTAGGACAATGGTCGCTAAATTGATTAGAGGCTCAGTAGCCGTTTGTGACAAAGACATTCGGTCTTGTGATTTAGGAAGACCGAATGAGATGGTGGCGTGAGAAACGTCAAGCAAACCAATGCTGCAGGAATCGATCGCACATAAACGTAGAATACTTGATATTTGGACGACCCAATCAAGTGATGATCAGCGTGCATGGTCTGGTTGAAGTTGAGTATGGGAAAGGGTTTTACGTGAAGCCTTTACGTGTTAGAGGAAGGCGTGGGGATCAGGCTTCCGTGAATCGGTTAATTTGATAGTTGATGATTGTGAGTTATGATAGGTGGTCGTAGTTAGGACGCGTACGAAGGCGATAGTAAGTTGTGGAAAAACACTGATGTAAATGATTGCTGTTGCGTTAGCTTCTTTGGCATCCTGATAGAGACCAAGCCGATGACTGTGATGTGTTATCAGGTTCAGGTGAACTCTAAAAGACGCCCTTAGGTAAAGCCCATCAGAGCTAGAAACGAAGAGGATGTAGTTGCCACCATCCGGGATCTTCACAAGGTAGGTCTTGTGTCTACTCCTACGCGAGTCAAGATGTGTCAACTTGTACCCCAGATCTCCCTGTTTTTGGCACAGCAATTTCAGAAGGCCCGGAATCAGTCTGTAGGTTCATTTTCGTTTCATCAACTGATTCCATTTCTCCTGCTACCTGCGGATAAGCGATGCTTCCGCATCCGCCTTACCCACTTCTCTGTACAGCTCCTTCCTCTACCGAACGAAGAGATCCAGGGGCGTAGTCTAGCCATTAAGCCAGCGTTATCACCTGAGATGGTCCAGAACCCGCAGCATACTAGAAGGGAATGCTGTGGCACTGGCTAAGAATTAAACGGTTACTGAACATCTCCAGCGCGACGGACAAGTTTCATCGCTCTGTATAAAACTTTCGAGAACACCACCAGGCACAAGACTCTGCGCTTCTATGAGCGGGGACAACTGATGTTGGTCATTATCCAACCGATGGCCACAGCCGTTTTGTCTGCTTTGACCGACTCGTTTACTTAACGTCTCTGGAAAATAATGTTCTTAACTATTAACATCCCCAGATACTTCACTGCAGGGATAGTGTGGGCTACCGTGGTACTGACCATAAATGAAATTGGAGTCATTGTACACCTATCTGAGACTATGATTTCTTGGTTCTTCTCCACCGAAGGAAAATCCCAGGCACACCGTTCAAGGCGTGCCAATTTTAGTAAGTTTGCTATTACAACTGGCTACCACAGCCACTTCTGTGGTGACGAGCGGAATATCAACGACAGCTATTTCCTCGCGTTCCCTCTCGCCGCATCGAAGAAAGAGAATCTCCGCGCAACTCAGTAGAGTAGCCCTGTTGAAGACGGGAAGACGCAAAACAAAGTTTTTAGCAACAATTTTGAAGCCGTGTTCCAAGATATTCCTCGTTGATGCCCTGGGAATGTTTTCTCCACTTCTCTCCTCTGGTACTGAAGATTCCATACTTTAGATCCTGCCTAGTCCTGAACTCGTCCCGCCAGAAGGTATGGAGTTCGATATCATCCCTTTAATTGGCCCAGTGTAGTCTTCGCCTTGCCTTCTTGCAATATCATCTTAACCTATCGACCTCGGCAGTTCACCAATAGAATCGTTTACCATGATGGCCTGCCTGATGTATTCTTGAAGGTAGAGCAGCTAGACTAGGTAGGTAGGTAGGTTTTTGGGTCTTCTTGAAGGTATCATCTATTATGCCCAAGAGACTGCCCGCGTCAAGGAGGCCAGAATTTGGCCTGAAAGGAAGCCAAAACCGTCTGATTAACTATCGGATTATCGAAAGTAGCCTTCTGCTATCGATTCTCGAAAGGACTGACAGCACACAGAATTGCTTTATAATTTGTCAGCGTTTCGTCATCCATCGACATCTTACTCAAGGCTAAAACTTGGTCCGCTAGGTCTCAAGAACATTGCATCAATGTAGGAGGCGAACTCGCCCTACTTCCAACAGCCTCAATTGCCTCCATTCAGGAAAGTGAATTCCACCTCCATCATAGCCTCATATAGATCCGTGACCCACAGCACAAAACACATAGTTTTTAGCATGAAGTCGCCTCTTACTAAGACGGCTTTTGCCGACTTACTTTTTTTTTCCTGTTTAGCCTCCGGTAACTACCGTTTAGATAATTCTTCAGAGGATGAATGAGGATGATATGTATGAGTGTAAATGAAGTGTAGTACATTCTCAGTTCGACCATTCCTGAGATGTGTGGTTAATTGAAACCCAACCACCGAAGAACACCGGTATCCACGATCTAGTATTCAAATCCGTGTAAAAATAACTGGCTTTACTAGGACTTGAACGCTGTAACTCTCGACTTCTAAATCAGCTGATTTGGAAAGACGCGGTAACCACTAAACCAACCAGGTGGATTAAAGGCTTTTTCCGACTGTCGGCCTACATTTTAACCGTCCAGTCAATGTACAAAAATATCGAATGAACAGTTCAGCGAGGCATAGCAACTAAACAATAACGCAGTCGAAGTCTCTAACAAAGCATAACATTGATCTGTGCCAGAGCGAACTACTTTCAAGATACCGGAGACCTTGATAAAGGTGGCGCTGTTGTCTGGATTTTGCACTTTCCTTGTTGTTTGGATGGCAGCTTCCGCTAATTTTTTTGCCTGATGACACTTCCTGATCCCTTGAACGGGAGAAGGCTATGAAAATGTGGGCGCAGTTTTTCTTTATTTTCCGCTTGTTTTTTGTGTTGGCCATCGCCAAGTTGTGAAGGGCCTCCGACATCAAGATTGACATAATGGCATCGTGATCGACTGCCGGGTAACACCCAGAATTGGTCTCGTTTAAAGCAATGGACGCCAGTTTACTTATGTGGTTTTATATAATAATTAATGTATTTAATTTATTAAATTAGCTTATTTAGTTTTGTTATTATTATTTCGATTTATTTGTTTTATTTTATTAAGTTGTTTAATTTTATTCAGTTTTAATATAATATTTTTATTTATTTTATTTGTTTAATCTAGTAAAGATTATTTAGTTAAAAAGATGGGGAAGTGAGAAGAGAGAGAAAAAGAGACTAAAAGGAGAGATAAAATTATAACAAGATCTCTTTGTATATAGGTAACGATATTAACATAGTTTCCCCTTACACGTATCGCGGACGGATTTGAAATAGGCTTAACTTACTTAACTCCTACAACCTTCTATAATTAATAAAATGAAGAGTCGTCGCCAATAATGTGATTGAGCTGAAAGCTAGGGTGTTTGGCAAAGTGCGTCACCGGCTTGCGCGCCAGGGCCATAACAACTAACTTCAAATTATCACATGCTTTTCTTCTACTAAATAGGTTAATAAGAGAGGACACCAAAAGAGCCCTTGTAATACGTCACCAGGAAGCACGTCATCATGCCGTTGCAAGAAGCCACGTGCTTAAACTCAGAAACACTTTAAGAAATGAAAAGAAAAATGAACTAAATAAATAAAAAATTGTAGAGGTAATAGTATATATAAATAAAGGAATAAAATGGATAGATAGAATGGGAAAAAAGCGAAATATTTAAATAATAAGAATAGGTGTTGGGGAGCACGGACACTGCTAGACAGCGCTCTTACAAAGGGAACGGCTGATGGGGAGCCTAACTTATAATCATCACGTGGTGGATTAATCGGTTAGATTGTCTGGAATGAAAGAGAAAACCAATGGGAAGTGTTAAACGGAAGCAAAATAAAAGAAAAATAATAAATATAAATACAGAAATGTCCCGAGAAATCGCTGTTGGTCAATAGTCTAGACTAGTCAGAATACATCGATTTTAATCAATAATAGTTTTGTGTATTTTTACCAATCATACGATTAAATACAATCTTATATTCTGGAAGGGAAAAGAAATATATATTAAGATCAAATATAGCCCTGAATGCTTCTAATGAATTAAGAGTACACAATATTCCCAGTAATCAATGTTCTTAATTTTTTTACATATTCACAAGAAAGAATTTGTCAAGCCACTGTGGTGTACACTACATTTGGACCAATTAGAGCAAATAATTATTTTGACCAATCACACTATCGAACGGTGCTGACACCAAATCCGATCCAATCACGATGCTACATTGCGTTTATCTACCATGAAAGTATACATATGTAGATAATAACTATGTAACTATGTAGAAAATAAATTTTACCAATCACAATACTGAATTATTATACAATAGTTTTAAAGTATTTAAAAACTCCAATATTTTATTATCTAAATATAATTAAGGTAACTTCAAAACAATTTATATTTTCGTTTGATCATACCATATTAATTTAAAAAAAATCCCTTTCGAGATGCCGGAAGGCAGAGATAGATTTCACCGGTGCTAAGTCGGGGATAAAAAAGATTTCCACCTTAAAGTTAAGAAAAACTTTAAATTTACTCAATAAGACAATAGTTGCATGTGAAAAATTTTCACATGTTTAGCATACGACAAGCCTCATGTTATAATTCCAGCAAACGTTTGGTCACCCCTTGCTGTAAGGGTTGGATATATCAAAAATTGTTAGAAACAAACGTTTTAGGTAATGCTTAGAGGAAGGACTAACGACCACTTTAAACCGATTCGATACTGTACCTATTAAGGAAGGTATGATTTTTTGTCTTCGAAATCCAAATTTTCCACCCTCTGGACCAATGGTTGGTTATATCTAATAACTTTACTGAAATAAGTTTTAGGCCCTTATCCAAACAATATTAGGAACTTTAACCGAATTCGATATTTTACTAAAGAAATTTATAGCAATATTTTTTTTTTCAAAAAAGCCCCCCATTTATACCCTCATGGTTCGATTTTGCCCATTAACAAACTCGACCGAGATTTTCGGACGAGTTACTTTTAAGGAACAATTTGAAAGTAAATGGCGCAAAATTACGGCAGTTACCGAGTCCACAAGAAAGTGAAATAAATATATATGTATATATAAACTTTTGAATTGACGGTGGTTTTGGAGTCTGGCGGTTGTGAAACGCAAAGATATGTCGAAATTTTCCAGAAGTCGAATCATGGTATTCATTACAATAGGTAACTTTCTTATGAAATCTACTTAATATGAATGCGTTTGGTGATTTTTGTTAGAAACCATAACATCGTAGAAATAAAACCTTACAGCAGAGTTATTAGAAGCTTGTTACTAATTACTGAATTAGTTACTAATTACCTGGTTTAGCAACCTTGCTAAACCAGGTTGACTGCTACCTGTCTGATAGATGGACGGAGGTTCGCACTTTGGAGGGGGTGGTGAGATTTCCGGTCTTCGGTGGAGTTCCGCAGGGGTCTGTGTTAGGCCCCTTGCTATGGAACATCTTTTACGACCGGGTGCTCCGGTTGCCTTATCCGGAAGGAGTCAACGTAGTCACTTACGCTGATGACATTGCACTATTGGTAGAAGATAAGGAAATTGGTGATGCAGAGGATAAAGCAAATCGCTCCCTCCAACTCATAGACAACTGGCTAATAAACAACAACATGGAGGTGTCCCCGGCAAAAAGCAAGTGTATCCTCTTCACGGGTAGGAGAAGACTGCGCGGCGTTCAGGTCGTGATCCGTGGAGAAGTTATAACTGAGGTAAAGGATACAAAATACCTAGGGGTGACAATAGATAAAAGTCTCAAATTTGGTGGGCATATAGAAAATGTGTGCAAAAAAGTAGGGCTCACCATAAAAGCCATCAGGAGATTATTCGTGGAACACACAGTACCGAGGGCCTCCAAACGGAAACTGATTGCGTCGGCGGCGTTATACGCGGCGCCGGTTTGGGCTGATGCAATCAGGATACAAAGAAACAAAGATAAACTGCGAAGAATGCACAGAACGGCATTGTTGGGAGTGGTGGCAGGGTATCGTACTCTGTCATATGAAGCTATATGTGTGCTTGCGTCGGTCCCGCCGATAGAACTTCAGATCAAGAGCAGGAAAGCGAGAGCGGAGGGTGTAGTAGAGATGAGACCGAGGCGATGACCCGACAGTGGTGGAAGGAAGTATGGGCAGAGACTAACGCTGCGGCCTGGACCAGAAGGTTAATAAGTGATTTGGATGCATGGCTGGATCGCCAACATGACGAGGTGAACTTTTACATAACACAGATGATGTCGGGTCATGGATGTTTTGGTTACTATTTAAAAAGATTCGGCAAGAGACACACACCCAACTGCGACTACTGCCAGGAGGTGGACGACGCAGAGCATACCATGTTCGAATGCCGAAGATGGGCACAATACAGACAATTCATAGCAGTCAATAACCTGAACGGGAATAACATAGTAGAGTGGTCGCTAAGGAGGGAGCAGAACTGGAACGTTTTTAACAATTTCGCCGGTACGGTTCTTCGCACTAAGGAAGAGGAGGCGCGACGAAGGAATCGTTAGGTTCAATCGTTAATAGGGATAGGTGGACAGCCCCGTCTCTGAGAGCCTGTATGCCCTGGCGTTCAGGTTTCGGTGAGGGGACGGGGACTCCGGGGAGATTTCGCGGGGTTAAAAGACTCGGCTGGCGTGGCTGGTTTTGGGGGTGCGCGCGCTCCTTGTGCTGGTCGCGCTGGTTTGAGGCAAATGGCATAAAGACCGAGACCCGGTTTCTGTCGGCGTGGGTGGGGAACGGCATAGCCGGCCTTTGCCCTCGTCGGCGGGAATTAGAGGCAGGCAAGAAAAGATCTAGTACCGGGGCGGTTGACCTGCCGTGCCGGATGTAAAACCGGTGGGCAGGAAGACCGCCTTAGAGTCAAAAGACACGTCTCTGGGCCGAGTATACTTAATTGGATGTCCGGCCCAGGGATGTAGGGGAAAAAAAGAAGAAATTACTGAATTAGTTTAGGTTGAGTTACTAGAAGTTACTAGTTATTTTATTGAATTACTAGTTGATTTACTAGTAATAGCCGGCTTTTTTTTAAATATTTAAACCTGATTTTTGCAATTTCCACATGCACACCTACATTCCCATACGTACTGGTACAGATAAGTACTTTATATATATTTACATATACACCTAAATGCATATATATGTATGTTTATGTAAATTACACACAACTACTTTTAAGAATGTTCTAAAATTGAAAATAAAGCATAGTCTTTAGAAAAAGATACAAATAGAATATATACACCATATGTATTTGAATGTAGGTCCTATGTTGATATTAATTGGTAAATTCAAAATAGAAAGGTACGAAAAATTGCGTTAAGTCAGCCTAATTATGCAATAATAACAACTGAATAATTAAAAAATAATTTTTTTGTTGAATACGACATAAATATCAGTTTGAGTGCAGTGTTTCTATGGGGAATGCTTGATCACTAGTCAGTCAATATCACATATTTCTATCCAAAGCATGTTGGTCAGAAAGTCAGCACTATTATTAGAAGGAAGGGGAAACCGCTGTCACCTTTCCATTATTCTGTCTTGAACTGAGGACAAGTACGTTGAAACTGTACAATTAATGAACCAAGTTATTCTCAGACACTTGGATTTGATTTGCATCTAATGTTCAAACAAGTTTTTTTTGAGTATATTTCCCTATTAAAAGTATTTTATATTTAATTTGTTTTTTAAATTTGTATTTTAATCTAAGCCAAAACCTCAACATAAATTAGACAAAACATAAATTAAATATATTTAATAAAAACTTGAATGAATAACTCAAAAATATTATATATATATATATATATATATATATATATATATATATATATATGTGTGTTTTTAAGGTCAATTTTACGGTGTCAATTTCATAAATTGACGTTCAGTTAACAAACATAATTTAGAAAATAATGAAAACTTAATAAAAGGTGTTCGCAGTCAATTTTTTTAACTATGTATGGTTTACTTAAAATCAAAACTCGGAAAATAAAAAAAAATTAAATAAAAAACTTAATAAAAATGCTACAATACTTTGCCGTTTAACATTGTAATCGATTTTCTCTTTTAAAAAAATATCGATAAGTTTAATGATAAAAAAGATGAAATAAAAAAAACGTAGATAACAAAATATGAGAAATTTAAAGTGAAAAATATTAAAGCAAACTTTATAAAATGTTTACAATTGCGACATTTCCTTCAAATTGTTCTTTTCAGTTATTACCTGTAGTGACGCAAAAAGTTAATAAAGAGTTGAAGAAAAATTTTACTAATTTATTTTTTTTTTATAATTAAACGACCTTACTTTTATTAGTTTTCTTTTGTTAATTCAATTTTTTCTTTCTACCTACGTGCTGTCAATCACGTTTTACTTTTTCCTTTATTTTTCTTGCTTTTCGATCAGATCTGACGTTTTAATGATGTTTGTTTTAATTGTATATTGTAAATTAAATTGATCCTTTATTACTTTAATTCTTAAATAATAATTTTTCTAAAAAAAATTTACATATTTTTCCTATTTAATATAATAAACAAAATTAACGGTAAACTAGTCGGCTAGTAAACTTCCCGTCTGGACCACACTGTGTCTGGTATCTTCATAGTTGTGAGAATAATAGTGATAGATAATTAAAGACTGAAAAGCTTTCTTTCCTCCAACGTTTCCCTCGTTCTTGACGTAGAAGTTCTGATAGACGAAGATACGGCACGAGTCTGGGCGTAGCGTTTTCGGTCAGCAGTTAACCGAGAATCACGCACTTCAGCTGTTTCAGAGAACCGAAATCCTTTTTAGCAGACATTGAATAATAAAAAAGGTTACTTCTTTTTCTTGAAGGCATACTTATTTAACTTCTGATAATCCAATATCGACAGCCAAAATTAATATCAAAACTCATAAACGTTCGCCGCTAAATGTGCTAATTTAAGCTAATTACAATAGTAATAAAAATAATAAACTAATAAGATATCAAAAATTTTACAGATTAAGTCAGAAGATTAGTGCATAAATCTGAACTCACAGTTGTTTTCCCGTAACCATGGTAACAGAAATATACTGAAGTAAAAGAATTAATTTTTTTCTTCAATGAATATTACCTTTAATATCTTAACCCCTATTACGATTATCGTGATAATTATAATTGAAGATAATGACCAAGCCTCTAAAGAATAAATCTGTAAAGTTTTATTAAAGTGTGTCCAATAGGATTTGCACGATGCACACACAGGAACAACCGTTTTTATTTTATTACATGTATATGAAAGAAAGTAAAACATTTATTAGTCGTATGATATGAAAATATTTTAAATAATTCATTTTGTACAAATTTCAGTAGGCCGACACCAGAATGGGAGCTTTCTCATCAAAAACTAAAAAAAAAAGGGTTTTTTAATACAAAATAAGTAAATAAATGAATATAAGTTAAGGACTAACTTATAAAACAAATTTATTTTTTCCTTTATAACGAGTTGAACATAGTTTTCCTGTGTAATACAGTGAACGTTATTCTGGTATCATATTTAAATTTGCTACAATGTCAGATGGCAAGACCATGTAACAAGTGAAAAAGTATTAAGGAGAATTGGAGGGAACAGAAAATGCTACATGTGATTAAATATAGGAAAAGGAACTGACTAGGACATTATATGAAGGTGTTTATTAGTAGATGCGATAGAAGACTTGGCGAATGAAAGAAAGGGGAAGAGGACGGAAGAGATTTGAAATGGTTAATGGGATTGTGGAAAAGGAAAAGTATGCGGAAACAAAGAGGTTAGCAAAGAATAGAACAAGGAGAATAGGAGCAGCCGTGACAGGACCTGCCCTAATAGCAGGTCCTTTTTCATAATAGATGCTTAATAGCATCTACCCTTTTTAAATGTTATGTTTTTATTAAAATTCAAAATTCTTACGCTTGTATTTATTTTCTGTGTACTTTATTCCTACCATTTTACTTAGAATCAAATTTTCTATAAATTTTATCTATAACATCGATATGTTTATTACCCGTTTAACAAATATATTTTCCACCAAACATAAAATAGTTCAACCCAATATTTTGCCTTTAACTTCAAATTTGTCAAAAACTACTAAAAATACAGTTCTGGGTTCTATTATTTTCAATGTTTAAGGCAAAATTTCGTATAAATTCCTTATATTTTTCTTTTTATTTAGGTCCCAAGAATTATAGCTGACTTAATTTTAACAAAGGGGCAGTAATGAGGACAAAATCTTATGTCAGCTGACATTCAATAATAAAACATTTCTGAACTTATATTTATATGAACTTTTGATATTTCTTTATTCTTTATTTCCATCAGTAGTCCTGAAAATTTGTTTCATTCTTTTTGAATTACTTTTTATAAAATTAAGAGCGCGTTAGTAGAGAAAATATATTTTTCAGATTAATAGATAATATAAGCATAGACAATTTAAAAAATCGTATACGTAACAATACACCATTAGGTAATTAATTCAAATTAGTTAAGTAACTTGATGCTTAAATCTTATTTTTTTATAATCATGACCTGACTAGTGGATTCGGGAAAGTCGTGCATAATATATTCCAGCTTTTATGAATTTAAGATAAAAAACATTTTTAGCTAATTTAGAACAAGTAACTAATAAAGAAATGTATTGAAATTTTAAAACTAAAGAATAATTTTATTTAACGACTAGTTTAAAGTAACTAATTTACTTTAATTCTAAAAGAGGAATTTATTTTAATTATTGTAAGCCTATATTGCTAATGAATAAAAAAGATATATTTTGGATACAGTTTACAAGAGAAAATTATTTATTAATAATTCTGTTCTTAAAATCTAACGATTTTTATAAGATAATATATCATAAAGTATTTTATTAAAATATTATTTCTGGAACATAAGGGGTCAATAAAGGTTATATTCAAAACACGGATTACATAATGACCTACATTTAAGAAATGAATTCATTACAAGAAAATCTCTATTAAAATCAATAAATATATGTATGGAAAAATATTTTATTATCTTGAACAAATTTTACTTCATAACATTTACAATACACACATATATGCATATATCCATTATAATAATATTTCATAAAATATATATTATAATATGTTAACGCATCGTATTTTATATTATAACTATAATGATATGGTTTTATGTCTACAAGGCGACTTTTCCAGACTTTTGTAACTTAACTATTTGGAAATATATTATAACAATGTAAAAGAAAAAAATGTTCAAGTAATGTTAAAGCAAATAAAGAAAGGTAAGGTAGCTTAAAGATCTTGAGAAGGAATACATATTTTTCCAATATTCTAATAAATATAAATTATAGTTTATGAATAATTTAAAATATGCAAATAACGAAACAATTTGTTACTTTCTGATAGAAATTGATAAAGAAACTTTTTTTCTGATAGACTAGATACATAATAAATATGAACTAAATAATATATATATATATATGTTTTTGAAAAATGATTACAATTTTCTTGCCTAACGTTTATTCAAGCTTTACATTAACATTTTCAAATTACGCTTTATCTGATAATCGGTTTAAAATAAATAGTTTCCATTTGATAACCAGTTACTTCCCCATGCTTAAGACTACAACTCATAAATCTCGAAAAAGTAATAAAATTATTATTTTCCGACTAGGCAGTTATCCTATATACCTGAAAAGTGTACTATATAAGAGAAAGTATGCTAATCGAGTGAAATTTTCTTTTCGGGGTTTTTACAGATGTTCACATTTTATAATCTCGTGTAACAAAAAATACAATTTTAAAATTGAAAAATTCGGGAAAGATATATGTAAGTATGTACGTATTTATTTTGGCCTGTTTTTTACTCGATATCTGCAGACTTGACGAACCAACTGGATTAAAATTTTGTATGATGATTTTTGTACACGGAGAACTGATGCCACTTAATTATTATCACAGTTAGTTAATGGGTCAATAAAATAAACGACTAACCGATCCCCTATCTCAAAATTCTTCTCGAAGCATAGGTAAATTTTTTCACGTTAATGCCTGTTACGTAGCTAAGGTAATCTCTGATAGTGTTTGATCTTATTCAAACTCCAAAAAAGGTGCAAAAACACACCTTTTTCTTTTTCATTGTTTCTGAGCTAAAATTTACTTAGTTATACTAATTACAGATTCCATAACATTAATTATGTTACAGCGCGTTCGGAAAGTTGCTGCGCTCTGGAATTACGGAGTGTAATAATGAAACTTTCTTAATTATAACTTTGTATTTTTTTTCATTATTTTATAGAAACTGATATTACCACAACTGGAACTGTTAAAAGGATCTCCCCCCAACATCAATACAACACAAGACCAGTTTCAATTTGTTTCAAACACTTTAACCGGCTGATATACTGGAATGTACCGCTTGTATGCCGTTATTGCGGCTTTTAGCACGTCAATCGTACGTGGTCTGTTGCGATACACAGCTTGTTTTGTGCACCCCCTCCCCTAGAATGTTATCTGGGGAAGTCAGATCGGGCGATCGTGCAGGCCACAAACCCCTCAAAATGATTCATTTACCAAAAGACATTTCATAAAAATTCATTGATCTGTTAGCTGTGGGCGCTGTGGCGCCATCTTGTTGGAACTGACCGTGATATCTACTTCTGTTAACTACTAATGAAGTTTTTTAAAACAGCATATTAACGATCACTATTAACTGCAATCTTCAAAAAAGATTGGACCCACAATGCGCGTTCTACTCTCACCGACCCAGACGTCAATTTTCGTTTCGTGTAATTCATGGGGGTTAACTGTCGACCAGAGTCGTGTATTTTGTGAATTAATATATCCTCCCAGATGAAACCACGCTTCATTTGTAAAATATGTAATGTCGAGGATATCTACGGAATTTTGGTCGATAAAACGTTTAAACCATTTACAATAATTTAGTCTTTTGGCGTGAAATGTAGGCTTCAGTTCTTGAATACACATTATTTTGTACAGTAAAAGTTTCAGTTCTTTTCTTACGGCTTTATGTACGGTAGCAAATCCAATATCCTGCTGCTGTGCTAAATTACGCATTGACTTGGATGGACTTTTGGCCATAGCATCCAAAATATCAAGCAGCTTCTGTTCGTTAATTTAGGTGGTCTTCCACTTCGATCAACAGAGCCTGGATTCTGAAATTTTTTTGTAAGTGTTCAAACTGCATTGAGGTGAGGAAGAGGAGTATTGACGACTTCAAAGAGAAAAATGCATTCATCTACCGAATGAACCATTACGTTTCTCACAATTATTGATTCTGATAAACGAAACAAAGCACATTCAATCAGCACACAACAACTGACGTCTTAGTTTATTACTGAGTAACATCCAACGAGCCCACAGGGCAACCAACCTAACGCCGAAAGAACAAAATGCAACACATGATTTTAAGGCGTTCTGCACAATGACTTTACGAACACTCTGTACTTTGCTTATATATTTTGGTAGTTTCATTCAGAGCTAGGGGCTTTCAATAATAAGCTTATTGTCATCTTTTTTTCAGTTGTCATTTTTACTGATATCTTTAGACTGGATTAACTAATCTTATGAAATTTTGTATGATGACTTCTAACATGGATCATTCGTGCCATCTAATTTTGGTTGCAGTTGCTCAAGCGAGTGAAATGATACGGTCACCGTGGACTCTTATTTCTACATTTTACTCAAATAATAAGATTTTGATCCAATTCAATATCAAAATGTGCATTTAAATATTTCAATATCGAAATTATACTAAAACAGCTCATAATGCTGTTGGAGGATATCAATATCGTTTTTCAAAAGGGTCAAGACCCAAAGCAATCAGAAAAATCAGTCGTGAATTGGCTTAATAAATCAGGAATTTTTCATATTAGATTGGAATCACAAAGCCCGATTCTTAATTCCATAAAAAATTTGTTCTCCCACTCAAAAAGCTTCTACTGTGGGTCTTCTACCCACAGCCTTCCTTAAAGATTCTTGTGGCCCACGGACCGTTTTTTCTTATTTTATTAAACATTTGTGTATTTACAAAATAAATCGAAAGAAATTAAGATATAAAACAATGGATAGAAATCTTATTAAATTTCATTATTATTCATTATTTTTCGAGTTTGCAATAAATAAACTGTAATCCTAAACAAAATGGAACTAAATTCAGTATATACAAAAATTAAGAATTTCCTAAGCCATGAAGACCTATCTCAATCTTATTTTCAAATAAAAATTTTAAAATCCTAACATTTTAAGTAAAGATTATAACAGTTAATTAATAAATTGTTTCACTGTGAACGATAGAAATAGGATCACATATAAAACGCTGAAAAACATTTAGAAAATCTTTCCTAACTCAAAATAGTTTATATCGAGTTACAATATTTTGGCTACGGCCCATAAAAATAACGAAATAGTTGCATATTTTATTAAAATATTGTTTGCACTTGATTACTGCTACCAAGTTAGAAATATTGGTCTAAGGCAGAAAAAGGTTGCCTCCATAGAAAGTGGCTCCATATTGCCTCCCTGGAAAATATGGAGCCACCAACGTTTACATTCTTTATAAGAAGGAAAATCAGCGAGGAATGGGATTCCGTAAGTAAAAAAGACGAAATAAAATTAATCAAAACGAATCCACATAGTTTATAAAACTAAGATTTAATTTCTCTTCTAAATAGCATACCCTATTTTATAGTGATGGTGTAAATGTTATTCTGTAGTTTTAGAACTTCAGTTTTTCTTCAATTTGTTACTTATTCAAAATTAGCTAAAAATATTCTTTTTTTGAAAATTCTAAAACCTGAAAAGTATTGCATGACTTTCCCGGATAGGCCAATCAAATCATGATACCAAAATAAAATTTAAGGATCAAAATTCCCAAACTTCGATTAAAAAAATAATGTTGATTTTACGGGCTCCTTAATCTGTGGGGAAAATTTAAGAAAAAAAAAATTATAAATAAGTGATCCCTGACAAAAAAATATTTAATAAGAGAAATTTTTTTTTTTTGCTCAATAACAATTATAATTACAATCGGCTCTCCTGCGGAGCCATAAGTAATTTTCCTGACAAACGCACGTGATAAGAAGGTCCGTAACAGATTCCAAACTGTTACGCAGACCCAAGTCAAGTACATAGGCTCGTTTAAACTGTAGGAAGTCTCTGCTGTTATCGAGTAGATTAATTGCAAAGTGGTTTACATGATTCTCAAGCCTCTGCAAGTATTTGACATTGCGCTGTTAAGCAATCTTATGAACCGATGGGAGCTCCAGATAATCCTGAATCTCATCATTCCGCATGAACCACGGAGCTTCGGCAATTACCCAATAAGAGAATTGTTTAAAAATATTGCAGAAATTAACTAACATTTTTAGGAAAATAATGAAAAAAATTGTTTCTTATTTTGGTTCTAGAATATAACATAAGTCCCCCCACTACTTTAATTTATATAGCCCTGTAAGTGATGAAGAAAGATACGAAAAAAGTATTTTCATAATAAAAATTAAGAGCCAAAAAATAAAAAAAACAAATATGTTTTTTTTAGAGTTAGGAAATAAATTTTAAGAGAACGTTTCTAAAAATATTCATATATAGGTTAAGTTTAACAAGTTTGCCTAAGTAACGTGTCCTCTAAATCTATCACTTCCTTCAATAAAGACTAAGATAAGAAAATAAATTTCTCAAAGAAGTTTTTTCATTTTAGGTCCGGGATATATAATGTAAAAAAAACAGCAGACGTATCTTGATAGTTCCATATATTAAGTATAAACTTTCAAAACAATCTTGAAAACTATTTAAATCGAAGGGAGGTACAGCACAACAAAAAAAAAAAACATATATTTCAATTTTAAAAGGTAGGGGTTGATTTTTAAATTTAAAAAACTTATATATTCATTATAGTTAACAAATATAATTTAACATGCATTAGGCTTTAACTATTCTCAAAGTGCCTCTTAAGAAAGTCAAAATTGTTCTTTTAGCGGTATTCCTTCATCCCTGAACGAATTTGGAAAAAAAATTATGATAAATGTCCCAAATATAGAAATATTTGAGCCTAATTCGAAGAAAATCGGTTTAGACAGCCTCAGATATAAGGCCAAAAGCTTTAAAATTACATTTTCCAAACCTTAAAAATAGCCTTTTAAAAACCTTACAAACACATACATATATATGTTATTTTTTTGTCTAGATGAACCAGTTACATCCTAAAACGTAAAGATTTGAAAAAGCCTGATACCCCATTTTTAACATGATCACCGTAGTTTCCCCTGCAGCATAGTTATTCTAGGTATATTCGCCGGGAAAGTAAAGGAATAATTGTTGTAATTTTAATTTATTGAAATTACCAGCCGTGAATGTGCTAATAATAAGTGAGATTTAATATCACTGTAGAAGACTTGTATGGATATCATATTCTTGTGACAGGATTCCAGTGTGTATTTATTCTAATTAAATTTATTGATAGGTATGAATGCATAGTATTGTTATCATTATTATTATTTATCTTATAGAATCACTGCTAGAATATTCATTGTAGGTTTATTTGTGTTTAAGGATTCTCGGGGAGTATGAGGTGGAACAAACCAAACTACAAACGACTAACAGGTTAAGATGATTTATTAACTTTTATAAATAGTCTGTATAATTTGAAAAATAATCATTGAAATAGAGTTTCGAATGCATGAATAATGTTTGTTTAAGACTTACGTTTTGATAAATAATATTACTGTTTTTGAATGAAATCGTGAAATACTTGCGATAAGTAAAATTATGCTTTCTGATAAAGAATAATATTTCTTTACAAAGAAATAGATTAGCATAAATTCAAACAGGTCGCTAAAGTTGTTTGCATTTTATTAATTTTCTGTTTACATCTCGATTCAATCATCGAGATAGAAATCGATATAACTACTTGAATACTTATTTATCCAGTTTTGCACGTTTAATATCAATATATATAAATATATTTTCGCGTGTTCGCGGTTCGAACAGGATATTAAGAGAGTGACAATTGAAAATGTTTAAATAATTACAATTTATTGGTTTAACAAGATAAGTAAAACAAGATAAATCAATAATAATAATAATAATGATAACAGTAATAGAAATAATAATAATAATAATAATAGATGTCAATAATAAACAGTGATTACACACAAAACATAATTTAAAGTAATCGTCAGGATTTTTTCACAGATAGATAAATAGTGAAAAGCAGAATTCTGTCCCATTGACAAAGTAAATTAGCATGATCGCTATTCTTAACACGTTTAACCACTAGTCTTATATTAACAAAATAGTACAATAAATAAGACAAGTATAATGTTCTTTCACCGTAAATACCTACGCTGATCAAAAATAAAACTGCTCTAACAATTTATGAATGAAATTTAGTACATTATTTCTTTCACTTATAATCTTACAGTAACTCACCGAACTATCTTTTGTTTCGTGTACTGAAATTACTCGTGAAATCACCTTAATTGCGTCGAATCTAAACTAGAAACTCGCTCCTTCACTGGACTCCTCGCAGAATACTCTCGCGGATTCACATGATAACGTCTCGCTTAGACTGATTCGTAGACTTCTCGCTGACTGACATCATACCGTCTCAGTCAGACTGATTTAAACTGATCTTTTCCGGACTATTTATACTCCTGTTCTCTTTACTTGCCGTACCAAACCCAACTGGAAGCGTGAGAATGAACGACTGAGCCCTGTCATTCCCTTGCATTCCTACTCTGGTCTGGTAAATCTTCTCATGGAACAACATCTGTTTAGGTGTGTCAGTGGGCAGTATTACAAAAGTAGTTTGTTAAATGGACCTGTTTCCTTAAATAAAAGGGTTTCTTTTAACCCCTTTTTGGATTCCTCTCATTATTATTTTTTCTACTACTTTCTTCTTAATTGGTAGGAATCCGTTATCTATCTATCTATCTATCTATCTATCTATATATATATATATATATATATATTATAATAATAGTAATAATAATAATAATAATAATAACTAGACTCTATTCTTTGGTTAGACAAAATAAATAACCTAAACAAGTTAGAAAATTATCCAAATTAATAGAAACTTTTCTAATGCAAATCATTAGGTCAAAAACCAAACGAATAAAATAACAAAAACAAAAGAAGAAAAACCACAAATGAGACAAACCACAAATGACAAAAAACAACACCAGCAAACACTAATAAACCCGCCGCCACCTAACCTAATAAAAACCAAAAACCCCCACTACTAAAAATGTTATCATTTCCAATAGATACTCCTATCACCATTCCAATGATAACATTAAGTTAAACCCCAAAAAAAACTATCCCTAAATTAATAAACCAACCTACACAAAATAACTAAATAACTAAAACCAACAAATAACAAAAAAAAACACAACCCATTTTATCTATTAATTTAAAACATATTACCATATATAATACTTAAAATCAGATATGTCCGTTCTATTATTTATAGAATTATATCCTTTTTAATGTGGATCATTTCCAATATATTTTTTTTACGAAATTAGGTTCCCTTTCTGAAATTTTTACTTTATCAAAATCAAATTTATGTTTTTTGGCTTTTTAATGCTTATTCAATGCAGTAATTTCATCTTTCCTATACTTATGTGCCTCAATTCTTTTTTTTTAAATATTGGGATGTTTGCCCAATATAACATACTGAACAACCTACTCGTTATATTGTACACAACATTAGACTGATTTTGCTTCTTTGTTGGCGCCTTTAATTTTGGAAAAATGCTACCAATCGTATTGTACCTACTATGAGCCACCATCAGTCTATTTTTAAAAACTTTTTGAGTATTTTCAGACAAATCAAGAACATATGGAAGCGCCAAATATTATTTTTCATATGGTCCTTTTTTATAAGTAAACGTATTATAAAGCCTATGAATTCTAGACATCACAATTTTATCAATAAAACTTTTGGATAGTTATTTTCCAAAAGCATTTCTCTAACTCTTTAAATTATTATCGGTCTTTCTTTAGGATCTGTAAAACTCTAAACCTAAAAGCTCTACCTACCAAACCAACCACTATAGCATTTTTATGAATAATCGGCTGGGCAGACAAATCATTCAAATATCTTCCAGAAGCCGTTGGCTTATTATACCAAATAGTATTAATTATGCGATCAAAATACCTTACAGTCATATCTATCAGTCATACTCAATTTTGTCTTCAGGCAAACACAAAAAAAATATCAACATATCTTTTATAAATTGGAATATTAATATCTAATCCCCCTAAAATCCCAACCTCAATATTTTCCATTACTAAATTTGCTAAAAATGCCGACACAGGCGCACCCATTGCCAAACCGTGCTTCTGTTCATAAAAATTTTCTTCAATATTTTTTTTACCAAATTCAGACGTAATGTGTTACAGTTTGGATGGAACTGATTTAATACATAAAAAGTGTATTAATGTTTAAAACAGACTCGTAACAATAGTTTTTACTGTTGAATAGAGTGTGAAGCTACTAGAGTTGTTATATTTTAAGAACTTAAAAGAATCACTGTTTCTTCAGCATACATAACATAGCTTATCTGGTGATGATTGAATATCGGGAAAAAATAAGGTAAACAGAAGAGGAACTAGAACTGATCCTTGGAGTACATCAGCCAAAATAAGAATGGTAAGTCATAAAGTAACAGTGAAGTATCACTCATAGAGAAAAAAACCTATCATGATTTATTACATTACTAGAAAATAATGTTTTGAAAAGAAACGGGATTTTTGAAAACTTATTCACACTTAAAAAATTAAAAAAAAAAAAAAACCAAGAATACAAGTAGCAAATTTCTTTTTCCATGGTTTTTTCTTATATCATTGAGTTTTAGTGGTAAACAATCATCCAGTATTGAATTAGAAATGACTCTGATGACTATGGTACAAAGCGACAGATTATCTCTCAACCTTTAAACCGAGACATTCTGAGTTTAATTTTCGGTTACTATTAGTATTCCTCTAAACGTTAAAAAAGTTTATCATTTTTCATTCAAAAATGCTAAAAAGGGTAGCTGAAACTAATTGTCACCGTTTAACTGATGACATGAATAAACAAAAATCAATAAAAATCAACTGGGATTTGTAGTACCCTATAAAAAAATAACCATAAATAAGGGCGTAAAATTCACAGCTAATTATTTACCATTAAAATCGGATGTAAGATATATAACAATAAATAATTAATATAAACACATTATTTAACATTATATATATATATATATATGTCAATTATTTTTGGAATTCCGAGTTTAAAGTAAAGGGTTAAAATAAATTTTGATTTTTCTTTTGAAACCCGGCTATTTCTTTTAATTTATGGGTAAAAGACGAAGATATCAAATTAATTGTTTGTGTTTGTAATTTTCATGTAAATATCTAAAAACCAATTTTTAGATTTTTCAAAATACGACTTGATAGTCCTTATAAATACTCTTCATATAAGTAAAGGGTGGAGAAGAGGAAAAGCATGTTTTTTAAACCGCTAGTACTCAGCGATGAGTGGGGGTATTGACCTTCGGAGACCTCTGGCGGACAGCTCAGACTACGTAGGTTCAGTCGCTACGGAGAGTTGGAGGATAGAACATCATGTGTTTGCTGTAAAGCAGGTTTTTTTAGAAACAATGATTCTTTGATCACGGTTCAACGTCTATTCCGTCGAAATTTTAATTTCGAACGTCGAGGTGCAGTTCTAAATCGAAACATCGTACTCCGATGGGTTGAGGCGTTTAGAAGTACTGGATCTGTGATGAAGAAAAACCCACCTGGCCTTCTCCGTTCAGTCCGAACTCCGGAAAACCTAGACGAGTGGAAAGGGCAGTTCTTACTAGTCAGAAAAGATCCGCTAGGCACAGGCTGTAGCACTGAGTATGTCACCTGATTCGCTTCATCGCATCTTACACGGTGATCTCAAATTTCACCCATACAAAATAATTATCGTTCAGTCGCTAACTGTAAAGGATTTTGTGCAACGCGAAGACTTTTGTGGTATAATGAACGCCATTCTTACGGAAGATGCAAACGCCCTAATAATGGTGAGTGACGAAGCCCATTTCCATGTGGATGGCTATTTTAATGTACAGAACTGTCGATGTTGGGCGTCGGAGAACCCATGTGAACTACACCAAAAACCTCTCCACAACTTAAAAATAACAGTGTGGTGCGGTGTCTCCAAGATAGGGGTTGTTGGTCGTTAATTTTTTGAAGAGAGGAAACCGTAGTTACAATCACATCAACGCGCAACATCAACATGTTAAACAACTTCCTGAGTCCAGAAAGGCATCAGATGAACATGAGAGAAATGTGATTCTAACAGGACGGTGCCACAGCTCATACGACGAGAGCACCGATTGAAGTGGTTCAGTAAATGTTTCCTGGACATGTTATTTCCCGATTTGACGATGTCTCTTGGCCTATCTATGTCTCTTGTATCTATTGATTTGTGACTTCGTTTTGTGGGGCTATCTGAAACCAAGAGTGTAAATGAACAAGCCCCTCCCCGAAAACCTGAAAATTTCCAGTCGTTCAGAAATTGAAGCTGTATCGAAATAAATGTTGGAGAAAGCCGTGCAGAGCTTTGAAGAGAGGCTCCGAATTCGCGTCGGACAAGGATGTCCGTTCATAATTCCGTCCATTCAGTACATAATTAAAGTATATTGATTTCAAAAATGCAATAAAAGTATTATTATTTAATGTAAAAACCTTTTTTCTATAATTAAAACAACCGAAGTTATTCAGTAGTGAAAAACATGCGTTTCCTGAGCTTTATTCTTTATCTAAAAACAGTTTTTAGTTCTGTTTTTTATTTCGATTTTTTAAGGGTGTGACGGACTACGGCACTGCGGCTTAAGCAACACAGTCACTGCTACTGTTACTGTATGTGTTCTGGACTTCAAAATCAGCTGATTTAAGATGACGAGTAGACCACTAGACAAACCCGGTGGTTAATATAAATTTTATTTCTAACATTATTAACATATTATTTACCAGATTGTTCGATTTTTTTAAAAATAAACATTTCATAATGAAATTAATGGTTGAATTTATACTATATATACTTATGCTATCTTATTATTTAGATTTACATAAAATTACGGTAAAAAAATTAAATATTTAATGCGCGAACAACAGAGAAAACCCGAAAATTAGAAGACAAAAGATATACCATATTGAAAATACAACTAAAAAACAATTCTGTAATTGCATTAAAAGGAGGTAACCTTAAAAGCACTATAAATTTCGGTAGTAATGGTATATATAAATAGAACGAAAAAAGTACATTAAGAGAGATAATAAAGAGAACCTATAAACGGAAGAAAAAATAAACGAAGAAGATTTAAAAATAAATCCCTTAGAAAAATATAACAAATTAATTGTCCTTAAACGTATAAATGTAAATTTATTTATATATAAATTTCAGTTAAACCGAGTAAGACGTAACGAGTTGCCAATCATCTATCATATTCTACATAAAAATTTTAAAATTCAGGCAAAAGCAAGATTCAAATAAAATAAATCAGAAAACAGGTTTAAATTTTTTTTAATATTTATTAAATTTAGCCACATCATCATCTACATTGGATAATAATACATATAATACTGTGTTTTTTAAATTTCTATATTGCGTACAAAAAAAATCATACGACAAACTGTTATGCGGCAGTTATCCAAGGGACATATTGGAATATCTCCAGATGATATGAGAGAAAACTTACGTCAATCTGGTATGCACCAAACGAAGACGATTTCTTCATGGTGACTATTTTGCATTAGTAATTTCCATGGTAATGCAGTATTATTAATACGACCAGGTTTATTCTCGACAACAGTCAACCATTTATTCAGTCACACTGACCTTGACCAATGTTTCACGTATAGTGGAATAGTTCACATGCCCCGTGAGATACATGAAAACTTTCTTGGCAGCTGCATCTAATCATCATTGCTTGGGATTAGATAGATCGTTTGAATAATTTTTTTACATTAAATCATTTAATAATTTATAAAAAAAAATAAATGTTTGTTCTAATATTTTACGTACATCTAAATACCAAATAAATGTCAATAGTTAAAATATATATATATAAATTTTATTAGAGCATAACAGGTGGAATATTTTTATCTTGATTTCTGTTCAACCAAAAGTAACTATTTCTGTAGAATAAACTTTCTTATTACTTTTCAAACTTAAATACTATATCATTGAACTATTTAATTCCTAATAGTTTTTATTTTTTAAATATGACGATAACGTTTGAAACAATACTTGGGATACTATTTTATCTAAGATGCTTTGAAAAAAATATTTTTTAACTTTAATTGTTAGAAAAATTTATTTTACATTGTTTATAAATATTTTAAAGAAAGTCAGCAATGAATTGTATGACTTTTTAGATAAACTTTCTGGTGAAAGCCAGAAAGTTTTGGTGGCCAACAATTTCCTTTCCTGTAATTTTGTTTGAAATTAGAAATATATATATTTTTTAAATATGGCTGTTTTATTTTTTTAAAGATTGTTTTTTTAATTTATTATCACCATGTAGGGATTTTCTTAAAAATTAATTTTATTCGAATTAGACTTTGAGTATGGTAGACTCAAAATTAAAAAAAAAAAAATAAAATTCAATTTAAAATTTTAATAGTCAAAACGTATCTCGTTAAACAATCAAAATCGCTAAAATAATTGTATACTCCTCCCCTGATGGAGAGCTCTCAAATGTGAAAAAAAATTCTATTTATTTTTTTAATTTCGCTCTTATTTATTTAAAATCAATTTTAATGAATATTTTAATCGTTCATAAACCCTGACGCATGAATCCCCAAATTTTCAAAAATTCGAAAAAAATATTTCTCGAATTGTGATGCTAATATACTAATATTAAACATTTTGGTTATTGCTTTATTTTGCTGAGGATCTTAGGTTCAAAGATTAAAATAAAAATATTTAATTGTAATAAAACAAGAAATTTTATATTATTTAAAAAAAAACATTTTTTTTTGTTACCAAAGACCATTGGTTAGACAAAAACGTTTTTATAGTTGTCTGAAGGTCTACTGATGTTATAGATGCAAAAAACTCACATTATCTCCTTTATTTTTTATTTTTATTTTTTTATTTTTTTTTTATTGTTTTGTTTTATAGTAGAAGTAGGGTGAGGTGCATCCATGTATGTGTGAGCGATGGAATGTTATAATTAAAAAAAAAGGGGGGTCAAGGCGTGTTGACGTGCAGGGCCAGGGAGGTAGTATTTTTACCTAGGATGTTCAGGTCCGCCCAAATTCAAGAGTGGGAGGTCGGGACTCCCCAATGATGGCATAAAGAACCCTCAAGGTATGAGTGGGTCGCGAAGTGAAGGATGTACGAAACGCACATCTAGAACTGTTAGACTAGGGACGGTATGAGTAGCTCGTTAGCGGAAGGGCATATCGGCTATTCGGAAGAGGAAGTCGGTGTGTCCTAGTGAAATTGAAAACTCCGGTGGGAAAGCCCCAGAAGGGGACAAGCTAGGGTGGGCAGAGACTGCTGCCACAACAGTCCGAGGTGACTGTGATTTGCTTAACGGCTAGAACCGGTTGCCTTGGGGGTGTTTAAAGAAAAAAAGAAACTCCTTTTCTGAAACAAGATATAGCTAAATATAATATATAATACTTGCAATATATAATTATTATAATACGTATAGTGACTATATATATATATATATATATATATATATATAGTAATTTTTTGGAGGGGTGAATATTAAATAAAAATGTTTGGTAATTTGTAATCTTGATAAAAAAACTTCAATTTTTGTAAAAATGTTTTTGCTTAAGTGCTTCACTAGAGTTGACATTTTATTTTAGCCAAAACACCCCTACTCCTTCTTCAAAACCTTTTGCAAAACTTTAATTCAAATTCTTTCCCTCCGAAGATAGTACTTGTTTACGAAGTTTAATGAGAATCGGTCAACGTAGTCCAGAGTTATAAGACCAAATACAGGCTGACATACATACACCCAAACGTCCATCAGAAAAAAATTGATTTTTTGCATTTGGATGGATTGTAATAAAAAAAGGGTTTTCACAAATTGTTTAAATCTATTTAAATCTCTTTTTAGATGTCTTTTTAAGGCACAAAACTTAAAAAAAGAAACCAATTTTTTTTCTGGATTCTTTAGACCAATCTACTATTTTCCCGGTATGGTATAGGAGCATATATCGCTACTACCGGAATAAAGTAAAATTAAAACGTTTTTTTTGCATAAAATTTTACTTTAAAATGTAAGGTAGTTTGCGCAAATGAAAATTAAATGAATAATTTACCTGTATTAAGGTTTTTCCATTAAAGAAAATTGTTAACCCAAAAAATTCATGACTACCTTTTCCTTTTGTAATATAGAAGTTAAAATTGGCAATAAAAAATTTATATAATTTTAAAAATATTAAAACTTTTTTTCTTTTAGTAAAAAGAATATAATTTTCTACAGGAACAAACAACAAACTGTGCATGTTTACAAGATTACGGGCAGCAAATATATTTATTCAGGAATACGTGCAGAACGTTAATTGTTTTAATTATATTGTTACAGATATCATTTTTAAGTCCCGTTGACATGATGGACCTATTTAAACCATTCTTATTTTTATTGCGTTCTATTAATATTAAATATCACAATCTGACAATCATAAGTAATACTTATAAAAAAAAACAAAACCAAATTAAAAAATAACATGATCCCATGAAAAAAAGAGGAATGAAGTGGGAGGGACCTTGTTGCCTTCTTAACCGAGTCAAATATGCATTGACATTTAAGCCTAGACATTTCAGCATGTTCTACTGAAATTTATTACTACAAGCAACATCTTCACTATGTTCATCACATGTTCTGGTAGTATAACGTACATCATTACTTTCAGAGAAAGCAACCATGATTCTTATATTTTCAAACTTAAGCTATTTTACATTCTTCACAGCCCGAAGAACTTCTGGAACGGATAAAGTGTAATAAAAAATTTACGTATCTCTTTCCATTGTGAAATAATAGAAATTGTAATATAAACTGCTTCAATTTAGCAGAGTAATTATCTTGACTTACTTCAATGAATTTTAAATGTATATCTGTTTACAGCGCGAGGGTAACTGTATTTAACTAAGTCTTTTCATTACAACTAGGAATTACGATATTTTAGAGAAAAAACAAGATTATTACTATTGATTTATTATTATTATTATTATTATTATTATTATTATAACCAGTTAGGTTACTAACAATAAAGGAGATTGGGGTTTAACAGAAGATAGTTTTCTACGGAGGATGTTTCTCCCCCTCAAGTTATAAAATAAACAATGTAAATTTTAGTTATTCTAACCTTTTTTTTTTCGGAGAAGTGAAGGAAAAACTTCCGATTTAAACAAGCCAGCAAAACAGCACGCCACTGCCGGGAACCGATGAGCAAAACTGATGCGGATAATGTTTGACACCGCTGGCCAGCGTGTGGGGATTGAACCCACCAAAAACCCTCTCATTCCCTTTATCACGTCCGAGAGCTGGATTGAACTAAGAAGAGCATGCACGTGCTCCCGAATGGGTCTCCTCTTAAGAAACCCGTTAATTATCCTAACCCTAAAGACGTCAAACGCAACTTTAAAGAATCTAAACTAGTAAACTGAGTTAATTTTAGCATGAAAGCACCTACAAAAGTTGGATAAAAACTAAGATGGAAAATTATCGGTTGAAAAAGACACAATTTCTAAGTCTTATATTAAGGTACCTAGGATTAGTTGTTCCAGAATTCAAAAGAAATGTATAAAGTACAAACTAAAATTGATAAAAAAAGATAAAAAGGCAGAAAAAAGTAATTAAAGATGTAATATACTTTAAATCCTTTTACAAGATTTTTTAAAAGGTTTCCCTTTTCTGTTATAACGTAGAAACTTGTCATTTCATGTTTTATCAACTCATCTAATTTTTACCTTCTAGCCTTTATTAGCTGAACTAGATCTACTACATGCTTCCTTTTTTATTCCCGTTTCGCTGCATGAAACGCTTCATTTACCTTATGTATAAAACCTCTCTCGGGTTTTGCTTGGGTAATTTTAATGATAATTTTTTTATTTTGTCCAGCCTTAGAAAATTTTCAGCCTGAGTAATAAAAACCAATTACTTCTGATATTTTGTACTTTTTCTGTATTAAAATTTTTGATTATTTTCTTTTCTGTTACATTTAATAACTATCGTTCTATTTATGTTCACTTTCTAATTGAATTTATTTATTCAGAAATTATAAAAAAAATAATATGGGTACGTCTAACTTAAATTATAATTTCAATAAAAATATCAATATCATCAACAAATTTTTTGAATTTTTATTTATTCACTCTGGATTGATTTTTTACTATAAAGTTTTTCTATTAATACTGTCACTGGTTTTTCTTTCATGTAGAAATTAAAACGTAAACAAAGCCGGCAAAGGGAGACAAAACATATCTCATTCCTTTCTGTAGTGTAATTTACCCTCTCTCACTTGCTTTTTTATTTATCTACCTTCTAATCCTTTTACAAGTCTTAAATCACTCATTTTTTTTTGCTTAAATTTTATGCGTTCTACTCCATTACATGTGGATAAGAAAATTAACGTAATTATACTAAAAACATCTACGTTATCAAATGTGTAACGGCTAATAATTACAAGTAAAATAAAATTTATTGATTATCTAAATCATAACCTAAGCTAACAGGTTTTTACTTCAAACTAATAGAAATATGAAAATCGTTGGTTATAAAAGAAAACCTCAATGAGTGTTAATTGACATAATTATGTTTTCCAATAGAAGCGTTAGCAATAATTAACTATTAAACATAAGGCATATTTTATCGTTTCCATATTTAGAATGATTTTCAATATAGATTTAAACAGCTTTTCAAGAAAAAATTAAGAATAAGAAAATATTTTACCACAAATAAGAAAGATTATTTTTAAAATTTACATTCTGTTAGTGACAGGTTTTATTGAATTTTTATTTATTTTTTGAATAAAATTGGAAAATAAAATTTCTTTCTCTAATAAATTACTTGTAATAATAAAGACAAGTCGATGTAAGCATTAATTTCAACAAATTTCTTACACAAATAATAAAAAGACATATTTTTATTTAATGAATTGTTTTAGTGACGACAACATATAATTTATTGTTTGTGGTCAGTTTAATAACATACAGTAACTTTTTTTGTTCGTCTAGCGACAGAAAGGTAGACAGGAAGTATAAATAATATAATTTTTATGCCCCCCGAAAAAAAAATTTGGTTGAGTTGGGGTAAGTTTGAATTGAGTTTGTAATATATCTTTATTGAGAAGATTGACGACCATACTATCACACCTTTCCGATGTGATGTCGGACGAAAAAAGAGAAAAAAATCTAGGAGGGATAAAGGGGACTAAGAGGTTTTGTGATCGATGATTCAGAAGTTGTAAACATAGAAACCTCCTCTGAAAAGAAACCTCTACTCACACCAGACTTTTAAGTGTGTGTGTATGTTGCCTGCCAGTGTGGTATTGCGCAGGGCATCGCCACTAAACTCACACTGTTTCAGTCACCGCCCGACATTCGGAGCGACGCCACCAATTCCGCTGCAGATTAGACGTCGCGACGCGAATCTACCGGCATCATAATCTCTGCCTCTTACTTTCATTTGGCAGTTATACGGTAAGAATTCATTTTTAAACTTTATACCGTTGCAATTTTTCAAAATTTTGTTAATATATTTCAATTAAAATAACATGCATAATTATAATTAACAAATTAAATTGTTAATAAAAAGCGTAGTATTAGAGGAAAGGTTATGTAATTTTTTCTTGAAATACACAAAAATAGTAAAACTACGGCAAATTAAAAAAAAATTCAATATAATTTTATTAAAATTATTTTACAACTAAAATGTATCACAATTTTTCATGCTTGTAATATTTACTTTTTTAGGTTATTTAAACTATACAGTTTTTTAGCTGAAAATAATCCTACTGTTCTTATTTAGGCTTACCGTGACATAGAATAGAAAAAAAGCTCTACCTTAGAAGTTATAATAAAAAATTAAATTTAAAAGAGGGGATTATTAACAAAATAAATTTCAAGATATATATTTTTTTTATTTTATTAAAAACTTTCAAGTTTTAAAGAAAAATAAATCTATATAAAAAAAAAAAAAAAAATTAATAAAATGAAACATGCGTTTAATTTCTAGGGAAAAAAGTTTTCAATAAAAATTTGTACCACATAATACAAAATCATTCGAAAATATATTTGAAATATAATTTTTTTTAATTTTATTTTCTTTTTTATATTTAATAAAAGTGAAAATAATGCTCAATAAGTGTAAATCAGTAATAGTTAGGTATTTTGATTACAAAACAATCATTATATGAATAAAAAATTATAAAAATATAAATAGAAATTAGAATAAAAAAAAGCCCAAAAAAATTGATTAAATATAAAAACCGCTACTAATAAATCGTTAAAAGCCCAATAGTCCAATCTGTATTCAAAGTTAAATATAATATATTAAGACAAAACAATAATAAAGCTTAACTGTAGATGATTAAAACAGACAAAGTAAGTTTTGTAATTCAGTTAGTTTTAGTTTTTTAGTAGTTAAGTTAGTTTTATTTTTGTTTTTTTTTTTATTCTATTGTGTAAATGGTAATAGGTAAAATTTTTTGTTGGTGAAATTTTTATTTAATGAAATTTTTTGTAAATTAATTTCAGATTTTTTTTTTAACTTTCTGAATCTTTATTTATTTTTTATTCATTTTTTAATATCTATTAATGACGACTGTGCAACAATTGATAGTTGCAGCGATATATATATTTTTTATAAATGGTTATTCAGCTTTCTTCTTTCTATGTTATTTCAATTAACATTAAATTTGAAAAATTAAGATAACGAAAAAAGTCTACACCTACAAAGAATAGAAAAAAACTTTAACTTAGAAGTTATAAGTAAAGAAATAAAATTTAAAAGAGGGGATTATTAACAAAATAAATTTCAAGATTTTTTTTTTTAATTTTATTAAAAAGTTTCCTCCTAGATATTTTTTTCTCTATTCATAGTCTTACATAAAGTAATGAAAAGTCTACACAAACGAGAATTTAAAGGATTTTAAATTTTGAGCTACAAACCTTATTATGAATTTAATACAAAGTTTGAAACGAAATTTAAATCAGTGGATATATAATGAGTTGGATTAAATTTTAACCCAGATTTCTAAAATACAATTTGAAGAAAAATTACTGTTATTTACAAATGAAAAATTATATTTGAGTTAATATCAATAAAAATATAAAATCATTTTTGTTAGCTGATTATATTTTTATCATATCGGTTATCTTGAGGATAAATCTGTTACGAAATAAATTCTTGAATTTTTTTCTTGTAAAAGTATTTATATTAAACACATGCTCAAAGTTTTAATTTTTAGTTTAAAATACAACCAAATATAAGTATATCATAATAATATTATGCATTTTGTGGAACACTACATTATTTTCAGTGTTGTTACATGTAGGCAATTCGAAGAACAATTAACCGAATTTCGATTAACCACTACTTGTTCTCTGAATCCATTGTACGTAATGATATCATCCTATTTTAGTACAGATTACATAATCAGTAGAAATGAATGTTCTCTTTTCTTTAGTCGTAATAATAAAAAAATAACTGTTTAAACCATATCATAACTTACAACACTAAAATGAAACGGATACATTTCACGCATCTTTACTTATCCTTTAAATATAAAAGCTGCAATTAACTATTTGTTTTAATTATTTTTAGTATTTTGTCATATATATATAAATTTAGAATATATTTAAAAGGAATTATTACGATAACAAAAGGAAAGTAATTATCAGTTTTCGAGAATTCTTTACTACTGGAGATTTCCAACACAAAACAAAAAAAGTTTTAATTAAGTAACCTGTTTTTGAACATGGTGAATCTGAACGACCCTGAACGCTTAATAACTAGCTAAATTTTGTTAAAATTTATATTTGGATGAATAACAACGCTATATTTTATACATCATTTCAGCCACAAAAAATTTTCAATCTAGAACAAAAAGAAAATTTTTCTAAAAGAGGTTTTTATAAAATTGCTCCAAAGGTTTTTACAGAAGATTCCAAATCAAATCCAGCAAGAAAGGGGTGTTTCATGCACTTTAGTATTAATTTCTCATTCCATTATATAAAAAAGTAACATTTTGATGAAAGGATTTTTTTCCAATAGGAATGAATATGTTTCATAAAATTAAATTTCTTTTAAAACAATCAATTATTGCGCAAATTAAACTAATTTGTTTTTGTGAAATACGGTAAAAAGAGTAAAACTGTGACATTTTTTAATCTAATACTTTTCATTTAGGCTTTTGTTTTAAAATCTTGATTTTAAAACAAAATATTTAACATTTAAATAAAATTTTGTTAGCCTAGTTTACATTGATTCTTACAAACCTAACTTTTATAATTGTTTTCAAGTTTCTTATAAAATATGTAAAAACGGTTTTTTGTGAAATTCTCCCTATAAAACATAAAAGGAAAAAGTAGATATAAATTTTATTTTATTTAAATTTCATTTTAAACAGATTTGAATATAATCCATATTAGTACCTTGCGTACTAAAAAATACCTTAAGAATTATTTATATATATATATATATTGTAACCGGGCCATATTCATTGTAAATATTGAATAAATAAATTAAGTATATTTTTTAATTAATTTTGATTTAAATTTCATTTTAATTAAAATTCTATACTAAAGTTATAGTTTAAGTAATATTATAACCATAAACATGGTTAGGCTAACTTAGTCTATAGTTTTTATATGATAGATAAAATAAATGCATAAACAAACATGAAAGGTTAATGGTAGCATTAACCTATATAGAATCTAATCATTGAATATTTTAAGATAGTTACGTATAATAGTTACTATTACGCAATTGATTAAAAGATAATTGAAAATATTACTTGTATTTAAAACATGTTAAAAATAAACTGAAGTCAAATGTCAAGAAGTTATTATTTAATTAACACTCTATTGTTAACTATAGCTTGGGTGGGCACGACTTCCTTACTATTTTAAAACACCTGTTTAAAAATTATATGTTATATCTACAATGAAAAATGACGACAGTATATTTTCAAATTATTATTTTACCTTTGTTTTCAAGTTAACAAACGTGTTTTTTTTTGTTATTATAATACAAGTTAAGAAAAAGAAAAGTCTGTTTTAAGTTGTATTAAAAACAAGTTGAAGTACTTTCCTGATATTGGTTATTTATTCTTATATAGTGAAAAAATAATGATGTATGAAAATAAACAAAAAAGAAGTTTTAAGAAATTAAAAAACTGATATTTTCAAACTTTGAACGACTCCTGCACTTCCAATATTGCCCCAAAGTAATTTTTTGGGTTTCTTATACTACTATTATACCTAGAAAAACATAAAAAAAATCATTTAAAAATATGCAATAAATAAAATGATAGCTTTTTTGATTTTTGAGGAAGGGAGAATTTTGGGGAAAAATTTGTTTAAAAATAGTAAGATAAGCATGCATCATTTGCATGCTTATCTTACTAATTTAAAAAAGCGTAGTATAAAGTGGGATTGTATTTACAAAAGTTTGAGAAAATTGGCTCCAAAAACCTATTTACGCCCATGGCGATATTGATCAAAATTTTTACCAAAAACTCATCCCGTGTACACGAGTCTCTGTACTAAATGTCGTCAAAATCGGTTTATCCAGTCAAAAGTTATTAAGCTTAATACACGCAAACACAAGTACGTACGAATATTAACCCCCACTTTTTTTTGCAGTCCCTGGGTCATGAAACGTGGAAAAATTTAAAACAAAACCTTTACTCCATTTTGTGATTGTTTACAATATTTTCCTTTTTGCAGAACAGCTATACAGCTATAATGAAAATCCATTAAAATGAAATAAAATAGCATTAAAATGAAAATCCATTCGACGAAATTTAAAAACTTTAAAAACCTATATTTAAGATTTTTTCAAACAAAAACGACAATTTAAAAAAAAATTAAATATCCCTGTTAAATTTATTGTAATATATTTATTATCATCTTTCATTTTTAAATATTTAAAAAAAATATTTACTTAAATATTTTATAGCTATTTGAAAATATTTATCCGTTACTGAATTTATTTGATAATAAAAGAATAGCATGGAAATTATATTTAAATGTTCCTCCATTGAAATTCTACAATTTCAGATAAATCATTACTCAATAGAATGAGATCTTCAAAATCTTTTATCTCTTAGACAATGGACGACAATGGGATTGCCTAAAGATTTGTAACAATTTTCATAATTTTGACTTAAAAACAAACAAAAGTATATGATAAAATTATAATGGAGTTATTCTTTGTAAAAGCTTCAATATTAAAAAAAACTAAATCTTGAAAAATAACAATTTCTTGTAAATAAACAATTTTTTATTAATTTTTATTAAAGCATCAACCAATATCGCTTCTAAAACATATTTTAAGTTGATTTTTTTAAAATTATTTAACTATTAGTAAATAATTTGGGTTAAATTTGTTTTTTAAAAAAAATTAAAATAACAGTGACGGTGAGTTTCTTTCTCTTATATAATAGTTTAAATTTTCTAGGCTCATTAAATGAAATCTTTAGTTTACATAAAATAAAAATTCAGAGTTAGAACAAATCAGCACGTGGCTTACCAAATGAAAAGTAAGGGCAAATTAAATCATATCGAGTCACGTGACATTTATGATGAGGAGAGGTCAAACTGAATGGCATCTTTCACACGGATTGGGTAAGTTACCTTGGGTTATATCGTCGCCTGATGTGGAATGGCCAAGTGGTTGAAAAAAGGAAATAACTAAATATCAAGTATAGAGAACTAAACTGGTTGCTAGGTAGGTACTCACAGTTATCGTTATCTGATAAACCTGTTGATCTACAAAGTTATACTTAAACCAATGTAAACATATAAGATCCAATTATGGGGCAAGATTAAGATAATACAAAGATTCCAAAATAAACTGGTGAGGTCTATAACAGAGGTGCTATAGTTTGTTAGAAGCTCGGAAATTCATGAATATCAATGGTTGCCTTATGTTTACGAAGAAACCCCCCAAAAATGACTCACGGTACAAACAAAGGTTAGATAAACATGCAAATTATCTGGCAGTAAATATATTGGACTATAGCGAGGAAATCAGGCAACTGAAACGTCTCCATGTACTAGACCTAGGAGATGAATGCAGAGGAGCGACCTGGACAAGACACCTAGACGAGAGAACACAGGATGACCCTGACATTATGTAGTGAATATCCCCATGGAAATCTACAAGTTAGTTTTATTTATCTCTAAATAATTATGTTTTATCTTTACTGTTATTTTCATATATCGGTACTGATGACATTTGTTTTCATTCTTCTTCGTGTGATTTGGAATTTATTTCTAGTGCCATATTAACTGTTGTTGAACTTTACATGGACCTCCTGTGCAAAGGCTTTTCTTACATATGTGGTAATTAAACCTTTGTATACTTTAATGAGGGGTTTTGACAGGGACCTCTCTTCATGTGTTTAACATGACTCAAATTTACTTATGGTCCCCTAAGAGGTACATATTATAAATACAGACAAACATAAAAAAAAAAGAAAAAAAAACTAAAAGTTGTTTTTTTTTCCTTTTCACGTGGTCATTAAGTGTTATTACTAATTAAACATTTATTTAATTAGGATATATAGATAAAAAAAAATCTGAGTAACTGAACGTTTCAAGACCAAAAAAAATATCAATTACTTTTAGTCTGCCAAAAAGATGTTATTCCAATGCAAAAAAAGTATTTTTTAGTTAAAAAAAATATTTTAAATTTAAATCCGTCTCTTAAGTTACCAATTGCATTAAAAAAACATAAAAATCTTAATTTTTTGATATCCCTGACTCTTTAATATTTTTTGGAAAAAAAATTAGCCAAAAATCTTCACCCCCCTAGACTTAAAAAATTTGAACTTTCTCCATTTAAAATTTTGGTTGTATTTTTTAAACAATTTTAAAAAGCTCTTTTTAATTTATTATTACTACTTCGGAATTATTTTCTTAAAAATTAATTTTACCTTAATGCTTCCCCTTGGTATAAAAGCCCCAAAAATGAAAATTAAAAATTTTAAAGGGTTGAATTTTGAAGTTAATTTGATTTGAATATAGAATTTTGAATTGGGGTTTCAAAATTTCTAATTTTTATTGCTCAAAACGTATTTAAAATAAATAATAAATTCATTCAAATAACTTAATACCCTCCTCTAATAGAAGATCTCCCTCATTAAAACAAAATTGAAAATCCTTTTTTAAATTTTCTTTTAATTTTTTTAAATCAATTTTTTTGAATATTTTCATCATAAAAAAGCCCCCTGCTGCATAAGTCGGCAAATTTAAAAAAAGTTGAAAACATATTTTTTGAAACTGTGATGCTAATACAGTAATATTAAAAATTTTGGTTATTACTTTTATTTTGTTGAGAATCTTGGCTTTAAATTTAAAAATTCAAATTAAGAGATTTAAGTATTATCAAACCAGGGATTTTATATAAAATAAGAGAAATCAATAATATGATAATTTATTAAGATGCATGTTTATATATATATATATATATATATATATATATATATATATATATATATATCGAAGAAGAAACCACTGAAGTTAAACTAATTAAATTTTTTTAAATTATTTATCATAAAGATACAAATAGAGCTTAAAGTGAATGAATTGAAAAAAAACATTCTGGCTACGCCGGAAAAATTAAAAAATGAATTTCATAACTTGACCGGCGTAGCTGGGAATTCATTACTGCAATTCATTGCTGAATTTATTACTGTTAATATTTTTATTATTAGTCTTTTATATTTTATTACTGGCTAAAAAAAAATGAAAATAAAATCATGATTACTTCAAATATAATCGAATCACATTAATTTATTAAAATCAATGTAATGATTTTTTTTTCTAATGAAAACATTTCTGACATTTAATTTTATTAAAAAAAAAAAATAATAATAATAAAAATAAAAGATCCAACAACAAAAAAAATTCGAAAATGAAATGGTGGAAATAACGCAAAAAACAACATGCAGAGAAAATGAAGAGGTACTGGGAAGAGAGAAAATAGCAAAGAAACAGAAATTGAAGAAGGTTGGAACGTTGTCCTAAATTAGCTGAAATCGAAAAGAAAAATCTAAGAAAATGTGCAACTTATTTTCAGATGAAATTTTCTACTAGTTCTACTGAAAAATATTTATGGGTATAAAAATATATTTTTAATAATAATATTATGCAAATGGTACATTCCCACAATTTGAAAATTCCTTATTTTATTTTAATTAAAATTTCTATACAAAGTTTTTGATTTTAGTTATTAAAATATATTTTGTTATTTTTACTTTGCTAGTCGAGCATTTTCGATACGAAACGACTGGATTAAATTAAAATTCCACCTCAAAAGTTTTTTTTTTTACTTCCATTTACTCGGAAAAGGAAGTATAGCAATCGTGAAAAATTTCGGTTTTCAGATTTCAACTGAAATATTCATTTTGATCATCTCTGAATCCATTTTGACTAGTTTCGGCGTGATGTCTGTACATACATACGTATCTCGCATAACTCAAAAACGGATAGCCGTAGAATGTAGAAATTTTGAATCTAGGACTCTTGTAAGATCTAGTTGTGAACCTCCCTTTTTTATTGAAATCGACTTTACCAAAAATGCCTAAAAACCAAATAATTTGGATTTTGGACTTTTTCTTAACTGCAGCAATAAGCAGCCCTCATTGAGAGGTTTTCAACGATATATCATAAGTGGTACTTATTTTCATTGGTTCCAGAATTATATCCAAAGAAAATTTTAATTAATGAAATATTTAGTTCTTACAATGGGAAGGCACATCGGTTTGAATCCGACTTCATTTCTTTTTTAAATTTAAATATATTCATTTATCAATAATTATTTACCTCTTATTGTAAAAAAAATGTAATAAATAATAATTCAATAAAAACTACAAAAAATATTAGGAAAAAAAATCATAAGTTATTAGTGAAAGAAAATTTTATGTACTTTTCATTTTAAAAAAAAAGGGTATATGTAATTTAATAAGCGTACAAGGAAGTCATATGGTAACTACATCAATTTTGTTTTTGTTGAAAAATTCTCATTATTCTTTTTCTCAATTCAAAATAAAATTTCCGCTTTTGAAATTCGAAAGTGTGTCTACATTATATCTCGAAAACAGTCTAATCTATTTTAACGATATTTATTAGGGAATGATTTTCCATTTCCAATTCTTGATCAGATTATAAATTATATAAATAAATTATACCCTTTATGTATTTAATGAAAATTTTTCAATGCTTGTTTTTTATTTAAAATCCATAAAATAATATACCTCTAAAAAGAAATATATATATATATTTTAAATACCAGAGTTTTATAAAATGAACTTTCAAATTCGCAGATTTATTAGAATTCTACTACTATTTCAAATTCAGATCGATGAAGTTAGACATTTTACATATTATTATTATTTTTTATTCTAAAATTAATTTACTTATCTTTGAAATTATTAAATACATACTTTTTGAAATGAAGAATCATTTAACTACGTCATATATTTTGTCGTTATTATTTTGCTTTAAGTGATAAAATTTTAAAAAGTTGTAAACCTCATTAGAGTGGTAAAAGAAGTATACATTTAATTATTTTTCGAGAACAATACTTTTTAAATTTATTAATTGTTTTTTACTGATGAACTAATTCACCACACAAACTTACAAAGAAGCTTTTATGTGTTAATGTGAAAATGGAAATGTGTAATGTATGAAGAAATTCAAGGCCTGACCGGGTTTAGAACCGGGACCTCCAGATGAAAGGCGGAGATGATACCATTTCGCTACTGAGATCTACAATTTTTAAGAAAATGTAAACAAATATTTTTGATTAATTAAAGAAAGCAATAACATTTTAAAAGTTAAAAAAAGTAACTCCTACCGTTAAAATAAGAAAACCAAAAAATATTTTCATCTGTAGCAGTTTAAACTGCATTTATTAATCTACCTTGATGAAAAAACCTTAATTCAAACTTGAATTTTGTAATGCTTCAAAATATAATTTTTATATAATAAATTAATTGGAAATTCTTTATATAATCACTTCTATTAAAGATAGAAATAAAAAGAAAGTTATTTAATATTTAAAATGCAAGGCGATGATTAATTTTATGCAACATGGTAGTTCAGATATACTTATGAAATTTTCTTTCTTGAAGATTTTTTTTAATAGTTTTCTAATTTGGTTTTAAATGATGAATACAAAAAAGAAAAATGATTTTTCCCATGGTGATGGCGCACAGTTTTTCCTTCAGTAATTTAATTTTTCTAATCCTTCTGATTAAACTATAGTAGATGACAAGCTATCAGTCCACAATTCCAAAGAAAAAATAATTCTGTGAAGATAATGAAATATGCTTAATAATTTTGTGCGGTTCAAAATTAATTTGTTGTCACTGTTCAATAAGTTGATAAAATTATTAATTTGAATCTTAAAACGTCTTTTTTAAATTAAATATTTATTTTTAGTCTCCTTTAGTAATATAATAATATTCTCCTTTCGGCAGAATATAATTATGTACAATAAGATCACTTTTAAAAAAATTTTAATTAAAAAATTAATTAAATTCTGATTTTTGACTTTTTCCTTTAAATAAAGTTGAATTTGATATCTTTAACTAGTAAAATAAAATATGTTAATTATATATAATTTTTCTATACTATTTTAAGTATATGTTATTTGCATACTTAAATCATCATATTGGCCTAATTCGAGCACTCCTCGTGTTATTTTACATAAATATTTGCATTGAAAAGGTATTACTGTATCAACTGAATAAGATACTCCCACTGTTAAAATTACAAAATATTTAGTAACATCTTTGTGTTTCAAATTACACGAGTAGTTTATTGAATAATCGAAAAAAAATTTAACTACGATTTACAAAAACAATACAATTTACAATTTTTTAACAAAAAGTAAATTCTCTCTTACCTGTTTTTTAGACTGATGAATTAATTCATAAGATAAGTTTGTACGTGGCAACATAGAAATATAATTAATGCCATGTCTGTCCGGGATTCGAGCTCGGGATCCACGAAGGAAAGGTAGAGACGCTACCACTCCGTCATTGATATCGGCTTTTTAGGTATAAAAATTACTACTTATTAATGATTATTCATTTACCATACTTAAATTACCCTACAATTAATCTTACATAATAAAAATTACCACTATTTTCTGTCATATTTTGAGCGTATAATTACTTTAAGTATTTTAAGTAAAATTATTCGACACAGTTCTTTTTCTATAAACAAAATATTCGGGGATTGCTAATTATGTGAACAATTCTTATTACTAAAGCAAAGGAATGTAAATCTTCGCAAAAAATTTTATACATAGTCAATTAGAAAGGAATAATAATTTCTTTATGTTGCTGTCTTTATCACTCGGCGATGATATCAATTTGAAATGTAAACGTCTTTTTAACTATATCTCTATAGCATATTCAAATGATTGTAAAGTTATTAAGGAAGTTTTATTGAAAACGTTTTATTACAGATTTAGTTCGGTGTGTCTTCAAAAAACTAAAAGTTTTAACCGATAAAATGTATTTTTTTACAACTACAGAATATTTTTACATTACAGTTAGACAAAAACTCAAAAGTTACATATATATCAGTTGGTTTGATGGTTTACTTCATTACTTACTATTCTGTACTCATCTTTTAACTTTAACATAATTATAAATATTTTATTTATTTATTCACAAAGTAACATCAGGCTTACGTCCAATTATAAAAAATTCCAAGCCGGAAAATTACGAAATGAAAAGCAAAGACGCCCAAAAGATCAGTACAATTATAATTACAGCCGATTTAAATTTACCTTATACCTTATGTTACAATTACAATTAATAAAGTATGGATCTAAATTTTCCTAATCTGTTAAAAATTTTAAAACTCCGTAAATATTTCCTACATATCTAAAAAAAAACACGAAAAAAATGGTAACATATTAATTTTGTTTAGGTAGACTGTATTTTTTCACTTCTGCCCAAAAAGAAGTATAATGTATTTTTGGTGTATATATGTACGTTTTTACCACCGTAGCAGCTCAACGGCTGAGCCGACTTAGATATCTGACTTCGCGTTGGAATCCTATGTTACTGGGAGTGTCTTGGGCTATATAAAACAAAATCAAATTTGTAGCTGATAAACCTGGTTGGTATTATTTTGCTTTGAATGACCCCACGTTGGAATAATTACGTTACCGTAAGTATCATAAGCTCTATATAAAATCACAAACGTCAAATCTGTAACTGATAACCTGGTTGGTATTATCTCTAACATGTTTTATCATATCTCGTTATTTCTGTTTAACTTCTACGTTTTTTTTTCTGAATTGAAGGCACTTTGCATAAGAATTTCTCTGGCTACATTTTGGAGGCCGCTTAAGGTAAGATTGGGGATAAAACTACGATATATGCATTAATACCTACAAACTTGCAGGTTTTCTTCGGTGGTACTTAACATCTCCCTACAAAATGAAGAAGATGTAGACAAAACATTTTTTATAATTATGAATTTTGGCACTGAATATAAAAATTATAAATATAAAATATCATAGTTTTTGAAAAACTTATTATATTTGTCAGTAATCTAAGTATCACATCTTAACCGCAAGAATTCCTACGCAAAAAAGGAGTGTAATGTATTTATGGTGTATCTACGTTCCACCGTAGCAGCTCAACAGCTGAACCGATTTAGATTCAAGACCCCGCGTTGGAATCCTTACTTTACCGGGAGTGTCATACATACATATATATATGCGTGTGTGTGTGTGTATTTGTTTGTTTGTTTGCTTGTAAATAAATTTAAACAATTTGAAAACAAAATTATAATATATACAAAATTGTTATCCGTACGCTCTTCAATTTTCCTTTATTAGTAATTGTCCCATATTAAAGAGCAATGTTTGTCAGCAATATTTTTTGACAGTCGTTTTTTTTGACAATCTTTTTTTTATTTATTTATTTAAAAATATGACTAATATGACTAATATGACTGCTTGTATTCATGGCAATTTGGTATAATTCAAAATATAATAAATTATTTTGAAATGTTACTAATTAAATTTATTGCAAGTTTAAATCATTGCTGAATAGTTTGTATCTTGATTCAACAATTTTCTTAAAAATCGGACAAGCTATTTATATTAAAATGAAAACAAAGTAGGATATATGATTCAATGTAAAGAAAAGTTATTGGATAGGATAAAAGGTTTTTGCAAGGATTAGGAGGCTCCATTAGACTTAATGTGCAGCCACAGAACAGGAAACGTACTCCCTGAGTAGATCCAAAGTCAGAACCCTACCGAATAACACTAATAATCATTTCATTATCGAGTAGGCGGAACCCTTAGTAAATAGGGATCTTGTAGGGTTAAACCTATACCCACAGAACATATAATGGGGAAGAATGAATCAACGATAAGGAAACGGGTGAGAGGTAAGGAATGGCGGTCTATCCTTCGGGTTAGTTTACCGTCTTGTAGACGATCAACTTATATCGTTAAATTAAGTTTATGGATATTCAATAAGGCATCATTGGTGGCTTTCATAGATATCTCCAGATTGGCTGGTTGATGGCACCAACGACGACCCATTTACCTTTGAAGTATAACTAGTACGTGATTAAAATAATTGCCAATTCCTTGAAGATTATTTTAACGCACCAGAAGTATAACTAATGAAGAACTATCTACGAAACCTTTTCAGTAAATTATTTTAAAAAGAGAACAAATAATCTAATATGGAAGCCACATACCTCTACTAAAATGATATAACGATTAGTAATCGTAGGCTTACCATTAAGTTTCACAAACATTTTGAACAAAATTTATTAAAATTGAATAAAAAGAATAATTTTAATGGCTGTTATTTATTGTTTCCATGATATATTTATAAATATTAGAGCTTTATCAGATCCAAAAACAAATAAGTAAATAGATAAATAAGTTAATAAATCGCAAAAAGAAATTGTAATTTAATTTGAAAAAAAATCAAATTTTTAGAATAAATTAAGTAGAATAAAAGATTTACTATTTTTACTGTTAAAAAAAAGCTCAAATTAATAAAACGGTAGTTAAAAATGGAATAAAAATCATAACAATGAGAGTTATTGTGTAAAAGTAATTATTTAGCCATAAACAAACTAATCATTAAGTAAAAAAAAATATTGGAATAAAAAAAGAGATTTTTTAAAAATACTTTCATAATTTTATAACGTCATTTAAAAAAAAAAAAATTACAACATAAGCAATTCATAAAAATATTTCTACAAATGGAAAATGATGGCCAGGCATACATAAAAACTTTTAAATAGTCTTATTTAAGAAATGATTGTAACCTAATCATCCTTCGAGTTTTATAATTATTAATGCACCAAACATAAACTCTAAGTTTATTATCACTTGGTGAATTTTAAATGTAAATTCTGTAGCGTATGAAAAATTCCATTCCGTTCCTGACTGGGATTCAAACCGTGACCTCCGTATAAAAGGCCGAGACGCTACCCCTCCATACACAGATCGGCAAAATTTATTTTTATGTCAGCACAGTTTGATTAAAAGTTAATTAACTATTTCAGAGTGATCTCTTAAACAGACACTATTATAGTCCGAGATGTTACACATGTTGTCACATGCTATAATGTTAAACAAATTGATGTATCAGAGTCATGTAGGTTTAAGTACAGTGAGTAATATTCTTTATTTTAGTAAAATAATAGAAAAGCTGTACGGAATAAATTTCCTAGATAAATATGTCATTAAACAAATGACTTCATTACTGAATAACAGCTACTTAATCGCGTCATAATGAAAAATAGAGGTCAATTGAATTGCTAAGGCAAGATGCTCTTCCAAACAATTTTCAGTACTCTTTTTGCTATATTAAAATATATACTAGCGCTTCCGATACGATAAATAATTAATATATTTTTATTGTATGACCATTTAAATAACAACAGAGTTTGGTGAAGTGAATTCCTAAGCAGAAAAAAACATAAAATAAAATATTTATTTTCTTATTTTATAAATTACGTTTCGATGTATTTATTTTATATCTAGCTACAATATTTTTTATTATATAATACAATTTTTATACTGAAATACATTATTAATAAAACAAACAAATATATTCAATGATTTATAACTGCGTATAATAAAAGTATTGCGTGTGTTTAATACAACCGAGGTCTGTAAATGAAGTAATGAGACTGGTTCAGAAAAACCTTTTATTTACAATCCAATTATACATGGACTCTATCACTTTCGAAATAGTTCCCTTGGGAAGCCACGGAATGTTTCAAACGGTTTTCCCACACTTCATAGCAGTGTTGGAATTCAGAAACCGGAATATCATTCTGATGATAGGTACATTTTTTAAATGTTTTCTACTATTCCAAAATGGTGTCCTTTGAGGTTTTTTTTAAAGTCGGGAACAGGAAAAAGTCGCAGGGACTCAAGTCAGGTGAATAAGGTGGTTGAGGAACTACAGGAATGATTTTCTTTGCCAAAAACTCACTAATTGGGAGTGCAGTGTGAAAAAGTGCATTGTCATGATGCAGCATCCAGTTGGTCTTTGATGGCTGGTCTCACGCGGGCAACTCTTTTCCGCAATCTTTCAAGAATTTCTCGGTAAACATGTTGATTTACAGTCTGTCCTGTAGGCAAAAACTCCTTATGGACAATGTCATTACTATCGAAGAAACAAATTAAAGTTTTGATTTGATTCATGATGCTGCATCATGACAATGCACCTTGTCACACTGCGCTTTCAATTAATGTGTTTTTAGCAAAGAAAAACATTCCAGTAGTTCCTCAACCACCTTATTCACCTAAATTGAGTCCCTGTGACTTTTTACTGTTCCCGACTTTAAAAAAAACATCTCAAAGGACACCATTTTGGAACAGCAGAAAACAAAAAAAAATGTAACCGACCAACTGAAGGATATTCCGATTTATGAGTTCCAGCACTGCTATGAAAAGTGGGAAAACCGTTTGAAGTGTTACGTGGCTTCCCAAGGGAACTATTTCGAAGGTGATAGAGTCCATGCTTAATTGGATTGTAAATAAAAAGTTTTTCTGAACCAGTCTCATTACTTTATTTACAGACCTCGTATGATTCATCGATTCAAAAATTGCTCAAACAGTATATAAATTATACAACTGGAATAAGTAGCCTTACGACATAGAAACAATTTCATTTTTTTACGAAGTAAGTAAACAATCAACATTCAGTGTGATACTATAAAATTTTCAGTATCATTACAAAATTCCTAGAGAAACAAAAATTTAGATAACGTATGGGAAATGTTTTACATTTATTTTAAAGATACGTGTTTGCTGATGAGTTTAAAGCTTAATGACTCGCATCATAATAAAGGAAAAATAATTAAGGATAGTCCTAATTACTTTTCTTCTCCAATTCTAATAAATATTTAGTTAATATATTAAGTAAAGGGCAAACAATATTTTCTATAATAAAATAGTACCATTCTTTGGTTGGTGGGAATAAATCTAATATTAAATTACGTTTATTAATTAAATATAATCATTATACATTTTATAGTTTAAAAAAAAGAAAAAAAAACATTTTATGCTACAGTTCAAATAAATTTAATAAATTAATTAAAGCCTGCATAGTAATTTATTACATCTAGATAAACTTTTTCTATAAAATTATTTTTCATGTTTTTTAGAGTTTATTTTTACATGTTTATTACAGCAATTTTCCCCTTTATTGCAGTTAATATAGCAGTTATTTTGCAATAATTTTGTTATTGAAACTACCACTCAATTTCCATCTTGATAATATTTATATATACATAGTCTTTTACTTTTCATGTCAAAACTAATCTATTATACTTTTTATTAAATTACACTTTAAAAAAAAAAAATAATAATAATTCTTGAAACGGCAGATAACCGAAATATCTTTTCTTAAAAATAAAAAAAAGGCTGAAATGAGAACTTTTCAATTACTGGATAGTTTAAAGGGCATATTTAAAAAAAATATTAACAGATTTTATTTGGGAGTACAGTCGAATTAAGTTAAAAGATAGTCAGAAAAGAGAATTTTCTCTTAGCTTTCTTCGTTTTTATTTTCCTTTTTTTAATTTCAATAATTAAATAAAATTATGAAATTTGATAAAAAACAAACATAAAAAACCTTTAGGAATAAATTAAGATCACTTCTAACTTTTTATAGTTGTTTTAAAGAGAGTTTTTAAGCTTCATCGGGAGAAACATAACTCATCTAGTTTAATTTACCATTAAGTTTGCAGCAAATTCTGCTTGGATAGAGAAGACTGATTATGCAAATTATCTGACTTTTAGCTATAAAATTTAGATATTCAAATCTGATAATGATTGCATTTTGTTGTGGTGAAGTTTTTAATATTAGATTAGTACCTGACAGCGTGATAAAATTAAGAAGTAATTACTCTTATGTTAATTAAAATTTTATTAGTTATAATAGGTTTTCTTTAATTACGTTAATAATCCTAAGTTTAATATATCGTTTACTTTGAAAATTAATAATATTGATTCAAATATTCCTTAATTATAATTTCCCAATAATTTTCCAAAAATTCATATAAATGAACGTAAAAAGAAATTGAAATATTTGTTTCTGTTTTTATGAGTCAAATAATTTTAGATAAATTCAATTGCATGAACGAAAATGTTTGAACTGATATTTCTCTTTTAATACAAAATGAAACTAATATTTTACTGCTACTTTAAAAAACTTAGTTACATTATGAAAAAAATACCGAATATTATGATACTTACTTATTTCTCTATCTAGTTGATTTATGCAACACTTACTTGGTTATAAACTAAGAAAAATATTCAATACCCCTTCAGTTTTCTATGACTAGTCATATTATGATTCATACGAGTTGAAATTAGAATCATTTGAAAAAGAAATATAGATCCAACTTATTTCTGTTACAAATTTTTATTTACAATCGGTTAGATTTTTATAGGACATTAAGTAAATTATATTATACATACAATCCCATTAAAAAGGAATCCCCATTGAAATTCTTCAAAAATTACATACTTGTACTAGAACTAGAACATACTAGTTCATACTAGAATTATTCTTTGTAACTGTATACTAGGGCATAACTGTATTTTCTTGTATACTAGGGCATACATGAATATACTTGTATATAGAACTTGTTAGGTTAGAACATGAAAAAGGTAGTTTTGAGGAACTGTACTATCAGTAGTTCAGTAGAAAACAATAAAAATAACAAGAATCATAAAAATAAAATATTAATGAAGCAATTAGAAAATAAAAAAATAAACCAAAATATTAAAAATGAAAGTGAAAACAGAAACAGGGATTAAGGGTGTGAAAGACTGATTAATACACAACATTCAGTCGCCTTCACTGCACTAAAGAGTTACTAAGGTACCCGAACGCACCAGAACGTGTACCCGCTTAAGTCTTCTAACATCCTCATCGGTGCCTAGTGGCTTACGTGGTCATTTAGCCAAGTTAACCACCGTTTAAAATATTAAATATGTTTCATATTTAAAATTGAAACGTTGTATTTCTTCCTTAACGTACCATAGAATCAAATATTTGTGGATTTCACTGTTTTTAACAAACCTCGGCGCCCCAGTTATACACCTCTCTGAAATTGCTGTATAATTTCAAAATTTGTCTCTCTTACTGTACCCCATTATTTGACGTCATATGACCAGATTGGTTTCAAATTTTCTGTGTATGAAAGTAGCTTATTAGACCAGAATCCAATTTAAAATTAAAGATTTTTTAATGCTCTTGGAAAAAAAAAATGTTAATATTCCATTTTTTTACAAATTTATTTATTAAAATAAATCTGCAGTGAGATTGTAGTTACAAAGATAAATGTTTAACTAAGAAAAAAAATGTTAATGAGATAAAAAATACTATCACTCTGCCGATATCGGTGACAAAGTGGTAGCGTCACGGCCTTTTACTTGAAGATCTAAGGTTCGAATTCCGGTCAGGCATTACATTTTTCATACGCCATAAATTTTCATTTTCACATTTCCACGTACAAGCATCTTTGTAAGCTTCTGAAGTAAATTACTAGTCAAAAAAAAAAGACAATAACAGGATAATCCCTCCCAGAATTAAACGATAAAGTTTTAGCAATTGCTAATTTTTGGAATTTTTTTTTGGAACAGGTTAAAGACAAGTATTTAAAAAATTATTTTTCTAATTTGTTTGATATTACATTAAATTTTATTTTTTAAGAGGCAGTCAATGCTTTAATAGTCAATGTTTTAATATTTACATCCCCCTTTACCATTTTTTTGTTTGCTGTATGATGAGAAGACTACATAACAAACCAGATAGTTGGTTATGTATGTTACAATTTTTTCCGCTTCCAATGCTAGGGGATCCTATCCTATCCCATTGGGAAGGAAAATTTCTCCCTAAAAAAAATTTCACCTGTTCTGTGATAGGATTAATCATATTCAGAAAGTTAAATTTCTTGACAGCCTCAACAATTTCAGCCAAAGTTAGATTGCTGCCCATCTCAGTTAAAACCACGTATTTTATTGTCGGAAAAGTAAGGGAACTTAATCTCTGAACCATCATTTACGTGCTTGATACTTTGAAAGTTTGCTAATTTAAATCAAACTGAATTAGATAAACATATTTCACTTTATACAGTACAGTCGTCTGTTTAATGCTGTAGCCCAAGGAATTGAACAAAAAAAATAAATAATAAAACTGTATTATTTTTATAGCTCAATACCTGAAAGGAAGAAAACTTGAAACACGGTATTTAAACGGAGATTATTCATTTAAATAGGAAATAGGTAGAGAAAAGAACAAAACGTTTAAAAAAAATCGGTAATAGTCAAGAAATATCTCAGTTCGAAATAATGGATGAAATTCAATAGAAGAAATGTTTTTACATAAAAAAACAGTTTTAGAAAGCAGTTTAAGAAAACCTTTTAAGAAATACAGTGATAAAACTTATTTGATTGCAATAACGGTGATTACTTTCAAGCTTTGTAAGTGTAAAATAAAATGAACAATCAAATTCAATTTGGAGGTAGTAAAAACAATATGTATTTTCACGCACGAGCGTGTTTATAAATGTTTATATTATAAAATTAAAGTTAATATCTTATTTGATTTACTAATATATAAAATTAGAAAGAAAAAAAATATCAAAAATGAACACAAATATGGGGCAAAAAGAACAAAAATTATATTAGTGAAAAACAATAATTATAGCAAAATGGAATTATAAAAGTTAATATACATTTAAAAGCCTATAAAACGATTAAGTTAAACTAATTTCTTCCAGCTTGTTATCTCATAAAAATAAAATAAATTTAAACAAGGACATTTATAAACTGTTTTGAATTATATGTAAGGCTAAAATTGAATGAATCTTATTTACAAGTAAATAATTATTATTATATCCTTACTTATTTTATAAGAAAGGATTAGACGTACATTAAATTAACATAATGACACCACTGGTTAAATTTATATAGTATGAAATTTATATAACTTCACACCATTTATAATATTAATTAATTATACAGAATAAATCTAGGTGCAGTTTAATTAATATTGACGTTAAAAGTACCGTTCGTATAAATCGCAAGATAAGAAAAGAAATTGATGTGACAACGATATTGTGGAAGATTTTCTTGCAAAACCTGTACTTAATTTGTTAAAGTACAAATAAAGTTATTAATTAAATGTAAAAGGATTACAATATTGTATAATACAGTGTAACAAAGTAGAATCTACGAATAAATTCGCATAAAATTTTCCAATTTCCATCGGTTTGAAAGTTTTCAATGTGCAAATGTGACGCAGCTAAGTAAACATAGGCTCAATAATAATTGTTAAGAGCTAATTTTTAGAATTGAAACTTGGAAATCATATTTCCAGAATATATTTTTAAAGCTGATTATGCTCTGAAAAATAAAATAGAAGATAAAGTAAAATAAGGCATTACACCCTTTTAAACATCTCTAACGAATTTTAAAAACTTCTCTAGTATATAGTCGAATTTTGATTCACTCATCTATATTATGTTTATCAACCTAATAAAATATTTAATGTTAAATTTTGGTGAATATTCGTATAATTTACTTTACAATTACGAAATACATATTTAGTGTAGTCCTAAACACAATAGAATAAATAACCCGCCGGGTTAAATAATGGGTAAACACGTCTTCGTAAAATCAGCTGATTTCGTGAAGTCGAGAGTTCTCAGATTTGAATCCTGAAAAAAAAAAAAAGATTTGAATCCTAATAAAGGTAGTTGCTTTTATTCTGATTTGAATAACAGATCGTGGATACCGGTGTTCTTTAGTGGTTAGGATTCCATTAACCACACGACTCAGGCATGGTCGATCTGAGTCTGTACAAGACTACACCTCACTCACACGTCATGAGCAAGGGTCGCTGCTGCCTACGGGCCCCGAATCCAGAAAGCTGCATACTATATCTGAAGACTTCCGAAATATTCATAAGAAATAAATAAATAGAATAAATATTTCAGAATCACCTTTATATATATATCACATTTTTTGAAGTAAATTAATTATCTAAATTAATATAGAGAAAAAATTAGTTTTGAGAGAGTTCATAATCTCCACGCAATTATGAAAATTAGTCATTAATTTTTTATGTAATATACATATAACATTTAATATTGTATGCATTTCATGATGCTGATAAATTCAGTAAATACAGGCATTAATTTAATTGTGTATACACTGAGTACAAAAAAGTTGTATAAAGGAATAATTATTAAATTTGAATAGTCGTACTATTAGAGTACGTTACTTGTAAAAGTTTATGAAATCCACACTGGTAACGTTCATCCTGAGTTTAGATAAGAGTAAATGTTGTACTAAAATTTGTTTAAGAGTTTGTTGTGAAGCATTTATATAATGAAATAAAATTGAAGTTTTGTCTGTACGTTGGTTATAATATGTTTGTTTGATAATATCTTTGCTATTTAAGCAAAATTTGTGTAAACTCTCTCATTATCTAAATTGTTGACTGCCTCTTAGGGTATTACTCTAGAAGATTCTGACCGACTTAATCGAAACTTTCTGAATGAACTTAACAACTGAGACTATACAGAACTAGACTGTTAACTTAGTATTAAGTGTTTAGAAACAGAACAACAATTTTGATGATTTTTTTAAATTTCTGTTTTCTCCTTCACAGTGAACTTAAACTTAAAAGAAGGAAAAAATTTAAATCCGTACTTAGGACTCATCTTTTTTTAAAAAAAAACCCTATAAAATTTTTATAGGTTTAAAATATTATGAAATTTAGATTGGAACTTTTCATCCCGGATAAAATTTAAAAGATGCGTTTTAAAATATTTAATTAGATGACACATTGTTTTCCCTTAAAATGTAAAAGCTTTATTTTATAATCAATACAATTAGAATTGATTCTATATAAAGACTTGAAGAAAAAAAAACGATAAAATTTAAAAAAGAAATAATTTTAATTTTGTTATTTTTCCGACGTGCTTTGCTCTTTGTGAAATTGTTTTGTTGTAATTTATTTCCTGAGGATGATGTAGTTTAGAAAAGGTTTTATCAAACTAATATTACTTTAAATCCAAGTACGCGAATAACAAAAAAGTAATTTCTCTTTACTGGCTACTCAAGAATGTGTTGTGTACAAATTAAAATTAAACCAGTTATTATTGAAAGGTCTAAGAGTTTCCCGAACTAACATTCTTATTAATAATGTTTAATTTTATTTCTTAAGCTGTTAAAGATTATTAATAAATATAAGTTGATATAATCTATTTACCACATGATTTAGCGGTGTTATGGAATTTTTTTAGATATTTTTAATAAAAAGATTATTTTTTCCTCCATTTTGGGGTCTTATGCTTGATTTACAGAACTTATGTATATATAAATATATATTATGAATTTTAGTAAACCATTAGTGCGTTTGAGCCTACTAGATAGCTCACACCATTATTGCGTAACGATATTATTCCAAACTTTAAGTTTTGCGCCCATTTTGAGGTGAACTAGTCGGCCGATCGTAACCTCTCGTATATTTCTGTAATACGCAGCAAATTGCTGCCTTGACGATGTAAATTAAATTTATTGAGTGTGTTATATGTTTTAGTAGTTGGCGGAGTGAGCCTACCTATTTTAGAAATATATGACAAGTGAGCGATGGGACACGAAGGAAATGGTGTGCGGCACCACTCTTAGTTCGTTCACTCTATTAGGTTAGCTCTAGGAGCTAGTTAGGACATTTGTCGCTGAACTGATCGAGGCTCAGTAGCTGTTTGTGGCAAAGACATTCGGTCTTATGCTTTTTAGGGCGACCGATGGGGAGGTGGCCGGAGAAATGCAAATCAATCCTCTAACGTTGCTTAATCCGAAAAAAGAACAAAAATCCGAGAAAAAAATGTTCACACAGATACACACATACAAACTGAATTCAATAACGAACTGTTATATTGTTATAACAGTAATATACTTAGTGTTTAAAAACATTGGTTTACTAAAACAAAAAAGGAAAACCGTAACGTTGTAAAACGACCTAAGTTAGGGAAATTTTTTTACTACATATTCGAAGTGTTCCCTTTCTTTTTCTAAATTTTTCGTTTTTTCAATTTCATACTATTCAAATATATTCCGATCTTGGATATGTATTGTTTGATTTTTTTTCACTCGCTACAAAAATTCATTCATATATTCGCGTACATAGTTAATTTGTCCGTAAATTAATAATTTAGGACAAATAATTTTGTATGAGGTTGACAACGTATGTATACACAGATGTCTGAGAGTTGGTTTGAAAAAGTTCATTCATTCTGTTAGGTTATAAACAATTTTACTCAAAACAAAGACGGTTTTAAAAACAATAAAAAAATAAATTAAGAGAAAAAACACAATTTTAAACAAATATGAAATTAAAACAAATGTCTTTAAAATACACAAATAATAAATACATACATATAAACTAAGTATACAACAATTCCAGAGGAAGTGAAAGAACTTCCAACACTAGGGCGAAAAGAAAAACACTGGATCTTTTAACAATTTGTCTCTTTTGGGAGAAAGAATAATGAATCAAATTTGAGGCAATTATCTTAGTATTTCTTTTTATAGACTTTTTTAACATTCCCCTATTTTTATGATGGGTTATTTTATTATGCACTGTTTGAGAATATTTTTATCAAAAACTTTCTGCGTATGAAAATTTTAAAATCGATTTTGAATCGGTTTTAGAGGAAAATTTTTTTTATTTAAAGTTAATTTTTTAAATAAGAAAATTTAATTATTCGTTGGGGATATTTTATCCCTATTATTCAGGAAAAAATAACAATGATAATTAATTTTTTCACTTCCTTTCGTAGAAAAGTTTTTTGTGAAATTTTGGACCACAAGAGCTGTTCTACTTAACTTTCACAGATAAACACATGTACACGTGTGTGCGTGCACACACATGCGAGCACACACACACAGAGTCACACACACACACAATATAGCTATTAAAAAAGGTTCGAAAAACTGTTCTGTGAAGATTTCAAACTTCTAGGATTTATGAAAACTAAGTGGCAGCTTTCAAATTAAAACATCAATTTTAGATAAACCGAATTTTTTATTCATAACAAAATAGCTGTTAAAAATTATTGTTAAACAGCTGTTCAAATTAAATAAAAAAAGAATTAATAATTAGTCATAACCATGACTATGAGATGACATCATCTCATTTTAATCATTTTTACCAGCTATTTTGTAATGAATAGAAATTCGGTTTATCTGAAATTGATGTTTTAATTTGAAAGCCGCCACTTTGTTTCTATAAATCCTTCAAGATTAAAATTTTTACAGAACATTTTTAGAACCTTCGTTAAAACGGCTGTAGAGTTTCAATGGAATCGGTGAGGAAATGGGCGAGTGATACTAAATCATAAGCGTATAACTTTTCGTCGGACCAAGGTGTATATATATATAAACTTGTTCCCTGAGAATGCATAAAGATAAGATAATTGCATAATTTACATACATAAGAAGTGATTTATTGCTACAATAATTCGGAAAGAGTATTTCTCCTAATATAAGAGCTCTTTCATATCCTTTTATTATGTAAATTCATTTTGCCCTCACGAGTAAATTGGCATGATAAGTCAGTATTTTATTTGGTTATATTCTACAAAGAATTATTTGTTTATGATTTGACAGAATCTATTGCTGGAAAAGTGAAGGAAACAAGAGAATTCTCACTTAAAAATATAATTTTACCTAAATTTGAACGTCTGAGAAAAAAGGATTACATTTGTAGGTTTTGTTTTTATTAAATGTATTGTCTTTCTGAGAATAATCTAATAACTTTTCTTCTATTAAACGTTTCTTTATGATAAAAATTAACTTTCTTTTTCTAAAAGAATATTGAAAATTAACAACATTTAAGTAAATCATATATATTTTTTGCGAAAGTATAAGTTTCACCAAAGGAAATTTTAAATCTATCATATACAATTTATAATTAACATTAGTTTCATATGAGATTCTGAAAATTTCATATCTCTGCTATCTATGTAAAATTATAAGCAGAATGAATTAAAATTTTTAGGAAGTTTAAATCTTGTTTTTCACTTTAAAAAAATTATATTAATATTTAGTATTTTCCAGTTTCTGATTGGACAGTAAAACTGAATAGACTCCGAATTAAATGCACATTTTTTTCAGTTTGATACGTATAATCAGAAAAAATCTTTCAATTCTACTGTATTAAAACACTATCATTTGATTCATAATGGGAAACGGTGAAATATTTGTATTTTAGTTTATCTTTGCCTGCTCAAAATTCTTCATTGATCGAAATACTGTAGACACTAAATTTAATATTTTAACAGAAATTTTACATTCCTAGCTGTAGCTTTATTGCTGATGCAGTAGCATATCTACTAAGGGAATGTATAGTAGCAATTGGGAAAAATTTTGGATAACGAACTTTTTGCAAATTTCAATATTTCAAGACCGCCTCCAAAAAAAACAAAAAAAAAACAAAAAAAATTGTAGAAATTTCCGAAAGATAAATGTTGGCCTATATTTTGATTATTTTTTTAGGTTGTTCTCCTGCTCTCCTGGGCCGGCTCAACAATCTGATATTACTCAGCTCAGGGGAGTGCCCTTGCACTCTAATGAGCCTCCCCACCTACCGGCAGTACGTCCAGTATGGCAAGTCAGCTCACTGGTTCCGGATTTTTTCCTCATTCTCATCTTGTTTCTGCTTCTAACCGCTAAGACCAGGGATACCGGGCCCGGTTATGCTGTTTCCGGGCCCTGCTCTAGCAGCCAGGTCTCGGGTTTTTATATTTTTTTCCTAAAGTAACTCCTCCTACTTCTTGTAATCCATTTCCTTTTCTCATATAACCTCAGCCACAAATCTCTCTATTGTCAGCTATTCCTCTTTACCTCTCAACATATACTTTGTTATAGTTTCCGGGGTAATCTCTCTTATGTTACATCTGGCTTTTAGATCCTCCCAACGTGCAAATTCAAAAAAAGGTGTGGCGGGGAGTGTCCTCTTGACCGTAGTACACACATTTTGGGTGCCCTTTTCTTTTAAACCTGTGTAAGTATATACCAAATCACCGGAGAGGAATTGTGATAGGTAGTACCCCAGGTCTCATCAGGTTGCAGCGTTTCCTCTCCAGCCTCGGTCCTAGCTCAGGAATAAGTTTCTTTGTCTACGCCCCAGTCGTAGCGGCGTTCCACTTCTCTCGCCATTCTTGTAGTAAAAGACTAATGGCATTTTCCCTGTCTATGCCCTCATAGATACATTTCATTTGGTTAGTCCGTAACCGAATGAAGCTGGTGTAGCTGAACAGATTAAGGTGATAGCCCGTAACTGGATCGGGGGTATCCCGGCCAGGACTCCCGCCAATACCGTTCGGTACGTCGCCACGAGCCTTAAATTCATTCGTCTCTACATGATGTCATCATCTTCACATTCCTCTTGCTTTTTAGTGCGGAAAACCATACAGACAATTCATACATCACTATAGAAGTCACTGCTATCATCAAAAGCTTTCATTTAGCTGTTCTGAGTCTCCACTTAGCGCCTATCAGTGTACTCAGAGCGTTGACGATCCGCTCCGTTTTACTACATACTTCACTGAGGTGTCGGTTGTATAACCTATTTTGATCAAACCATACCCCGAGATATTTCACAAAGGGCGTTGTTTCTAGTCTAACCCCATCGACCGTAACTTGAATTGTTCTAATCTTACGTCAGCCTGCCACAACCACCAGTTGCGTTTTTTTGTAGAGCGAGTCGTAGCCCCCTTGTCGCCAACCACATGCTTATCCATTTTATGGCCCTATTCGCTTTTTCCTCCATTTCATCTTTTGTGGGCCCATCAACAAGCATCGCCAAATCACCGGCGTACGCAATGAGCGTCACCCTTTCCGGGAACCCCAACCTCAAGAACCCCGTCAAAAACCAGGTTCCACATGAGGGGGCTTAGCACAGATCCTTGGGGGATCCACCCTATACGTTGGGAAACGTATTTCTTCTCCTTCTACTGGTGTCAGCAGCTCTCTACCCGGTAGGTAATTACTTATTGAGGCTCTTAGGTATGAAATTGTACTCCTCCTCCGCATTTCTTCCAAGATGTGTCTACACGGAATGTTAATGAAAGCATTGATGATATCCAGGAGGACCATCAATAGTATCTTTCTGGTCCTCCGGCTGCCCGCTCTACTTGTCTCTATCAACTTCACTACCTTGGAGAGGGCATCCACCATGGATTTTCCCTTGGTGAACCCAAATTGCAGTGGCGCCAATCCTCCGGATGCCTTTAACTCAGACTGAACTTGTTCCGTCAAAAGCCTCTCGTATAACTTGCCAATCATCGGCAATAAACATATCGGTCTGTATGACTGTCGCCGACTTGCATTCACCTATTTACTAATCAACAGCAATTTATCCACTTTCCATGTCGTATAAAAACTCCCTGTAGTCAACGCCTTGTGGATTTCCTCCAATAAAAATCAGGGATGTGATTTTGCTAACGCCTTTAATAGGGTGTCCGAAACCCTGTCTGGACCCGGGTTCTTCTTTGTATGTATTCTACCAACTGCTTCGTGTAATTCTTCTATAGTTCCTGTGTTGTGACAATCCCGCGGGGCGCTTCCGTGGTTTGAAATAATTCTGCAATCGCTTTTTGATCTTGATCTCTGGATAATGTGGGCGGCGGCGTAGCAATATTCCTTAGTATGACCCGATACGCCTGATCTCACGGGTCAATATTTAGGTCCCCTACTGCTTCATTCAGGAGTCTTCTTTTTGCTTGTTTGATATTTTTGCTTGGCACTAATATTTTCACGTGCGGTCTTGTATGCGAGCTCAGCTTCTGCTACCTCCGCCCGTCGGTTCCGTCTTGCTGTTTCCATTTTTCTCCTCGCCGCAAGAGTCACAACTCGTTGTTCCACAATTTCATTAGTCCACCAGTGGACTTTACGTCTGTCCCCACCGTTCCTTGGTTTCATTTTTTCACTTTTTTCACAAAGAATTTGTAGGAAGACCTGTGGAGTACAGTCCTACATTCCTTCCACTCTCTCAATTACGGCATTGGTAAAAGATTGGGACTGTGACGTCGACGATTTCCATTTACTACCCTTGGACTGAACTACCGGACTTTCCAGTCCAATGCAGTATCGAATCGCCGAGTGATCACTCATCAGTTCCTCCTCCAAGACGTTCCATGAAATCACCCTCTGGAGCAGCCCTTCCGTTACCGGAGTGATGTCTATTGTTGATCCTTCTCCTCGTCCAATACAAGTCCGCACTCTCGACGTGTTTATAACCGATAAATTTAGAGTTCCGAGAACAGCTGCCAGCTTAAAACCTCGAAGGGTCTACTTGTTTCCTCAAAACTCAAAATATTCTGCATTACAATCACCAGAGAGGACCACCTGTCTCCCCGCCTCTCTGATTACCGCCTCCAGGTCCAACAAGAACTCGTCTAATTCCGCATCATCCCAATTTAAGGAAATGTAGTCATTCACTAGGGTGAAAGGATTTAACCTCACTGCCACATCCCAACCCTGTAGGGGGAAGGCCCCCTACCCACCTAGTGACGTTACCGGTCACCACACCACCCCTCCGTTCCGAGCCCTGAGGGGCTTTATCGGAAGTCGTCTTTTGCCCTCTAACTTATTACATCTCACAGTCATCAGCTAGGCCTCGGTCGGAATGCCACCGACGTAAATGCTTCGGCAGACATTTGCATCAGTAAATACAAATCAAATTTTGCCTTCACATAGGCCTCAAACGGACCCTACTAACCAACCTTACATGATTCCCACAAACTAACTGACCGAAACCGCGGAAGCGCGAACCCCGCGCCTAGTCCAGATTTGACAGCAGCGTTCGTGACTGTGAATGCCTCAGAAAACGAACGAGTTTAACGTTAAACCAGTGCTACACTCATACCAATCAAAATTATGTTTTACGCAACATAGAAATTCAGACCTACACCGAAAAAAGTTGACCAATTTAAGTCACCTAATAAGAGGAACGTAACCTCATTCCAGTCCGCGCAGGAACCGGGGACTAACCCCGCACCCCCACCCGGTTTCTATCATGGAGTCTCGCGCGGCATTACCAAGTCACAACCAGGACCAGCACCGGCGGAAGGAAGCCACGGCACCGGTCACATGGGATACCATACCCGGGCAGAGCGGCCACCCCCACCAGCGGGAGCCCCAAATCGAATCATATATAACACCAATATAACCGTAGCAAGATGCCAATGCGCCTACGTCCAACCAATACAATGCAGGATCAAACAGTAGGATCTTTTTTGCCACGTTTGGACAACAATACCAAGTCTCCACGGTTCCAACACGTCGGAAAGTGGACGGCGAAGAAAGTAGCCCCCGTTCGCTGTAATTCTCCAATTCCTCTTTCCCTTATTTCGCTTTTCCACTTCCTCTTTCCTCCCTTCCCCTGTTTATTTTTCTCCTTTCCCCTTTTCATTTTCTTTTCCAGTTTTACCTTTTCCTCGTTTTACCTTTTATTCTTTTTCCATTTTCCCCTTCTTCCCTTTTACATTTTCCGAATTTTCCCTTTTTCCCCGCGCATAAATCGGTCCAGTAGTTTTTTAGTCTATAGCGGACACACACATCAGAAACATTGAAATGGAATCGTAAAATATTTAGTATAGCGTGTGTTGCTTTTACGTCCAACAGATAGCGATGTTTTTCAAAAATAGGATGTTTTTACCTGTCACAGGTGTGACATCTTAGGTATATAAATAGTACGTATATTAAAACACGCGCGTATACGAATGCAACGTTGAGTCAAAATTTCAAAGCAGTCGGTGAAGAACTTTCGGAGATTTAAGGTTTTGAACAAACGAACATTTACATTTTTATTTATATCGATATTTATTTCGCATATAATATAACAAGTATACACCTGACCACTACGAGACATATTCTAATGAATCGGTATTTTCCTCTAGTGATCGGTACATTCCGGTGCTAAACTAAGGTGGATGGACACCCACTCAGACACACATACAAATTCCCTTTAGTAGGGTAGGATATATATTTCCTCTAATTTTTGTCCCTGTCGGACAAGGAAGCATCAGATAAAAATATTTTTTTGAATACATTGCATCACATTTAGCCGACTTATTAAAGTAAATATTTACTTCAATAGAAAAACTTTTAAGCCTCCAAAAAGCATAGATCCTTTTTTTAACTGAATCCGCACTTAAAATATCATTATTTAACGTTTATTTTTCAAGATTAAAAGTGGGAGCTGTATATACTATTAACGTAAAAGATATGGGAACTTCATAAAAAGAAGATCCTATGAGACCCTTTGTAAATTTTTTATATTTTGATACTTTAGTTTTTTTTTCATGTTGTGGTTATTAAAAATTTTATACGTGTTTGCTGTCGGTGGGTCCCAAATATTTTACAAAAAATTTTGATTTTTTTATCTAAATTATATTTATAATACTGCGTAATTTTTAAGATAAGAACAAAATTTCATTTTTCATTATGGGGTCAAATCGAACCCAAATTTTTTTACTCAACATTTTGATCTTTTCGCAGATTACTATAAATTTTCCAATAATTACGTCATTACTATTTATAAAATCGTATAATATATTTGAAATAAAAAGAGTCAAGGGCATTAATGAGACTCTTTTTTAATTTTTATTAAGATCATCCAATTGTAAAAATATAAATTCTATTTGTTAAAGATTATATCGAAACTAGGCATGAAATACAAAAAACTAAACAGTGACACTAACAATGTTACCTTTTATCTAAGGGACAACCTATTATTTTCGTAGACCATACCTACAGTAAGGCTTGCTGTTAAAAATTATTAATAAATTTAAATGACTCCTGTCTTTCAAATTATATGACGATTCTTTTTTCGGTGGACCTTTCAGAGGTAATTATGTAGCTTCTTTAATGACTACAATATTGTTAATGAAGCTTTACAAGATCACTTTAAACGATTAAGAAAGCCTTATAGTATGAAATAAAATACAGTGTTCGTTTGATTTGTTACGTTTATCTACATTTTAAACATTTGTAAATGAAGATATTACTCAAATATTTAAGATACTCAGATTTTATAGGTTATGTGTAAAATTTGAATAAGGTTTTTCATGTCTATGTTTGTTTTTGTTTGTATAAGGCGATATGCAAAAAGATGATTGGAAAGTTATACCATATCTCTGTGGTATATCTTACAATATATCGAAGTTACAACAATAATCCAGAATAGTATATGTATATATGCATTATAAATATTATAATCATCATATGCCGTCTCACTTCCAATTGGAAAAAATGACAGGTAAGGAATAAGGACTTAGGATGAGGAATTTGGCAAAAGAAACACATATAAAGTAGAAATGGGCTGGTCATGTGGATGATTTGTGTTGGGCTAAAATATATACGGAATGGTTCCAGGCTTAAAAAAACATGAAGGAGAAGACCTGCTCTTAAATGGAGAGATAAAATAGAGGGAAGATTACGTACGCTATGGTATTCACAAGCAAGACAGAATGGCATATTCAACGTTTTTTAAAGTGCTTTATTGACTCTTTATGTAGTGTATTATGTGATGGCTAAGAAGTAAAAATTTACTTTCTTGTTTTCACTAGATGACATTGTAATTGTAATTTTCTAAATGAATATATATATATATATATATATATATATTCCCGTTTTTCATTCCAAATTAACCACGTACATTATTTTATTTTTCTTATCTCATATTTTAGTGATTCTAGATATAATCTTATCTACGTTATCTAGAATCATATTTAGAAATATATTCCCTATCTCATACATATTTAATGGGTTCTTATTTTATACGAAAAGAAAAAATACGTGATGGTTATTACGGGAAAATTGTACAAAAAAAAATCTTAAAAATTGTTTACGATTTCATAATTTTTTTGTAATTTTTTTCTAGTATTTCCTTTTAATAATTTTAAATTCTTACTTTATATCTATTTTATATATATATATATATATATATGAAATATGTATTAAACAGTTCTGTTTTATCTTTATTAATTTGTATTAATTTATCATCTTATTCTATAGGGCTTATTCCTTAGAATTCACTTTGTTTCTCAAATATATATATATATATATATATATATATATATATATACATTCTTCCGTCTGAAAACAAATCCGCTTTTCAAAAGCTTTCAGAATATACCTTTACCAAGTTTCTCTAACGTTATTCGTCAACTCACTCTCTCTCTCTCTCTCTCTCTCTCTCTTTGTATTTATACGACAAAGGGTTTAAAATATTAAATTTAAGTAACAGATAATAAAATCCTATTAGAAAGGAATTTTCATAATTATAAACATTTTATAAATGATATTCCTTTTATAAATTTATTACTTATTTTGTTATTTAAAAGTAATTTTATGTTATATCTTTCCTGTTGGTTTAAGATATTGTGCTTTTATCTTAAAATAATTTTTCAATGATCTTTAAACTCTTTTGATAAAAACATTTTGGATTTTCTACGAGAATAAGCTTTTTTAACTAATTTATACAGAAAATTTTAAAACTCAAAGAATTTACAACAGCTTAATTTAGTTAAAAGCTTTTATACTTTCAAAGTTTCATTTAAGCTTAGAATTTTATAGCAGAGTTGGAGTTCCATTCAAATGAACTATGTTTTTTCTATTACAAATTTTTTAGCCTAAAAATTATCATCAGAAGGTATTACGGAAATATAAATTAAATCCCGTTTGGTTATCTTCTTTGTTTATAGATCATATTTAACGTTAAATTTATATTCTACATTTTTTATTATAGTCAGAGGTTTTTTTTACCGAATTTTCGAAATAAATTACGGGTTTACTTTCGGTCGCATTGTGAGAGTGGAGAGTGAAAATTAATTTTCATTACGTTTGCAGGTAAGAAAATGTCATTCATTTAAATTAGTTTTGCTATACATTTATATATAGGCCTGTGTGTTAAATTCTGTGTTTTGAAAATTTCCAGAACTAGATCAATTTCATTGAAATTTAAATACGCTGTAGTAGTTATCTGAAGTTGTGCAAGTGAATATTTGATAAGATTAGTTGAATCGTTCTTGAGTTACGCTCAATTTAAAGTTGAAAAATTTGAGTGAGACAAGTTAGAAGCGTGGTTCGTTATGATGCTGCAAGTTGGAACGTTTACGTTTCTTTATCAGCGGTATCTGTAGTTAGTATTATTAAAAAAATAAAAATAATAAAACCAAATAAAATTAACGAAAAGTTGGCATTCAGTTCTTTTTTTTTTTAGTTTAGTGATATTTTAATAGTTATTCAAGGGATTTTTAAAAAAAAAAACTAGATAAAACATTTTCAAAATGACGCTGGTGGAAACTATGAAACTTGTGAATGAATAACAAAGAAATGAAGATTTTCTGATAAATTTTCCAGGACAATGGGAATTGATCCAACAATCTCTCATTCTTGTGACTAGCATATTAATAATTAGATCATCAATTAGCTAACAATCGATCAGTCAATATCTATGACTTTTCCTGAGGGGTAAATATTTATATCGTTTTTTAATTTAGTAATCTAAGAAGAAGAATTTTTTTATGTGTTGCTAAACTTCTATAATTCAATATACTCCAAATAATTTTATAACATTGCACTCATGATCAAATAATTTTAAGTTTACTGAAATACGTTGTTAATAAGTTTTCAAGGTGTTAGGATTCCTTCTCCTGAAATTATGTTAACAATATTTATAAGAGAAAGAAAAACTGAAGCAGGTTTAATAACTGATAACCCACCGGGTTGGTCTAGTGGTGAACGTATTTTCGCAAATCAGCTGATTTCGAAGTCGAGAGTTTCAACGTTCAAATCCTAGTAAAGGCAGTTACTTTTTACGGATTTGAATACTAGATCGTGGATACCGGTGTTCTTTGGTGGTTGTGTTTCAATTAACCACACACCTCAGAAATGGTCGACCTGAGACTGTGCAAGACTACACTTCATTCGCACTCACACTATCATCCTCATTCATTCTCTGAAGTAATACCTGACGGTGATCCCCGGAGGCTAAACAGAGGTTTAACTGTTAATTTTTTTTTTGTTAATGATCTCACCACATATGCTTGAAAACTTGTGCGTGGGATATGGAAATGGATTTTGTAGCATATGAAAAATACCATGCCTGACCGGGATTTGAACCCAGGACCACCGGATGAAACGACGAAACGCTACCACTCCACCACGGAGATCGGCGGGGTAATTACCTCATTACTCTTTGTTCTCAGTAGGGTAACAAATATTCCGATTTGAGAAATATTTGTTAGAGTGGCATGTTATCAATAAAACAATATTTCTAAAAGTTCATTAAGTTAAAAATTATGACAAACTTCTTAAAAATAAAGTAATTTTTACATAAGTTATTTTATGTAAATCGAAAGAGAATTACATAAATAATAAAAAAACAACACTTTTTCTTAAAATTAAAGTTATAAGATTCGAAATAACACGTTTCAAGGTTAAAAAAACTTGGATAAAGAATTCCCAATTAATTATTTTTATCTCTTGATATCTCACGCCTTTTCAAAACTTTCATTTATGTTGTAAAACAGAACAGAAATAAATAACTATAATAAATTTAAAACTCTAGTCTAACCTTCAGCCTGCAGTGGGCTTCATCAAGCCCCTCATCTGACGACTAACTTTTTAATTACATTTAACAGCCCTTTGCTTTTCTTCTTTTTTTATAAATAAATTTTCTATTCAATCGAGTTTTGTACGCATAAGTTGATGAATAAAAAAAGGACAATAGAAAGAAAATGAAACAGCTAAATAATATTGCACATTTTCCGTTACAAAATATGAATTATTTTTAATTAATTCATTATTAAGATTTAGTTATATTTTAAAAGTAATAATAAAATAAATCACTTAATTTTAATTAGAAATCGTCTATTTCATTTAAGGAATCTCTAAAAACCCAATAAAATACGAAATTATATTTATGTTAAAAACAAATTTGAACAACTATCTTATTTTTATTCAAAATTTGAAGGGTTTTGAGTTAAAGTAAACTCTACAGCCTTACAACCGCATGGTTTATCAATTTCTACAATGTTTTAAGCTATAGAATCATAAAATTAAAGGTTATGAAATTACGTAAAATGCCGACAGCGAAAACCATTTTCAATACACCGGTTCCTATTAGTGAAGTTAAGATGGCTGGATAGAAGTCTTCATAATGTTTAAATTAATTCTGTAAATTTTTGACTTGTGATTTTTTTCTAAAATAGTTTCTCCAAACAATAGATAAAAAAATAAATAATTATTGAGCCAGAAAGGATGGAGTTCTTGTTTCAACTACTTAAGTTCTCCAAAACTGTCATTTACCTTTATATAATATTTGTAGTTTAATAATTTTTGTTGTATTGCGTATTTAATGAGTAAATCATAATCTTAAAGAATTTAAAAATGAATTTTTATATAATATTTTTTATGAAAAAAATATATTAAAAAATGTTTATTTAATAATTTTTATATTTTCCTAGAAGGAAAAGGAATTGATATTCTAATATATTTTGCAGGAAATGTCTTTAAAATGTACTGTAATAACCAGGAAATTAATTAAAAATATTGCAAGTAAAACAAAATTACATTTAATAAAATTGATTGAAAATTATATCAAAAAATTAAAAATAATCTAAAGAAGAACGTGTTAAAACTTTAAATTTTATAGCAATTTAAAAAACAATTCAATGCTTTTGTAGTATCGAAAATTTGTAATATCTAAGGTTTCTCCATCTTTGTTCGTCTAGCATTCTCTCTTCTTTTTTATCTCTATTTTTTTCTATAAATAAATAAAATGTTTTGTATCTTGATAGTACTGGAAACATATTATTGTGTTCACTCGCAAAAATGCCGAGCACAAAAATTATAGTATATCTTCGATTTTATTTTATATTATAAAATGAACGCTAGTTCGAGTGCTGTAGAGAATATACAGTCTGTTCTACATCCCAAGTAGAGTAAAGTGCGATAAAGTAGAGGAGGAATGGAGTGTAGTAATAGTTATCGCAATGCTGTTATTATTCTACAGATAACTGAAAGAGCTGTGCTTAAGGGGTAATGTTGTTATCAAGCTAGTATTACCTACGCTAGCGGCATACATGATATCAGAATATTCAAACTGTCACCGTTTGTTTGTTGAACCTGTTATATCTTGTACGTCTCATGAGGAATACCTTTATGGGTTTTCTTTTACTGATTATTAAATTAACGATACATATATAAAATAACATGTCGTGAGTTAATCGTAATTAACGTTTAGCAATAACTACTTAAGAAAAATTGATGAAATTTGAATACACGTTCTTTTTACAATAAAAGTGCACACTAAAAAGGATCATATAAAATTCCAAGTTTATAGGGTTAAAATAAAGTTAGATAAGAAAAAAAAGTAAAATTGATTTTTTTTTTTTTAATTTCTAGGTAACAAATCTTAATTATTAATTTTGTGTATGTAATCTTCATGTAAATAGTTTAACAGCTTTATAGATTTTTGAAATTTCAACTTGAAACGGATGAAGAAAGGTAAAAAAAATTTTGAGCAATGATAGCAAATTTTCCCCATTTCCAACTATACTAAATTTCCGAAATATTCAGTAGACTGGGGTTTGCAAATACTCTTCAGACAAATATTTTCGATTTTTTTTTATGGGTACGACGGTGTACCCAAAGCGGTGGCTCAACCAATACAGTCACTGCTACTGTTATTGTATATGTGGCGACTGGTTATACCCATTTCTAGTTACTTGACTAAAAAGCATATAATAAAAACAAGTTGATCTTAATGGGAAACGGAAGTAACTATATAGAGCGGGCAAAGCCGCCACGAAAATGCTACTAAATATGTATATTATATATATATATATATATATAAATAATAAAAGAAACATGTCAAAGATATACGTAATTAAAAACATAATTACAATTATACACAAATGAAAACTGCGTAGCTTTATGACCTACCTCATAGCCTGTAAGGATCTTTGAAAAAAAAAAAAAATTAGTTTTAATATAAGTTAATTTTCATACAATTTTGACAACTAGAATTTTGAATTTTGTAAAAATAATTTTAATTCTGGTGATGACTTTTGAATCAATAGTTATGTTTTCAAATCTTCACGAAGTATAAAGCCGGCTGGTTTTGCTTACGAAACCTATAATTTTAATACTGAAGAATTAGAATATGTAAGCATTTTTAAAAATTCAAGGATAATCAGGCTGGTGAATAAAATTCTCAGAATCTAAATCAAATACTCAGAATCTATGCAACATTTACATCCGTAATCATGATTAGCAGCAACAAAATTACCGGATAAACAACAAATTGGTGGCGAAAACAGTCTTACTGATGAACATATTCTTGAGATCTAAAAATATTATTGCTTGTCTATAAAATGGATACAAAAATTTTAGAAGAACAGAAATAGCCAAGCTTAGGACTAATAGATAGCTAAGCTACACGTCGCACATACAGTAACAATGCCAGTGGCTATGCTGGTCGAGCCCCCGTGCTGTACGCCGTCGCAACTATTAAAAAATAGAAATTCAAAAAACCCGAAAATGTTTTTAGATATTTATCTGAAGACCATTTGCAAGCCCCACTCTAGTGAACATCTCGTTTAATATAGTCGGAAATGGGGAAAACTTGCAATCATGATTAAAAATCTTTACCTTTCTTCACTCCTTTCAAGGTTGAATTTCGAAAAATCAGGAAATTAGTTTTTAGATATTTATATTAAAATTTCACACTAAAATCAGGTTTACACCTTCATTTTTAGTGAGAAATTAAACAAAAAGTAGTCCGGTTGGAAATAAAATTCAAAGTATATTTTAATTATTTAAACTCGGAATTTAAAACAATATCTAAAAATTAGGTTTGAAGTATTCACTTGAAGATTACAGACAACAAAAATGAAGTTGATATCTTCATTTTACTGTCACTCCATTTTAACACTTCAGAATCGGAATTTTAAAAAATCCTCTCTTAGTGGGCACTTACACCGTAAGAAGACCTTGCACACAAATTTTAATCAATTTATCGTCAGTAGTTTTTGCTGAGCGTTGATGAATATGTCAGTAAGTCAGTCAAGTTGTTTTATATATGTAGAAGATATATACAATTAAATACATATATTTTTTTAAATCTAATAATAAATAAAAGAAAACCCACAAATAGCACCGCTTCCAAGCGGTGTATAATTGTGTAAATACAAAAAAAAAACCTGTTAAAATTATGATTATAATAAGTACTTACATCACCTTCTAATTATAATGGAATATTTAAACCTTTTATTAGAGATTTTCTATGCTAGAATCACAAAAAAAGTGTCTCCTCGGGAAAACACAAAACCTGAACGAGTATGAAAATAAGATGTTGAAACATTCTTCAAAAATTAGAATCTCTTATAACACTCAACTTTGGTAGTACAAGATTCCAGAAAATATTACAAAATGTTTTGTTTTCAAAACAGTCATTATAGAAGTTGGGGGAAATTAGGTGTACAAGCGGCTGACCAAAGAACGAATCAGCAGAGTGAAAATTATCATCTCATGTGATTATCAGAAGAATAGCGATTGGCAGATTAAAAAGAAAGAATGATTGAAAAACAATACGAAGAGATTTCAAATCCTATGTCTCAGGAGTGTACTAGGAGAGTAAAATTTTTTTCTCATTGTTTTCTTCAAAATAGATTTTTTTTTAAAGTAAAGGATACGTTTTCTAAGAAACTGTAACATATGAAATTTTTGGAAGCCTCATAAGCTATAAATTTTAACAAAAGGATTTTCTCAATTATACCTTCCAAGTACATAATAATTTTATTTATCTATTTTTCAGCCATCCTATCATGAGTTAGAAAGAAAATAAGTGAAAAGGATCATTAAAAGAGCCTTTAAATTTTGAAGAACTGCTCGCATGGGCAGTTGAAAAAACGGAGCAAACTTTATTATGGATTAAAATAAAGGTTGCAGAAACCTATTAATGGAATGAGAATAATCTTCATCTCAAAAAAAAAAAATATATATATATAGTTTTTATAAAATAAAGGTTATGCAACTATTTAAATATAAATGCCAATATAATTAAAATATTTTACATTAAATTTAGCACAAACCCTTGCCAAATAAACAGCTCATTGAACCTAATATTTCAATATTAATACAGTTTAATAATTTATAATTTAAATAAAATTCAATATAAAAATTAATTAAAACTCTGTTATGATATTTCAAAATTTGTGGTTAAACGAAATAAAACAACTTAATTTTATATATATAATAAAATTAAAACGTTAATAATTGTGGATAAATACATTTGAGGGAAAATTACCTTCATTATAAATATTACACTTAATAAAGCATTTAAATATTGACTATATTTAATTTTAATTATACGCTTAACCAAAAGAGACCATTCTATCACCAGTTGTAAATTGAGATCGAATGATCTCAACAGAATCAAAAGTTAAATTTATGAAAAAAATAATAAAAAGTAAAAAAATGTATAAAATCTTGTTGTAAATTCAAATATTCAAAGGAAATGATATCTCACTAAAAAAAATATTGATTTAACAATCAGTATGAAATATTTGATTACACATTTGCAGTACAATGCTCTGCTATCGTAAAAATTGGGTAACATGACATGAAAAAAATCATAAATCTCCAGAAATATAATCTTTCTTTGTAAATAGTGAAAAATAAAAATTAGTTTAGATATTTTTCTGGAGATCACCTACACCTCTGAAAATGTTAATTAAAATTTAAACAATATTTTATAATCTTATTTTGTTTAAATAAACAACAAATATTGCTAATTAATGTTTGTAACATCTTGTAAAGTTTGTAGCGTTAAAATACCTAACACTCGTTGCTAACAAACAAATCACAGCGAGAGATGAACCAGTGACTTCTTAAACCATAAGGAATATAATAATACAAATTAATATAATAATTATATTTTGTATATTTTAATTGTACTAATATACAAAAAAATATTACATAGTCACTGGTTGAAAGACCATACAATATCAAGTACTGTATGTACTTTCCCTCTTGATATAAAAGATTACAAAATTTACAGGTTGAACACAATTTATTTAAAATCATGAATAGTCAATTTTTTTTAAATGTGGGTATTTTTGAGAGAGGAGGGAAATTTAATTCAACATAATATAATAATTTAACGTTTAAAGAGGGCAGGGGAAGATTTATAATAATGGACAAAACAATAATATCCGTATTTGAACACTATAGATTAGACTACAAAAATCCATATTTTAACAAAATTTCTGCGTTTTATTATTTAAAAATTTTATTCATATCGTTGTTTGGTAAATTTTTTTAATAAGTGTTGTGTTAGAATTTATTAACGTGTAATTTATAACATAATATTATTTTGATTTATAATGTAATAACTGCAATAATTGGCACAAATATGAACACATTATTATTTCCAATAACACCATACATTAATTAGTTTATTTTGAGGAAATTATTGTAATTAATAATAAATTTTTTTTTCTTGTATGTTCTGGGTGGAATTTTATATTTTAAAAGTATAAAATAAAAATCCCAGAAGAATATCTAACAGCGACTTCTTCATTATTCCCTCGTGGGTTACGACTGACAGGTTTTGAAAAGCTGCAATAAATAAATATTGCTACTTGACAAAATTCTCATTACATCATGCCAATAACTCAAAAAACCCAGTTTTTTGCTCGTTCCTTCATAGTTTTAAAACCTTTGATGTATAAAACTTTTTTTCATTCTTAAAATATATTCGAATTCAGTCAATACCTTTTGTTTAATTAGAAATGACCAATTATTATAATTAATTTACATAGAAAAAATTATTTCACCTCGGTGATTTTCAACCCACACATATATTAATAGATATTAACGTTTAAATAAACCTGTAAGGATGGATATGTGTGTGTATATATATATATATATATATATATATATATATATACTAGCAAACTCGAGAGACATTGTCCTGACGCGGCATTATTCTGTAATAAATGCACACACATAAATATAAGTAACTTAATTAAGTTAAAATTAGCAGGAATGTGTTCTAAATTTCATTAAAATGACTATTAGTATGATATTATCAGTTTGTGATTGTTGTATTATTGTAATGGGTTTATTGATTTATTATGAGTAGTATGGTTAATTTATTTTCACTAAATTTTGAGATGTCCGATGAAAATTGAATTAAAAAATCGAAACGTCGTAAAACTAATAATTAGTGTAATTAATAAATTTTCATTCACATTACTACTAATTTTCACATCATTCTAAAAAAGTACCTCCTACATATTTTTTTTTTTTTTTAATAATTTTGATGTTTCATAACCATGTAACAGCTTAATTAATCAAATCAATTAATAAAAAAATTAAAGCACTGTAAAAAAGCAACTTAGTTAAAATTTTAGTAGAAATTTTTATCATTTTTCTCATTCTTTATTTTAACATCTATTTTACCAAATTTTAGATAATTGTAAATTAAAAATAATTTTAGAGAACTTTTTATAAAATTAATTAGCTAAACATTATAAATTCAATTTTTTAAATATGCTTTAAACTATATTACAAGTAACTTATATTTTAATTTTATAAATGTTATAATTTATTTTACAAACTTAAATTTTTATTTTCAAAGAGCCGTTCAATACTTCATAAGATGCATAGAATCAAATGAAAACTGACAATTTAAATTTGTAGGTTAAGTAATTTTTATTGAATGCACGTGTATACATCATTAAAATTCATGAAAAATCATGTAAAATACTCACTTCAATACTGCACCTTATAAATTTGCACAATGTACATTTTTTAATTAAACTTTAAAACGTTTTTTCAATAAATAATAATATAATATAATATTCTCAATAATCGCGGAATTCTAGCAGACTCGGCAATGCTTCGGTATTGCTAGATCTGAGTATACATACAGATTAAATGATAACAATTGAAAGTTTCATAAAACCTTAAAAAACTGAACATTAGCAATTTAACAAAATTTAACCTTTCACTTTATAAAAGTCAGAATGTAAATAAATCCAAATGGCAAAACAACAACACTACCTATCTGATTTAATTCACACCACTCTCTAAACACAGTATTCGGTGGAAAATATTTTTTTAATGAAAAGTGTTGTGGCTGCAAAATCATTACAGTTAATACTGAACATTAAGAAACTTACAAAACATTACGGAACCTTATAAAATTTCACCTTTAACTTTATAAAATTCAGAATGTAAATAAATCCAATTGTCAGAACAGCACTACCTATCGGATTTAATTCAAAATATTCTCTAAACACAGTAGTTCGTTAAAAATACGAATTTTAATGTAAGAACAACACTAAGCTACGACGCAAGTAACTGATATGCGAAAAAGTAACAAAATAAAAAAAAATTCCTAGAATCCGATCGCAGCATCAACTACCGGATTTGACTGATAAACCAAAAATTAAAAAAAAAACTTCTAAAACGCGATCGCAGCTCTGCCTACCGGACCCACACGCTGCCTACAAGACCCAATTGTGAACCTTAACCATCCCAAGATCAACAACATAAATAAATTAAAAAAACATTTTCACTTCAATACTGTACCTTACAAATTTGCACAATGTATATTTTTTAATTACACTTTAAAACGTTATTTCCATAAATAATAATATAATATTTCTCAATACGCGCACAATTCTAAACGCGATATCGTAGTGCTGCCTACTTGTTACTTAATCAGTTGTGATTTTGTTTACGTTGGCAATGCCATACGGGCTCTTTGTGATTGGTCGTTGTGTTTGACAGCGGCTATCTTGCATTGATCTGATTGGTTTTCCTTTGTTTACATTTCCATTTGATTTATTAGCCTCTTATTTATTAAAAAAACTGTTTTCTCGCGATTTTTTTGTAACACAGTAATAACACAAAATTACGAAATATTTTTCTCAATTTGATCGCAGCACCAACTGTCGGGACAAACTAAAATTAAAATAGAATATTAATGAATATTCAATACTGCGATGGTAGTGCAGTCTGCCGGATCCAATATAAAACACTCCAAAATCAACAACTACTTATAAATAAAAAATTAATTAAAAAAAAATTTTCCAGTGGACCAAATTGTGAATTTGAATCCCTTTGAACACACACAAAAAATTTCATCAAAATCGGTCCAGCCGTTTAGGAGGAGTTCACTTTCATACACACGCACACAACAAATATATATATATATATATATATATATATATATATATATAGAGAGAGAGAGAGAGAGAGAGTGTGTGTGTGTGTGTGTGTGCGCGCGCGCTCTCATGTGCGAGTAGTAAGGATGCTGATTTGGAGCAACCACCTTAACTTTATCTTAAAATACAGTAATTCTAACTTTGAATTACCTTAAAATAATTTTGAAGGACGGGAGTATGTGCATTTACAAACGAATATAATCATTTATTGATATTTAGATCTTCTAAAGAAGTTGATTTTAATAAAGTCAATTGTTTAAAAAAATCTCAGCGGATTGATTTGCATTTAGAAAAACACCATTATTCCTAATTTAAACAATTACCTCTGTGCTGTATTTAACATTACTAAGTTCTACGGTAACTAGTAATTTGTTTTCATCAAACGGGAAAGAAAATAATCAGCAAAGGTTAATTCCCAACATTTGCCTTTATGTTCCATTTTTTTATTATACAAGTAAATGCTTTAACACACCTAACCACTTTTTTCAATCTAATATCACCAAGTCAAGGCATCAGTTATTCCATTTTTCTCTTTTAATGCCATCCATTTTTCATAATCAAAGATTTCTTTGTAATCTTTTTGTTTACAAGATGTTTGTCTTCTCTTGTTATTTGATTATAAGTTACAGCTACTGACTTAGTTTCTCTTTCAACCGTTTTGCGCATAAAATTCATATCCATCACTTTTGAATTTGTATAGATCAAAGTAAATCCTTTTATCTTAACCACAAACTTGCCTTTTAAAATTGTGTAAGCATAACTCTTAGGACCCGTTGAAATAATTCTGCTATGTAATTGATACCTGCTAATTAGTCTGTCCATTTGCCAAGCATAGTCAGGTCTCCATTATATTTCACCAACTTCAATATGTATAACTTTTGTATTACATTACACTAAAATTTCACCAAATCTATTTAATATATCGTACAATCTTAATCTCGCATAGTTGTAGTGAAAGCTGCTACAAACACATTAGTAGTTTTCGGATCTTTTATAAAGTGATTTTTCAAGTTGCGTGTTATATGTACTATATTATCAATTAGTAGTCTGAAGTTTGTTTTGTCCAGACTATCATCTAAAATTATTTAATTAAATGCCCACGCATCATATACATGCAAGGTCTGATTCGTAATCATGCTAATTAAAGAGTTTTTCTATCACGACAATATCTTAATAACGGCCCCTGGCCGGTTTGGTAAAAGTATGAACATGAACATGATTAAACCCTTTTGTAAGGTATTATTGGACAGTAATAGTAACAGAATATCAAATACTATAACATGAAATTATAAAATTTTCGCGGAGAAAAATCTCTAAATTGACAGGGACAATTGACTCACGACAGGTTATCTTTAAAAAACATTTCAGGGATGTATCCTGTAATATTTTTAGATTTTAAAGACCTTAGTTGTGACAGTTATGAAACATTTATCGGTATATTTAGAAAATTTCTTAGGATAAATTATGGTAGTCATGAATATCTCAGATTTAGTAATAAATTAAACGAAGAAAAGATTTTCTATTAATGAGTGCTACATGATGAGTAACATAAATAAACTGGATTATTTTATTTTACTTACTAGCATTCGGACGCTCACTGAACATTTAAACATTAACTTTGATACTAGATCAATAGCACTCATCGGTGAATTGGACAGACCGATCCAAGAAGTAATAACCGAATCAGGGACAGACAACAAAATGATTTTTAAGTTCATTATGAAATTCATTTCTTCAACTGTAAAAAAATAACTATATGTAGAAAAAGCCTTGATTAAAATGCGTTAGGGCTCCTCACCACATATGTGAATAATGTCCAGATAATAATATTCTTGAGTGACCTTAGATTTTCCAAGTTTTATGAAATAACGGAAAAAGAAGTAATGTTTTGCTCAAAAGATTGAATGCTTCAGAGAAAACAAATGATGTTAAGCATTGGTACGATTGGTTCAATGCGCAGGGAAGCAATATTACGATTTATATGTTTGTTATAATAAATTACTTAGAAAAGTATTCGCAAGTTTTCTACAATTATTGGGCTGAGTCAAGAAGACTGAAACATTTACATAAGTTATTGACTTATGACGTAATAAGAAAAATCGAGTTATTGTAGACGATTATGAAATCTCAATGAAAGGCATCACAATAAAATATCAGGAAGTTTTAAATGTAGATGATATTGAACGTTTAAGAAGTGTTTTGAATGGAAATACTCACATTACACACAGTGATTCAGATCTATTCCTTCAAAACCTAACTAAATAAGGATTACTTAAATGTTATGAACAACAAATACGGTGAAGTTACTATTCGCATACAAAAAATGGAGATAAAAAGTGAAATATGTTGCATAACAAATAGTTACTTTATTTAATCTTACCAGAGCAAGTTTACAAACTTTTATGAGCAGTATATTGCTCTTCCTTATATATTTAATCGCGTTACAATAAATAATATCAATAAGAAATATATTTCTCTCATTGATGATTTTTTTTTTAAAACTTATATAACAACAGAGAAGAAATATCTGAGATTGAATTTTCAGCTTGATCTATTCTTACCCCTCATAACATCAAAATTATTTAAGGAAGTTTCGCGAAAAAACGTGCCTGATGATGTTATTTAAAAAAAATCTAAATCAAAATACCATTTTAATTGAATAGAAGAAGGAATTGAAAACTTCTGATAAAGTTACTTAACAAATATTATATCGACGCTACTAGGAAATTCTAGATAAAACGTCTGACGGTAACATGAGTATCTCTAGGAATATATTTAAGTAATAAAGGTCACTGTACAATGCCAGTTTTAGTAAATAGTACACACATTAATAACGTATTCTCTGTAACTAGCATCACTGTATCCAAAAAAAAAAAAAAATTCATGAATGTATTTAGTATAAGAGTAAGTACAGTAATAACATATTTAGTCATGTTATAGCGGTAAATCAATTGATCGTAAAAAATAATTACAACTACAACTATTTTCAAAATCTTGTTGATTGTATTTAAATTTTAATGTTTGGTTTTTATTATGTTCTCCTAATTAATTTACTACCTTAAATTTTACGTTTAAAATACATCCGTCAAACTATTACAATTTCCAGGCATTTAATTAACGTTTAGTTAGCGATTTATTAAAGGTTGATTGATCGCTTTTTATAAACTCGTGTTTACCATTTTTAACAGTTGATTTCCGTTGTTTTAGTTGATCGAATAAACAACAATAAATAATTTTTTTTGTTTAAAGGTATTTTAGATAAGATTTTTTTTTTTAATTTGTAAAATTTTTTTTAATTGTTATATTCTCAGATTTTATAGAATTGTGGTCATTTAAAATAAGACTGATATAATTTTTCTCTAATACTTTTATATAATTTATCACTGAAAAATTCTCTCTATCTGCTAATAGAATTCTATATATTCTGTGATATGTTTACGTAATTCTAACTGTTTGAATAACTCATTGTACCCCAAATTTTAGTAGCATACAACAATATCACTGTAAGAAACTGTATGCACTGTTTTTTTAAATATTTCATCTATTGCCAAATTTTATGCGTTTTTATGTGATTTTATATTTTTAATTGTTACATATATAGCTTAAGAGAAAACGTTTTTATCTATTATGCAACCTAGGTACTGCTGTATTTGTACGAACCAACAGTTTTAATAGTTTGACAGCTACAAATCTCATCAAGGTGAGATCTTATGGGTTTTGCTAGAAATCTCTGTTTAAAAGTGGTCAAATTAAATATAGCCAAAATTTATTCTATGTAGTAAATATTATTCAAAAAAATATTGATAGCGTGGGCATGGATTTTTGTATATTATTTGATGAACTAAAATGATGATTCTCCTTCACGTTTAATGATAATGTATGAGTTACAGTGGAATTTAGTAATGTTAGACAGCACAGAGATACTTGCTCGAATTGGCAGTGATGGTGTTTTAACGCAAATCAATCCATTGAAATTTTTGATACTATTGAATCTATGAAAATCGAATTCCTTAGATCTTTTTTTTTCATTTTCCTACACCCCTGGACCGGATCTACAGTCAAGCATGACTCAGTCCAGGGGCGTGTCCTCAAGAAGATCGAAGTCAAACGTGGCTTTCCGAATGCCATAGAAGAAGGCCTGCGGGTCACTGTGATTCCTAAGGGCCAATGGAGGACGAGTTGCTGCTACACGGATGCTATTACAGCTGTATTACAATTGCTGGCCTTTGTGGGTGCTTGCTGCAATTTTATTCGCTCCGTGTTTGTGTATTATGTAGAGGTTCCTCGTGTTTCTTGTTTTGTTACTTTTGTTCGTGTTGCTAGTTTATTACTTTCGTTGTTTTTCGTTTGGTTATTTTAAATTTTTTCCTCGTTTATTTCGTTATTTTAGTTTTAGTTTTACGGTTCTTAAATGACCGCCATTTTGTTTTAGGCTCTAGGAAACTCTTTTAAACTTGGAAAACTGACGGTGTTCTGGTGCCTAGCCATGTTTTTAGACTTCTCGGCACGTTTTTCGTGAGAGTGCGCTGTCTTTTTACGGTTTTTGTTGGTAATTACTTTTTAAAACTGTTTTTCTTAGAAGAACTAAATATCAGTAAATGCACATGTTCTTTTGACGGGCTGCGATTCTTCAGAATTAATTTAAAGTTATTCAAAGTCAAAATTATTTTAAGAGAAAAAAGAGTGGAAATTATTTTAAGATAATTCAAAGTAAAACGTGTTTTAAAAGAAAGTTAAGGTGGTTGCCACCTTAACTTAGTCAACATCCTTACTACTTGTTTATATATATATATATATATATATATATATATGTGTGTGTGTTTATGTGGGTGGGTGGGTGAGTGTGTGTGTGTGTGTGTGTGTATTTGCTTCAATATCAGTCTTGAAACTTTGTAATTTGTTTCTAAAATTGGATCAGTTGGGATTTCTATCAACACACACAGTTAGTATTTAATACAGTTGGTAATACAGTTGGTATTTAATGAATACACATTTTATTAATTAAAATCTGTTGATAAAAAAAAATAAATAAAGACCACTTTACAAAAAAATAATTTCACAAGTTAACACCAGCTATCAGAAGTAGTACAGAGTTTACTGTTAGTGGGATTTAAGTCAAACGAATCATTTTGCAGAGTTTCATAGCTCCTTTTTACAATTTTGTTTTATAATAACTGTGTTATATTGTCGTCAGCAAATTTTATAATAATAGAAAAGTTATAGAGAAATTGAATCTCATAGATTTATTACTAGGTGAGTTGCAAAAGTAATCTAAGAGAAAAGAGGTTAATGAGAAAATAAATATTAAGTTCAGGATACTTTAGAAGAAGGAGAAATTTATTTAAATAATAAAATATAGATATGAAAGCTAAATAAAATAAGATATTAAAATGGGTCGTCTTAAATATAGAAACAGGAAAAATAGATGGAAATCTTATAGGCATTTATAATCTGATTTTACAGACAAATTTTGAAAATTACTTGTGGATGGATCAATTATATGCCAAATTGAAGAAATCTTTAGACGAAGTGAAGAGAAATTTGTGGCTGACTCGTGTCAAGAGAGGTTCTAGTTGGTCGTTCATGTCTTATTAAGACATTAAGACTAAGATTATACAGTGAGATCATTTTGTCATACACATCATGATACTAAACACTATAATTGGACTATAATAAATACTATTATTATGGAATATAATACATGAAGGAAATCAATACATTTGATTTGCTTCATGGAATGTATTTATGCACAACTGTTAATGTCTTGCAGCAAGTGTTAGAAAAGTCCACCATTTTCCTGAAGGCAGGTCCAAACACTTCGCACCATATTTTTTGAGATGAATTCCATTAGCCCGAATGTTTTACGAAGGGTGGTAAAAGTTATGGTGCAAAGGGTTCGGAACTGCCTTCAGGAAAATGAAGGACATTTTCAACACTTGCTATAAGACATTAACAGTTGTGGATAACTGCATTCCGTGAATCAAATGAAATGATCTCTCTATTATAGTCCATAACTGAACTATAGTGTTTAGTATCATGATGTGCACGATAAAAATTATCTCATTATATAAATAAATAATTATGTATACAGGATTAGAAAGTATAGTGCAGTTATTAGCAGAGAATAGAAAGAAATGGAGAATAACATTAAACCAGCTAATTGTATGTTAATAAAAAAAACATGTATTATGTAAACTAATCAACTTCAACGATTTTTAGTAGATTTGTTAAATAAAAATTTTATATTCAGTTTTTAAAAGAATTAATTTAATAAAACCCAGACACACAATTTTAATAATTCTCTTCAAAGTACACATTGTCTTATTTTATGTATCGAATTACAATTTTAATTAAATTATTGCTAACGTTTTTTTATACATTCCATTTTTTTGTAATAAGTATAAATAATTAAATATTTATTTTGTAATTAAATTATTGAACAGGGTTATGGGATGAGTAATAATAATATTTTTTAGAAAAAACTTTTCACATAACTATTACCGATACTTTTATTTTTGTACAAACAGTAAATGGAGTATTAATTTTAATTAAATTTTATTATTTTAAATTTCGAAAAAAATTACTTTTACTCTTTTTTATTTTATTCATAGAATTCTATAAATAGATACCTGTAGTAAATTAATAAATAACAAATTTTTGTTTACAAAAACATTTGAAAAAAAAAAAAAAAATATTTTTTAAATTTATAATGGAAAACTTATTCATTTTAAAAATAATCAAAATATCGAATTTCATGAACAGAGTTTACATAGAGGCAGTGCAATACTTCTCTTGCCTGGAAATAAATTAAAAGACAGTTCTGTTACTGTTTGTACGCTTTTATTTTATTTATTTATATTTTGCAGATATTAAAATATTAATTCTTAAAACAGAATATATTTTAAAACTAAAAACTTCCTTCATCGGAATATTCCAAATAAATCTATATATAGATTTTCATTTAATTTAAACTGCAGCTTCTAGAAAACAATATTTAACTTATAATTTTTAATTAAAAATCAAACTCGATAATTTATTCAATATGGTACACAAATTTATTTTAGATATTAAATAACGAACATTTTTAACTAACAATTTTATTACTTAAAAAATTCTCCGTATTGTAGGGATCGTTCATAAAATGTACCCTGAAACTATATCTCCCATTGTTTCTTTTTATTCATCCGGTTCCCTTCAGTTTCACTGGCACCAGTCCATATTCCTACCCTCCGAAAAAACTCCTTTTATCCCCCCTCTGATTAACGTACTGTATGCAGTTGCATCGGCTGCGTTGTCCTAGTTATGTTAGTTAAAAACATCAATATCTCATTATTAAATACAAAACATGATTATAACAAGTGCAATAAAACTTATAGCTAAGTACCTTAACTAAAGCAACAATTGTTTAAATCTATTTCTCATTTTATTCTATTCATAAATTACTATCATTTATCCTAATGTCTGAATTTCAAAATCAATATTACTTGAACATTTTTATAATTTCTACGATTCCATTATTTTATTTAAGAACATTAAACGAAAAATATTCAACGAGGAAAACTTTTTTAACACTATTATGTATATAGAATCTACTATAATTTGTGATTCTACTAAAACTGAACTATACACGCCTAGTTTTTAAAGCATTCCTCACTCTTATATCAAATATTTATTTTTTAGAAATCAACCTTTTCTAGAAGTACACATTTCGTTTTAAAAAGATTTTGAAAACTATTGGTGAATACTAGCAACAATATTTGCCAATATTTTATAGTACCTCTTGCATAACATCATAACTTCTCAACTGAAAAACAAAAAAAATTAAAATTAAACGTAACAAAATGTGACAAAAATAATCTATTTTTCGATATAAGTGCTTGAGGTGTACTATAAAGTACTTTTGAAATGAGCTGTGAAAAAAGAAATTAAATGGTCGACATCTTGGTTACGGTAGTAAACTGAAGTTATTTTTTTATGTTAAAATTTATTCTTTTAATGCTATTTAAATTAATATATTATATACTTTCCCTTTCTATTTAAATTTTTCATTGACTCCAACCATAAGAAGATCACGGTTGCTTGGGGGTTTGGTAGTTTCATGCGATTAGACTCTCTACGTGCGCGCGCGTGTGTGTAGAGAGCACAAATTTAATAATACATCAGTAGAGTTGACATTAACTTCATTAATTTCCAACAGTTTAATTCAATTAAAAGTAATTTTTTCGATAACTATATAAGGTTCTAAAAAATTATTTAAATCAAACACCAATTCCCATGGCAGAGTGGTAGCGTCTCGGCGTTTCAACAGGGGTTCCCGGATTTCAATTACTGTCAGATATGACATTTTTCGTATGCTTTAAATTTTCATTTTCATTTTTTTACGTAGACTTTTTTTAAGTTTCTGTGGTGAATTAATTCATCGATTAAAAAACGTCATTGTAGTACGTTTGTTACAACAAATTTATTAAAATATTAATTAAAAGAAAAGAAATTAAAAAAACCCTTATAGCAACGTAAATTACTTTAACAGATTATATATATATACTCTTAAAGTAATTTACGTATATATTTACATACAGAGTGTATCACGAAGTTCACCTGGAACTTTCATAACCTATTCTACTTGTGAAAATAATGAAAAAAGTTCATATGTTCTGAAAAGCTTCATTTGCGAGTTACAGCTTGTAAAAAATTTCACTTGGTTTCAGCTTCCCCGATAAAATGAAGTTGTATTGACATTTTTAGAACGTTAATTAAGGAGCAGTATTAGTAATTTATTATGGTATTTGACGTGAAAAATAGAATAAAATAGGTCCCAGAAATGTATCTGCAGCAGGTTTTGAGAAATCTGGACTGAAAACCAATAAATTGCAGTAAAAATCCCTAGTTTTATGTTTGACGTAAAATACATTTTTTATATGGGTAATAAAACATTTAAAAATACTAATACTTGAACATTTATTATAAACTGGTACTTATAATGTACGGTGGTCTAGTGTACTGTTTCTAAATAAAATTAGAATTTTTTTAACTTTTCTTTGTTTTATTCAACTTATCTTATAACATTTTTTTCAGAATTAAATTATCTATAATCTTTCTTAAACGTTTTTTGTGTTTATTATCTATCTAAAAACGTTGCTGTACGTCAAACATAAAAAAAGAGGGATTTCCCTAATCTATTGATTCCCACGCAAAATTTCTCAAAACCTACGGGGGATACGGTTCTGGGATCTACTTTATTCAATTTTTTGGTAAAAAAACCATAATAGATTACTAATTCTGTTCCTTAATTAACATCCTAAAAATTTCTGTACGATCTCATTTTACCGGGGTAGTTGAAATCAGAGCGAAAAATCTAACTAGTCGTAACTCACAAACGAAGCATTTTAGGACATATGTTTATATGAAACTTTTCCATTATTTTCACGAGTAGGATAGGTTACACAAGTTCCAGTGAAATTCGTAACACACTCTCTCTCTCTCTCTCTCTCTCTCTCTCTATATATATATATATATATAAATTCATGTATTTTACAAAATTGTGATAAATCTATGTATTCACTTATTTTTTAATTCAATTACTAAAGGAAGTCAGGCACAAAATTTTAATGACAACCATTTTAGAACTTTCAGAGGTAAAATTTCAAACATTTTTATTTTTTAGAAGATATTGTTGGATAAATGTAAACAAAATTTTATTAAAACATCTCAATCCATTGATAACAAATATATTTTTATTTTAAAAAATACAAAATGGTGTACAGAGGGAAAATGAAGCGAGATATGACGTGTACTTATATGAAACAGTAAGCAATAGGTAGAGTACTTATCAAATTCCATACATTTGCTTTAATTAACGAAGAAATCCCGTAGAAATATTTCCGTTTGATTCTAGAAACACGCGTGGCTGAGCAGAACGTATGCTGTTTGAAATTCTGTAATTAAACAAGGAATTTACGAAGTAAATAAACAATAAATAATAGAATAAGTAGTAGAAATAGCAAATGTATTATAATTTTAGACATTTTTAGTGACTTAATTATTCAAGTAAAATCAACTTTTGAAAAGTCATTTATTTATTTACTTCTCAACTGAAGGCCGAGAACAAATTTATATTTAATTTTTATGATGAAAGATGATTTTTTAGCGACAGAAAATTAATAAGACTGATTGGAAAAAAGTGCTGAAAGATGTTTTGATTTTATCGATGATGTTTTTTTTTTTTGATGTTAAATATTCTGCTCATTTCAAGAGTAGACGCTAATGTAAAATTTCCTTTAAAATACATCCACATACTTTTTTTACGTTGTCCTTTTAAAATATAAATGAAATAATTATATTACAGATAGATATGTTTTGATGAATAAAAATTTTACAACTGTTGTTTTCATGGTAATCCAATGAAACTAATTGTAAATACCATCCAAACTAATGATGTTATTAAATTCCAATCCAAACAAATAAAAAAAGACAACTCGATCAATGTTTTAATCATCGATTTGTAAAAAAATAATAAATACTTCTTTAAAATTGAATGATTTTGTTAAAAATATTTATTGTTACCTTTTTGGGTAAGTCAGATAAAATGGAAAGATATATATATTTATTTATTTATATAGCGTATTTGCCTTAATATAGGTTGAGGTATGTTTTCTAAATTTTCTCTCATTAGATGGGAAGGTTGATCTGTATGCCGGAATATATTTGGACTCGACCGGGCTTTTAAGTCGTTCCGTAGTTTATCTTCATTTCTATATTCGTGATGGGGGACTTAGTACAGTTTATATTATTAACTACCTTTAGTTATTATTACTATAATTATTATCATTAATAAAAGCACTTAATTAAGAATTTTTCCTTAAATATACTGAGTTTTTAAATTAGACTATAGGCAAATTTAAAGTACAGAATTACGTTTTAAAACTTTTAAAGAAAAGGTATGATTTACGCAGTTTTACATGGTAGTTTACGCAGTCAGTGAACGTGTTTAATTTTCCCATTTCCTGAAACCATATGTTTTATATTCCACTTATGTTAATTTTTTCTTCAAATAATTGTAAGTTAAACATTTATTTTTGGTGAATATTTGATAATTTTTTTCTATTTTGATGTAGTGATTTAATACAATGCTTATCCCTCTGGCTTATTATCCTACCTACATGTACAGTTAAGGATTATGAACATTAGAACGTGCAAGCTGAACACAGGTGTCCTTTACGTCAAGATTGTTGTATTAAAATTTTTATTACGATTCTATTTAGCAGGCCTCCGTGGCGTGGGTAGTAGCGTCTCTGCCTTTCATCCGAAGGTCCCGGGTTCTAATCCCGGTCATGCATGGTATTTTCACACGCTACAAAATTTCCATTCATCTCATTCTCTGAAGTAGTATCTAACAGTAGTCCCGGAGGCTAAAAAAGAAAAAAAAGAATACACTAAAAAATATATAAAATTTAAGCAAGTAAATCTCGAAATTAATTTCTTAATGGTGGTAAAATTTTATTTGTTGGAAATAAGAACTTCTATTAATTTTTCCCCGAAAATTAAATTCAAAAATAGGGCGTGGACCTATATACGGGATAAACGTATATTCGAACAAATACGGTATATATTTGTCTTTCGTTTCATCACTAAAAAGGTAGGCTATTAAGTGATTGATCTTTTCTCATCTATTTCACCCTCCCATTTGTTACCACCTACTTTTCGCTGATCACAATGAACTCACAGCGGGTAGGTTACTACTCGCTATAATCTTTCTCATATGTTATCACACTCTTTATTTTTAATCCATCAAGGAAGTCACGAAGGCGAACGGACATAATGTCGTTTCAATGATGCTGTGTGTAACAGAATAAGTCATCACGAAAAAATTAATTCCCACGAAGGATTTTTTAAGAACATTATTTAAATATTAAAAAATAATTATATATTTGGAATACAATTTTACAAACAATCCATCAAGGGATAAAATTTTTAAAAGTGTAATAGTGAATAGAAGTGCAATAAAAATGGAATATTTGTTTATATATAAATTGATTATCAATTATTCTACATATAAATATTAATCTCCGGAGATAGTTGTTTCTGAAATAAATTCACGTTAAAAAAATTTGTTTAATAATAGTTAAATATAACAATAAATTTTCTATCATAGGTGGATTACTTTCTAAATATTTTTGTTCATATTAAGTACAAAGCATCTTTGGAAGTTTAAGCATATTACTTCATTTTAAAGAGAGAAATCTACAACCTATCACAAAAAAAAACTAAATACTGTGGCTACGATTTATAGTTTAAGGAGTAGGATAAATTAAGATAAATTTCATTAGCGGTAACAGTTTATTGATCACAGCAAATTCTGTTTTCCATACTTTCCATTCAAACAATTAGAAATATAAGGCTCTTTATGATCACTCGACAGCTACAACATAGATCATAAATTTGTTAAAAAAATGACGTTAACTGTATACCAGTATTTTTATGGTGTAATTATACAGTAGATAGCATAGTGTATAGGATCAGTCAACGAACAGTAAATAAACCCACTGATCCTGAACCTCCAGAGATGGTTGGTCATCAAACATGAAGGACTGTGGTAAGAGCTGGCCCATTAACTTACCGTTTACGGGTACGGGTTTTAAGGCATTCCTGTGGACATGGACGCTATTACCCTACGCGGAGTCTATTAGGGACAGGAGGAGCAGAATATACGGTGTTCGTGTATGATCGATTGCTACAGCATAGCGAATCATGCCGGAGAGAATTTCACATGCTTACCCCCAAAGAATATCATTGGGACTATGTTGCAGACCGAGCGATCGTGATACGAGGTTTCCACGATGTTGGTTAAGATTATCCAGAAAAAAGATGGTGGAAGAGCTGCAGGAGTGAGAAATTCCTCGACAATCTCCCTTGTAGCTGTGTTCATATGAAAGCAGTTCTGCTCCAAGGTGGAAAACAAATTGCATAACGTGTTACTTGAATTTCTTCCATAGTTATCCCAAATGACGAAAAATTTATATTTCGTTCCATAAATTTTTTTTGTAGGTTTGTATTTTATAGCAATTTCCAATCGTCAATATTCAGTTTGGGTTCAAATTTTTTTCTAACAACAAATAACTTTATACTCTAAATTTCAGAAATATACAGAATCGAATCTTTTTCCATTATCTAATCTTAAAAAAAAAATTTATTTTTTATAACCATCATTTTCTGGGATGTTCTGTTAATTTAAATATATATTTTTGAAAATACCATAAATAAATGAAATACTAACTTATTCTTAATTAGTGATTTCAGTCATTTATTATTCTTTTATTGAATTCATTTAACCATTATTAATTTGTATTTTTTACCCTACTAAAATAATATAATATAAAAAACTGTGATAGGAAACTTTTTTCCTATCAAAAGGATTTTGATAGGAAAATGATTGTACATTTTTTTTGGTGTAAAATATCCGACCTAGTTTTTATTGTGAATGTAATAAATGTAAAACAAGTTAAAGTTCAAAGAATACCATTCGTAGCCGCTTTCTCAATTCATATTGATTTGTGACAGAGAGTTCTAAGGTTATATTTAGGGCTTTTCTGACCTTAACATTTTGAATCTCTTTATTGCAATTTCGAGAGATGCTTACATGATGAGTAGAAATTCACTAAGCATTGGTTTTGGGGAAACTTAAATTTTCTTTTTCATTTGCTTAGATTTCAAAAGTGTTGATATGATTTTTAAGTTTGGGAGCTTGATATTCTCCTGATTATGTTAAAAAATTTTCTTTCAGAGCCAAGTTGAGTGTAGAAATCTCCTAGCAAAATTTTAACGTAATTTACTGGGATTTTGAAGATTTTTTTTCCAAAATATAATATATACTTACAAAAATCGATATATTTTTTTTAAATAAGAAAAAATTCTTCAAGAATCTTCCAGTTTGATTTTAGGAAGAAGATAACCGAATAGAACGGTTATGATAAAAATTCTGCAATAAAACAAAGGTCGAAATGAAAAATGAGCGATAAATAGCAGAACAAATAATTTATTATTCATTTATTATAATTTATTATCATTTCATTTATTTATATCATTCATTTATTATCATTTATTATAATTTAACATTCTTCAAATTATTTTATTATTTCAAATAAAAATACCTTTGAATACGTTGTCTCTTCAACGTGTTTGAACACGTTGAAGAGATATTTACTTATCTACTTCTGAACTGTGGAGTATAAAATTCAGCTAGCAAATTATTTTTTCAGTGAACTCAATTTTGTAGCGACAGAAAAAGAAGTCTGACAAAGCACTGAATCCAAGTTGTTAGGCGTACTGATTTTGTTCACTGAAGGTATTAAAGGAAATGTGCTGAAGTAGTAGTTTAGGAGCAAAATCAACCACTGTAACCAACTTATTCTATACTAACTTTTTCCATGGATGACATTGGCTCCAAATTCTTAATATTTGTATTTACTTAACAAAATTTAACTTATCTCACATAGTAATAATCTTTCTTAAATAAGTGATGTTAAAAAAATGGACACACATTTATTTAAATCGTATCAAATATTTAACTCATTTAAGTAGGTTCGATAATGAATATCATCTCTAAATATTATTACCATAAAATGTCAAACATTTGTACTTAAGAGAATACAAAAGTGTTACATTAAATAGAATAAGTTAGTTTTGCAAAACGTAAATAATAGAATTAATATTAGGAACATGTCTTGAGGTTTGTAATAGCGAATCGCGCAACGTTTTAATAAAAAATATCCCGGTTAACAGACTGAAGAAAATTGACTGTAATGTGGTATTACGAATGTAATTAATGAAAAACGTAAATCTGTAAAAAAAATTATTTGTATGAAATTAAAAGAAAAAAATTATTAAATTTTCTGATCTTTATAACATGATTCTACTTTTAACCGAATAAAAAAATTAAACATTATCCTCTATGAAACGTTTTGTCCCTACATTTCTTTACATAGACTTCACGCTCACTATATAATCGCATAAAATACGCTCACTTTCACTGTCCGTATACAATAGCATCCATTTACACGTTATGTTATATTGAAAATACCTGTTATTTCTTTTGTACTTTGAAAAATTTGCGGGCTAATTTTCCTCTGAAATGTTTCATAAATTTGTTTGCTACTTTGTTTATCTGCCGGTTCGTGTTTTCATTGTTTCTTGATAGATAATCGGATATAAATAGAATTTAATCAAAACTTGAAGGATTATTTTATCTAAGCTTCATATACTGAGGCATGATATAACTGTTAAAATATATTTCTCTCCCTTGTTTATTAATAAAACTATAATAATTTTTTTTCTTAGCGAGGCTCCTCTTTCTATCCCTATACCCTGCCATTTCCTCCTACAAGTGTCCCCAAACAAGCAGGTTAAAAAATATAATGGGGGAAAACTATACAAGGAAAACAACTGTAAACCTTTGAATTCTGTACGAATTCAATTTATCAAATAGTAGAACAAATAACAGACAAACATAAAATATCTAACGAAGAAACATAAAACGAAAAATTATAACACAATAATTATAATACAAAATTATAATACAAACGTAGGATAAGACAAATTTTTAGAGTTTACTCGCTGATGATAACATTATTGAAGTTTCCGTAATTGCATTTTAACATTTCTTATGTTACAATTAAAGAAATCATTGCGTTCCGCAAACTCATTTGAAATTATAGCACATCTTGCTACAGGGGCTATGATCGAATTATCCGTACAGAAAACTACTTGTAATGTCGAGGATTATCATAAGGTACTTTCAGTCCAGTCAGGGAGACGAATCCTTCTACATGCGAGTGCAAAAATTGTACAACAAAAGTGCAGCGGCCTTTTTTCAGCGCCCGTGCAAAGAATTTAATGTTAATTCATTGTACAGTTCAATGTAAAAAAGAGGAACAATAAAAGATCTGTTTATAAGGATGTGAAACAAACGTCTTTTAGACTGCTTCAATCTTTTCAAAAATATATGCTCGGTCTTAACTCCATATAGTCGAGCTATACTCCTGAACAGATAGAATAATAACCAGAAACAGTCTTGACTAGAGTAATTGGTCTCAAAAAACTACGTCCATTCCATAAAATCAGACATAGTCCTCCTCGCCCGGGTTGTGATGTCGGTAATATGCTGGGAAAACAGATGTTAAGAATCTAAATTAATTTCTAAGTCCATGATACTATCTACTCTGGTTATGATAGATTGGCGCAACGTATTCCTATATTCATATTTAACAACAAGAGTCTTTTGGCTATACGATATTACTGCAGTCTTCCAGTAGTTAAGTTGCATCTTATTGTTTTCAGACTGTTCTACGATACGACCGATATCATATGGAAGTATATTACGATCATGAATTTATCTCTAGATAATAAAAATTTGACCTTACTTCAAAATTCGGAGAACCTTAGGTAATGTCTCTTTAACCCCGTTCTATTAAATTTACAGTGAAATCTCTTCTTAGACTTAGGGCAGAGATCAAAACATCTGGGAACCAAGATGGAAATTTTCTGAACTTCAGCTTGAGCTCAAGAACAAATTTATCCGTAGATTGGGTGATTATGTTACTGAAAACCTCCGCAGTAACTCCAGGATGACAGTCATTGTAGACTGGATCCCAATCGGTGGCTGTCGCAGCACGGCATAATAAGAAAATAAGCACGGCGATAATCACGCACTAAATTATAATCCAAATTCTTAATCTCGCCGTAAACTTCATCTGCAATAAACAGCAAGTCGTGAGGTCATTCGGTGAAACCAAACAATCAAATTCCGGAGACATAACAACAGCAGTACTGGAACGGACTAGATCCAGTATTGATCTTCCCATAGGTGTAGATGGAGATGAGTTAAGTTAAGCTACAAACATGATGAAATCAAACATGGCTTTAACCTTCCTCTTAGCATAGAAATTAATACCGTGCTCCTGAGTAAGGGTTTTCCAATCGACATTGGGGATGTTAAAATCATCAGGAATAACCACATGGTGACTACTAATATTTAAGATCTCGTGAAGTCTTTCCAAGTAAGACTAAGAGCAAGGGGTGAATAATCAGGACTGAAGTAACGATATTAGAATCAAGAGATTGAAGCAATCTGTCATACTAACTTTAATCCAAATGCGGTCCTCAGCAAATTCAAGGTTAGCTATACTGAAACTTTTTAATGTAAAATTGATGGCAATTAAAAATCCAACTAAATTTCATTCTAACAGATTATCTGTGTTTTAAAAAATTATTTTCTACAATAGCTAAGAGAGAGGTTTCCATCCTACTACAAGAACACATTTTTAAAAATTTCTCAATGTGATTTATTATAAATTTTATAACTAAAGACTATACGCTTAGAAAAACTAAAAACTTATAGTATTCTTTTTACAGATGCTCAATAATTTTTTTTTAAATAAAGGATTAATATCAATACCCATGTTAATGGAAATTCAGTAAAAATTGCATCCAAAATCATCATGACCTAATTGGTTAACGATTTTCTTCATATCCCTAAAAAAACAGAATACATTCAAATGGTTCAAAACAATTTTAAATCCGATTTATCTAATGAGAAGGTTAGAAGGACTGATAAAATTATATATATTAAAATGTAATATGATAAAAAATTTGTTTATCTCCTTTCCATTAAAGTTGGTGGAAAATTCAAAACGTAAACGAAAATTTGCTATACTGCAAAATTAAGAAAAGAGATTTTATCTTGATAAATATTTAGCAGATAATTTTAATGAAAATGAAAAAATTAGCTTGTGAGTACTATTTGTAATTGAAAAAAAAACTTGGATATACTTTTTGTAATACAAAACGTTTATACGAATGAAATTTCGATTGTGCTAATGGGTTAAAATTCTTGTCATAAATAAACTTTTTTCAACTTCAATTTTATAGAAAAAATGAATTTTTATTAAAAAAAAAATGAATCCGCATATCTTGGTGGCGGAGTGGTATCGTCTCGGCCTTTCATCCGTGGGCCACGGGTTCGAATCCCAGTCAGGCATGACATTTCTCATACGCTAAAACATTCGTCTCCATATTCTCAGTTATAAGTTTCTTTGTAAGCTTCTGAGGTGAATTAATTCATCAAGCAAAAAATTATATTAAGAGATAAACTATAAATTATTGAGTTATTAAACAATGTTGAATAGATCGTTTAAAACCATTTATTTTTTTCAAATTCCGTTAAACTCTATCCGTTAAATGTGTCAATTTAGGATATATACACAAGAAAATTAATTATTGATCCAATCATCATCTAATAATTTCTAGTTTATTGATATGTAAAGCAAGTTTAGCAACGTTACTAGTGTGCAAATTAGATCATTAGATTACCTTCTAGATAACAGTGATAGTGAATTTAGTTATTAATGTAATAACACTATATTTTACGTAGAATATGTAAATAATATACAATCTATTATTAAGGATATTGTATTAAGTTGTTTATGAGGCTGACAAGCGATCCTTATTAAAATGCATTTTACATATTAATAACAAGCAATTTTGCTTATATTCAGAATATCCCGGAAGGTGTTGAACTAACTTAAGTACATCACAAAAAGCAAATAAGTTCTTGTGGACAAATGCTCTGTCGCTTAATTTTTAAGTCAGCAATTTTGTGTTTTTTTTAAATAAAAATTTATACCGTAATAACGGACTAAGATATTTTAATAAAATTTAGTATACGTGTATATCAAAGTAAAATTTCTTATAAAATAAAATAAAAATATTTACGGAGTAAATATTAGTTTTAACAAATTATATTTCATTAAATAGAATGCTAAGCCTTTTATGGTAAAGAAGATGAAACCTCATTAGTTCAGTTGGTTGGTAAACAGCTAATATATGACGGAAATTATTAAAGAGAATCACAAAAACTTCTCAGTATGTCAATTTTGTGCCTGTTTTCACTTCCTTCACTAACTGAATTAAACGTAATTAATAATAATTTCGATAACAAGACATAGATCAATAAAAGTAATATATACGGCGCTATTAATGACTAAAGATTTTAAAGGAAGCCATTTTAAAAATGTTAAACTTATTTATTTTGTAGAGAATGGTGTTGGGTACATTGAAACCAAATTTAATTTAAATATTTCAATCAATTCTTAATATATATATTTTTATTAAAAAAAAAAAAAAAAAAAGGTTGCCCTGAATTAGGTAAGGCCTCTTGAATGGTTCCTCAACGCCAAAGCGGTTCTTTTGTATATAGTGAATTAGTCAAAGTCGAATGACTATTAAAGGGGTACAGTTTAGCCAAACCAACAAATGCTAATGAACGCAAGTTAGATTTTCTCTTGACTGTTGGAGAATGTTTATAGTCGTATAGGATAGAAAAATGATTGCGGTGTTACTATAAGGATAAAATGACAGGAGTCACATATTCAATTCGTTGTTCAAGTTTCCTAATGTTATTCCCAGGGGGAAATAAAGGTTGTGCCTTTGGTCGACGCTTATTAGCTGAGTACCTCCTTCTTAATATATATGCGTAATATGTCTAAGCTTGTAATACAAGAAAAAATATATAATGAATAACGTAAAGTGTTTTACGGTTCTTTTAAACTATAATATTTAAATGGAGATACTTTATCTTAAGAATTACAAAGATTAATATTACGAAAGATTTATTTACAACTTAATCCTTAAATTACTTGTAAATATAAATTATAGAAGTAGATTACTAATGCATTAAACCAGTTTAATTTCTACTAGAATAAAGAAAACAGGCATCGAATTTTATTAACAAATGTTTACAGTTAACAGTTGTATACACAGTATACAACTGTTACGTGAGTTGTATTAACAGTTGTTTACTGTTCAGGTAAACAACTGTACAAACAATTAAAGGTTTATTAATGTGTCTTACACTTATCTGAACTGACTGCACTCTTTTTCTGACATATATCCCGGATTTCCAATAGTTTTGACGGAAATTTTTATTTCTTTCATAACATATTTTCCCGCAAACGTTCTTAAGTGAAATAAAATTACACGCACGAATAATGAAATATATATTTTTTTAAATATGTGGTTATGTGTTTCACTGATAAAAAAAATATACTACCTTTTCTGAAAAACGAAAGTATTTTTAACGCTATATATTTTTTTTATATGCTTTAAATAAACTGAGTAACTTAGTTTATTTATAAGTAACACATTAATTAATAAGATTTAATATGGTATAAGACACGATTTATCCCAACAGTTGTTTCGTAACTCTTCAAAGGCAAAACTTTTATTTTATAGCAAATAATATAATCATATTTATCAAAAAAATATTACAGTACTTAATTTTACTTAAAATACTCAATAAATTTCATTTTTACTACGAAAAGTGATAATTCATTTTGTAAAACCATTCTTATATTCCAATGAGCTTTGTTATACGAATTTGTAATTATAATTGCTAATTAATGTATTAATTAACTGAAGATTAGTATTAAATGGGTTCAAATTCCAATTTTACAATTAATTGCTTGTTACATTCATTTTAATTTCTATTAATAATTCTTACTGACTAATTAACCTAGTTCAGAAATTTAATTTGTATAAATTTATTCATTTTTTTCTCCGTCGATTTCCCCGCCCCTTGGAGCCGGATTCGCGACTAAGAGTAAGCTCAGCTCCAAGGAGTGCTATAGCCTCAAAATACCTCGGAAGGACAAAAGGCCGCGCCCAGGCAGACGGGAATCGGTCTTGCTTGCTTGCCATGTCTCAAGTGAGGGATCCCAAAGGGTTCCCCTCACCAGGACTCCGGTTTTAACGCCTCGCTTCTAACAAGGTATCCCAAATTGATCCCGAACTGGGACTACGGTCTTACTTTCCCCCCAGCTGCACTGCAAGATAGTCCCACCCCTGAAGATGAGACGCCAGAGCCTCCCACCCCTCCCGGATAAGGCTGTCCCTTACAGATAACACAGCGCAGCTGTGTGCAGGTGGGGTCACCTTCATCCTGCATATTTTATGTCCGTGCGATCTACATGTCACACAGAGAGGTTAATGTGTGTAGTCCCTCCTCACGCGGCCGACCATAACGCAGGCAAAACAATGAAACAATGACCACTTCGGTTTGGACCAAGAGAACATTTTACCCTATGCTCTGCACCTCAACACCAAAAGCAAAGGTCATCTGACGCACGTCGAGTCACCCGGCAGGCTATACAGCAAATGCGGATGCGCCCATCGGATAGTAGTTTCCCCGCAAGAAGAGGTGGCACGGCCAAAGTGACCACCTGTGTTGACCCGTAGGCCGGCCGCAAAGACAGAATTACCACGGACACTGACTACCCAATGACCTTACGAATTTCCTTCATGAATTCATCCCTCGTTGTGCCACCCTTCCCAATTAATGCTGCAGTAGTGCCCTCGACCTTCTACACAATGTCTCCGCTGAGTTGTTCTGCAACACCACCGTCAGCACATACCCGGAGATGCAAGTCTTCTTCTTGAACCTGCCTTGTGGATAGACTCCCGTCTCCCTCTGGCGACACCGTCTCTTTTACGAAGCCAAGGAGGTCGGCATAGGTCTTCTCCTCTGCCTTAACTACAACCGTGGTGGTCGGTAAACCGGGCGGTATCTTCTTGCCGTTAGATATCTGCGCTGATGTCAAAGTGAAGAGATGAACAAAGTGCTTCATCTCCATCCGCCTGGACACGTACTCTACAGAGCGCCGTAAATCTGACCGGAACGCCCCGAAGATCCAGAGAAGCAAACCGGGTGATCTCGTAGCTCCTACAAAATATGTGGGACTGATCTGCATAAGACCGAAGCCATTTAACGATCACCAACCGCGGTATCAATCACTATAGTGTAGTCCGTCTTTTCACGATCAATTGTACCGCCCCTGACTTCTCCAGACAAATTACGGGCAGAAGACTGCCCTGAGGACCTGACTCCCCTTCAGCGTTCACGCGCGCTAAGTCCCGGATCCACGGGGCCTTAACCTATAAATCGGCTCATATCGCGAGTGATCGACGCCAGCAGCCAGATCCAAAATCCACGCGGACCCCACTCCCTCCGTCAAATCAGTAATGTCCTGTACTAGTGTAGAATATTGAAAAACCTCTTCTGGCCAACCGCTCAATATCCACGTCTGCCACCCCAATGTCAACCGCCCAGCGAAGTTCATCAAGTGTCCAGGACTCGGGACGCTTCAAGCCTCCACCCGGATTCTGTGACGCCACATCGCCGACTATATGGTACGTTTGAGTGGCCTTCACCGTCATCGTCAGCCGGGTAGAAAGTCCCGCATGTTATTCCCGAGGTAGCGCATCCAAAACACCCTCAAATAAGTTCAACATACGAGCACTCCTTTCCAGTCGGTAATTGCATTTTTTTATTTCTACCTTGGTAGTCGTGTGTTGCTTAACCAAAGTACTCAACTCCTTAACGTCACGCAAGAGAAGCATAAGATTATATTGAAAGCATCTCTTCCGTGACAAAAGCGTTCATGCGGGTCCTACAGAACCAATTTTCCCTTCTGGTACATCCTCCTCCATGTGAGAAACGTCCGTGAAGGATTCGCACCCTTCCGAGTCAAAGGGGTCACCCGACAAATAAAGATCATACCAACCACCAGCCTTAGATTTTCTCATCTCTTCACCAGAAGGCGGGAAGGCGGGAATTTCTCATCTCTCCACGCAGCCGTTCTTTCCCAGAAGTTGTAAAGGAACGTCGCTGTTCACCTACACTGCCATCGGACGTAGTCGGGAGAGACATAAAACCTTCCCACTGGTTTTATGTGGTTCCAGTGGAGACCAGTGGTCTCCACTGGTCGAGACTACCGGATTGACAGTCTTCCGCCGCCAAATCGACTTATCCACCGCCTTCATGCCAGAACACCTGGAGATTTAACGGTCTGCACGCCGTAACTCTTCCTCAACCATATCAACGAGACTCTCAGTTCCACTGCTATCTCTAATAGCAGTGAACCCCTCCTTTTCCGGTGAGGCCATCTCCTCGGAGCGATGCGGGCCGGGCACGTAAAATAAAACAGTAAAATTTTCAATGTACAAATGTAAATAAGCCGATGGAAACAAACTTACAAATGTAAACAGACTTACAGCTGTATAAACAAGCCCCTAGCAACGCTAGGCTAAGTTCAAAATCGCAAAAAAAAAAATATTCTAAATTAAGAAAACAGAACAACAACAACAACTAAACTAAAAATTAACACAACCTAACACAAATATAAATCCCTAAACAAAAAACTCAAGAAATCAAATACCATAAGTAACAAAGAAAAATAGCAAAATATAACCTATAATCACAGAGCTCCTATGCAGACAACCTATCCCGTCCATAATAATCCCATCCATAATTTTATTACTTGAAGTTAAAAATATTAACTGCAATTAATCCATCATAAACTGTTGTGTTACCTTATAAAGAAGAAACTATATATATATATATATATATATATATATATATATATATATATATATATATATATATATATATATACATATGTTGGGCGAGAGGGAGAGAGGAGAGCATTGTTCTCAATAAAAAGGACAGATTAATTTATTACCTTATTTTAACTTCTGAGTTACATGAGGGATGTCTTATGACTGATGAGTCAGAGCTGTGTTCTCTGCAAGTATCAAGATTAGCTACGGGTATACCAGCCAGTCTCTGAGTTGTAAGGCTAAATATTGGCAGTAGTAGTTAGCATTTTCACTTCTTGAGAATCTTAGGTTGGATTCTCAGCATGGTTCTAGCATTTTTATATCAATCATTTCATACATCTTATCTCCTTCTAAATATACGTATGTAAGGTTGTAATAAAAGAAAAAAACATAAAATAAAATGAAACATAAAACGTAAATTAAAATATTTCACAGCTCATTTAACCTCTTTATGAATGCACTGCGTTTTATTATTTTAAAGAGTCGCCCATGTCTATTACAGGAGTGACTTGTGTTTTATGTCAGGTAGCCTACAACATTTTTGTTTTGGCTCCACATGTAGTGTTAACATAATAGGGTACAAAAACATCTGACCTATTATTACGGTTCCAACAAGATGGATGAATCTTTTAAATGTAGTATTAAAAAGAAACAAACGTTATCAAACTATACATAATAATATGGGAGAACAGATTTTAAAAATCAACATACTGAAAGTAAAAATCAAGTTTCTTCAGTTTATAGTTTACACAAATTTTTGAATAAAATGCAGTAAAAGTGAAATATTTTTTCCAGACAAAATTATATATATATATATATATATATATATATATATATATATATATAATAAATTTATGATATAATATATAGCATTAAATAACGGTATATATTACCGGTATGGTTTATTAGTCCAATAACCGTTTCACTCTATATATAGTATTTATATATAAGTTATATTACTGAGAATACCTTGAAAGTAGATGATGCATTACATTCCATAAGCCACGTGTGTTGCCTATCTCCGGTTTGCAGGAAAACCCACCGTGTGAAAGGATGTAATGCAGCTGCACCCTTTGTTAAGTGCAAGAATAATTTAATTAGTTCTACAATGACTTTTATACAGTAAAGTTCTATAGCAGCTCTTATGGAGTAAAGTCCTACATTAGTAGACTCATTAGATATTATATCGACCTATAAAATTAATAATGTACGCGTAATGACATTAACAATTAATTCTAAACAATTTCATGTATAATAACTGCAACGATTTTAATAAAGTTTATTTATAATTTTAATGATAAAATTACAATAACAAGAATATTTGAAATCTTTCAACACTGTTTAAATTAATCTTATTCAGTATTAACTTTTCCCTTTACAAAATCTTATATTAAAAAAAGTATATAAGTAAATTAAAATATTTTAATTGAGTAACTGAATGAAAATAGCTTAAATCTTACTGAGCAGAAAAAAAAGTTTTTCAAAGCTCTTTCTATTATATAAATACAATGAATTATTATTCAACAATTTAGTGTGTTATTGCGAGTTGGTAAATGGAAGTTTAACATATATGTCATCCTTATATCTCTTTAAAGGTTATACCATTGTAGGTACGTCATAATATTTGTTAAATGAAATTAATAATCCATTCAGTAAATATTCTAATACCCAACCATTAATTAATCAATCAGATTTTAACAAAATTTTATAAATTTATACTGGCCTATACTCGACGATAACTGAGTCAACCAATCACAGATCGAGATTAATGAAATACTATCGGGTTCTTCATGCTAAACATTTCACTCGCTACGAACAGAAATGAATTAAAATCATTATAATTTCATAATAATAGGTTAATTGAATTATATATATATATATATATATATATATATATATATATAACTGTACATTTATTCATTCCAACTTTTAATTGTAATTGTTCTAACTGATCTTATAAAAGAGCAAATTGAAATTGATTTGTGCATCACTTCAGTTATTGTTTACATATTTTTCAATAATATCAAAACAAATAAAATTTAAACAAATTTGTGAAGTTTTATGGTAATTTAATTACGACTTTATAAGAAGTTAGGTAACTCAAATAAAAATGCATTAAATAAGCACGGTTATCTGTTAAGTTTAGCTTCTTCCCTGATATTCACTAACTTGCAATATAAATAAGTTGCAAACGGCTGTGCGCGCGTGCGCGTATGGGTGCCCGCGCGTGCAGTATATAAACTAATCAACAACGAAAGAATATTCATTCATCCATATCCATTTGATTACTGTTCAATTAGTTATTACGGTTGATAACGATATTTAAAGAATTAAACAGATGGGATAAAAATAACTGTATCCTAGTATTATTCATACAAAGCAACTAATTCCTGTTGATTACAGAGAATGACATAATTCAGTCAACTTATGCAATTTTAAAGGTTATCAATTTAAATAGATTAAAATAATAAAACAGAATCAAGCCAATCAACTGCCGAAGTTAATAAGGTATCTTTCTGATTTAGGATTCTTTCCTTTTTATTCATTAAAATTATAGAGAAAATTAATTAAAATATTTTATAGAAATTGTTGGACAATACAATCAAAATTTTACCAAAATATATTTCAGCATTCAAATAGAATTTTTAATAGATTATTTTACCAAATTAATGAATTTTATAAAAAAAATTTTCAAATCCATTTAACCATTAAGATTTTAATTTTTTTATATTTATCGCCATTTTTTTATAACATGAAACATCAAACTAATCAACCCTCAACATTACGAAGGTAACTTCTCGGTATCTCTATTAATTGTCTCATTTTAGAAGTCATCATTAAAAAGAATTGAAAAAAAGTTTTTCACAAATCTTAGAGAACATAAAAAACACAAATAATTTATAGTTTAAAATCTTGTAAAAGCTGTAATTGTAAAATAATATTAGTTAACGAATTTTTTTCTTGTAATTGAACAACACATTGACGTATCAAACTTCTACTTGTTTCGTGCTATTATTGTACGTTATTTTTATGATAGTGAAAGTCATAATTATGCGAGACCACCATTGTTAATACATAATAAATGCACAGTAAGAAGTCACTGTTATTCTAAACTGTTTTAAAATTCGCCTGACACATCATCGGATTGCCAGAAGTTTCAATCGAAGATGTTCTGTAAGAAATAAATTGTAATCCACAATACGTTTATTAAGAAAATTGATGTTTTATCCACCATCGATGATTTCTTAAAAATGATTGATAAGCCAAAGTATATACTATACTAAAAAAATTGGTTCCCTACTAAGATGAATGTACGTGGGAAAAATAAAAACATATATCTTGTTTTTAGAATTCACTTGTAAATTCGAAAATTGTTCTAGAATATATTTTCGGTTATTTAACAAAATAATAGTTGAATTTTATAACATTAACTTCTAAATGTTATTAAATACAGGGCGTTTCATAATGTTTTTAGGAGTTACAAAAATTCAGTACAAAAACAGTATTTCACTTCCTAAATGAAAGTTGTACGAGGTGATGCAGGGATTCAAACAGTTTTTGGTAAAATCTATAAATGTTCAATATGTGCTCCTCAAGTGACACGGCACACATCAACACGAAAGTCTAGCTCTTGCCAAACTCGTTGTAACATGTCATTTTCGATAGAGTAGATTGCATTGATTATGCGATCATTTAGCTCAGCGATATCGTGCGGCATTGGTGGGATAAACACCTTATCTTTCACGTAACCCAAGAGAAAGAAATCACATGGCGTGAGGTCTGGTGATCTTAGTGGCCACAGCATAATGTGTTGGTCTTCTTCAGACGCACGTCCTATCCAGCGCCGAGGTAATGTTGTGTTAAGGTACTCTCGAACCTCGTTATGAAAATGGACAGGACAACAATCTTGCTGGAAAATGAAGTCGTTGAGTAGCTGAGGCATAAGCCATAATTGTAACATATCCAGGTATATCATCCCGGTTACTGTCCTTTCCATAAAAAAGTACGGCCCATACACTGCCTCACGAGAGATTGCACAAAAAACGTTTACTTTCGGAGAATCCCGAATGTGTTCCACATAAGCGTGTGAGTTTTCAGTTTCCCAAACTCGCACGTTATGACGGTTTACTTTGCCGCTAATATGGAAAGCAGCTTCATCGCTGAAAATTATATTGTTTAGAAAACCTTCATTTAACAACATCTTTTCTTGTAACTGTAAACAAAAATCGAGCCTACATGTTTTATCTCCATCAGAAAGACGCTGGATTAATTGAAGATGGTACGGTTTGTTTAATAAACGTTTACGGAGAACTCTCCACACTGTTGTTTTCAGAATTCCTAATTCTCTGCCTGCAGCCGCAGTCGATTTTGATGGGCTGCGAATGAAACTTCCACGCAAACGTTCGACACTGACTTCTGAGGTTGATGGACGACCAGTTGATTTTCGCTTGCTCAAGCAATCAGTTTCACTGAATTGTTTATACCATGCACGAGTTGAATTGTCACTTGGTGTCTCCTTATGAAATTTCAACCGAAACGCACGTTGCACAGAAATTACTGACTTTGACAAGTGAAATTCTAACACAAAACTACTTCTCGCTCCCCGTGGCAGCCATTTTCTCTACTGTCGACGCCTAGCGAGCAAATGGTTTACTAACTGCCTAGTATACGTGGAAAAAACTATTTGAAGTACTATTTCTTACAGTACTTTATTATTCTTGAGTGAAATAGTTTTTTGTTAATGAATTTTCGAAACTCCGAAGAACATTATGAAACGCCCTGTATTTGTAAATTCAGTAATAAAAATATTTATTTCGGTGAATATGACGTTAAAATTTCACTGGCAGCTTTTGTTTTCTCCAACCAATTTCCAAGCTACTGCCGAGTTTGAATATATGTGTGTGTGTATGCAAATACAATTATTGCTACCAGGCCTGACGTAGCTGCAGTGAAATTGTAAATCTACCGGTAAACATGTAATCTGAAAAACACTCAGGTTGACCAATCCTGAGACGTGTGGTTAATTGAAACCAACAATCAAAGAACAATGGAATCCAGAGTACAGCATTAAAATTCATATTGTTTCTTTACAAGAAACAAACCTTAGTTAGAAGCTCGACTTCATAAATCAGCAGATTTTGCGATGACGAGTTTAAGCAAATTTAACCACTAGACTAAATAAGGCTACCGGCTCTTTATACCGGCTGAAACGTATTATTCAGGATGAAAATAAATTTTTGATATCGAATCATACGTTAGAAAAAACTAATTTTATACGTTATTTATGCTCTAAACAGATGCCACTATACCAAGTGTTATTCACGCCTACCAGATGTTATTACAAAAACTGCCTCTCCCAGATTATATTCAGCATCGACTCTTTAATGAAATTCCCTTTGTTACGTGACAATGAATAAATTAAATACAGATTTAGTACATAAATTTATTTTTAAAAATAATATTTTTAAATAAATTAAGTGAAGTGATGAATATTACTTAAATGTGTCGTGTGTACTGTTAACGTTAAGAATGGTAATTTAGATGTAACAGCAATAATGTTTCATTCTTTTGTAAACTGCAAACGATGTTTTGTTTGGCGGATGCGAGTCGGTTGTGTGAACTGAAATTCCGTACAATAATACTTGCACTACTCGTAGTAGTAGGCCTATTAATGCTACCAGTAGTGAGATGGTGATGTGTACGTTGGTTGTATGGGACATATAAACCGGCAAAGACGGGGTTGGCATTTTGCCCGATTTTGCTTGCTGCACTGGATGTGGTCCGTATGTCAAAATCCAAACTAAGTTCATAGAACATTATTGTGTGTTGGTGAATGTGATTGAGTGCGTGTACTAGTCGCCTTTTTCTTTCATAAAAATACGCTTGCGCGCGCACAAACCCACACTCACACGCATTGTATAACCACTCGTGCACTTGTTTGCACATCTGTACTATCATAAGGTTTATATGTGATTGGATTTTATGAACGGGTGGTGGTTTATTATTGATTTTAAATAAACGGTTCCATTCTATTGCATTATTACTTTAAAATATAACTAAAACACCAGCAATAATAATCTTAAATTTTTTATCATTTTATAGTAAAAATTAAATGTTATTTTTTTTACATTAAATTTATCCAAAAACTGCCTGTTGGAATTAACGTTGAGCATATCACCTATTATCTGACACCAACTAATGCAGAATACTGAATGTAAAGAAAATAATGCTTTATTATTTTAATTAAATTTGAATAATCAAATTATCCATGAATTTAGCACGTTGTGTTTAATCAGCGGCAATGTCTCTGCATCTTGAGTATGGTAAACATGAATGTATATAATCTTATTGTTAAATTGTATCTATTTTTTGTAGCCTTATTAAAACAAAGATAATCTCCACCGAAAAAACTTATACTATTTAAAAATTGTTCGGTATGTTTTTATAATAGACTTTATTAATGAAAGGTGTCGAGTTTACAATTTCTAGTTAAAGTATTAAATCTTTAATTTTTGATGTTACTTTAACGGTATGATGTAGACTCATCATGACCATTTTGGTTTTAGTTTGTGTTTAAGAAAATAATTTCCGATTAAATCTTTGGAAAGTTTTTTTATCTTTTTAGGTAATAAAAAGATAAAGAAATTGGAGCAGTTTGTTTTATAAAATAAGACAATATTTTTTTCCGATTTGTTTTTTTTTCTATTACATTATTATTATGTCAGTTTTTGTTTAAATGAAAATATAAGATAAAATTCTTTCTAGAAAGTTTAGTTTTTACTTGTAATGAATTTAGTAAACACAACATATCAATACTATTTTTAAAGGGAAAATGAAATTAGAAAACAAACAAAATTTCTCAATCAGACAAGTAGACGAGCTCAAAAATCTATACTGAAATCACAGAAAATGTTAAGCCGACATTACTACAAAATTTAAATATCTATATTTCCTTTTTCTATGTAACACATTCAAAATGTAGCTATTCCACATAGCTAAATCTGTAAAAAGTGAAAAAGTAGCAGATTTATCGTGTGATCTAGCTAAACTGTTGTATTCTCCAGATCTTATGCATAATAGTTATGTAGGATTATTCATTTTCAGCGCAAAAAGTAAAATTGCAATAAAATAATAAGCATTTCTAATATCAAACTACATTTTTTTATTTATTTTGAAGTTTATAAATTACATAATGTACGAAAAACGATATCATTCATATAGCCTACACGGCTTTGCTAGACATTGCCAAGTCCACCAACTAATTTTGCGTGATTCTTTCGCACAAATTAGTTTGAATTCCACTGATAACGCGTCAAATATTTGCTTTCAAATCATCAGTAGTTGGCATTTTATTGCCATAGAATTGAGATTTAAGATAATTCCGAAGAAAAAATGTTATACAGTTGAACCATACAGTTGATCTTGGCAGCCAACTGACTTAACAATTTCGTGAAATTGTCGAATCACCAAACCTTTGACGAAGTAACTGAATTGTTTCAGCATGTGGTACCATTCTGATGAAACCACATTCATTCACATTAAAATTTTCCAAATTTTCAAACAAAAAAATTACGATTCATAGCGCGATAGCGTTCACCGTTTACTGTAACAGCTAATATATGCTCATTTTAAAAAAAATGGCCCAAATATACAACCTGAAAAATACAACAAACAGTGATTTTTTCAGAATTTAATAATGGTCGCTATTGAATAATTTGCGGATTGGAATCATCTCAAATACGGAAAATTTGCTCGTTTACAAAGCCATTACAGCCAAAAATAGCCTAATCAGAAAATACGATTTTTTTAATGAAAATTTGGATCCACTTCGTGCCGCTCTAGAGTCCAGTAAGCGACCGTTGACGTAAACAATGGTCCTATGGCTTTAATTATCGAGACAGTTGAATCTTTTATGGATGTATACCAATATTTTTAAGCAGAATTTGTCACGTTATTGTTGAAGAAAGGTTTAATATTTGTGAATGATATGAAATTGATAAATTTCGATTTTCACGAACACTTGCAATTACAGCTGTAATACTCTCTTAACTCCTTGTATTTCGTTTGTAAATTTATGGATCAACATCAAGTAGAAAAAAATTCTGTTTGAATTTTTTAATCAAACGATCAAATCGACCAAACATCAGCTTTTGTTCGGCCGATTATATACACCATAAATATAGCGAAGCGCACGATATGTAGCTGTAACCAGTATTTCAATAATATAAATTTTTATGATTTGTGAACGTTGTTGAGGCGAGTAGCGTTCCACGATGATTTGTCATAAATTACTGAAAATAAATGACCCTTAAAACCTTTTTTTTAAAAAGATCAACGCGCGACCAAAATCTGTCAGATTTTTGCGCTCAATTTGAAACACCCCTTAAAATAAAATCAAACCTTTTACTTCAACTTACGATGAAATTTCCTATATACTGATATCCTGAATGTCGTTCTAAAATAATTTAAGTTGTGCTTGATTACATCAAATTTGAATATCCGACGAAGAAAATTGAAAGAGTTTCTTATCCTAATTTCTATCGTGTTCCTTTTGTAATTGAAAAGAAGCTTCTTGAAATATCCGCACATATTATTCCACAGTTCAGTCCTCAATTTTATCCCCAACTCAAGACACATTCACTTTCAAAGAAAACGTAAAAAAATCTCCCTAAATATTGATGTTGCCTATTGAAATTAGCACATTCATTAAAAGCTTCAAAATTCTCATTTGCAATCCGGTCCAACATTTTAATACTTCAAAATTGCGATACTGCATTATATTTTTGTAAAAATAGAAAAATTATTACAACAGAATTTTATCTAGCAGTCAATTACCCCATTCCGCTTGTATTCTCTGCATTTGTCTAGACAAAAAAATTATTTCTAAAATAGTGATTTATGTATTGAAATTTAAAATTTTTTGATACAATACAATTGATTAAACAGGAGTTGTAATAATTCAGCGAAATACCTAAAGTATACTGTTTTTCATTTTTTGAATTTTTCAAAATTATTTTTATTTGTGTAGCAGAATATTTTAATTATTTTTAAACATTCATTTTTATTTCTGGAATCAAAGAAAAACCAAAAATCGCATTAAAAAATATATGGCAATTGAAAAAAAATTGGTTTATTAAAAAAAAACAATGTTTAATTTCAAGGAAAAAATGATTAACTTAAAAAACTTTAACCGCTTTGTTTTTTTATAAAAAAGTGTTCGTTCTTATATTCGTAAGTGGTAATTTCTTTACATTTAATTTTAATGGTTTTTATATGCTTGTTTTCTATTTAATGTTTCTTTTATCTGATCAAATTAGTTTTAAAATTCTATTAAAAATATTTATACCTCTGACAAAAATAAAATAAAAGATGCATATATAAAATAATCATTCCTTTTTACTTCAACTCAGCTTTGTTAGTTTTTACTTGTATGGTTTTTTTGCATTAGTTTTAGAAAAAATATATTTTTAGGAATGATATATTTAGTGATTTCTTCTATATTTTCGTGTTTTCAAGGTTAAACTTCAGTAATTTTTTTAATATATAAACCTATCATGGTACATTTTAATTTAATTTTTTGTTTAATAGTCATAAGTACGAAATTTATTGCCTCTGTATAAACAATCCCCCCAATCAGATTCGCCCACGCTATACGGTTACTTGCGTTTCCCGTCCCGGTCAACTTTTTTATTTTATATTTTTTTTACCAAGTAACCGGAAGCAGGTGCAGTCAGTTGCGTCTCACATACAATAACAGTGGCAGTAGTAGTTGTGTTGGTTGAGCCACTGAGCCGTACACCGTAGTACTCCTTAATAAATTAAAATCCAAAAAAACAACCGAAAATAGTGTTCAAATATTTATCTTTCTTTTTTCGTCTGTAATCTCTCCACCCCATCGGAGCATAAACTCAGCTCCGAGGGGTGTCTTTGCCTCAAACTACCTAGGAGCGCTAGGCCCCACCCAGGTAGCCGGGACTCGGTATTGTGTTACATACCTCGTCTAGCAGAGGAACCCCAAGGGATTCACCCGTCGGGACTCCGGTCTTGACGCCCAGCCTCTAATGGAGAACCCCCAGAGGGATCCCATACCGGGAATACGGTCTTGTATTCCCCCCAAATGGTGTCTGCAAGGGAGTCTCCACCCAATCATTGGTGGTGGAACGCCGAAGCCTCCGACCCCTTCCATTTGGGGTTGTCCCCTGCAGACACCGCAGCTTCGTTGTCCAAACTCCTGCGGCTTCATGACGTGAGCAAAGTCGCCTTAGATCCACGGCCTCTAGGCGCATGTCCATGTAATTTGCATGTGAGACACCGAGGCTCCTGCATACAGTCTTTTCGTAAGCGGCCATGCTCGCCACAGGTAAAGCAGCGTCTGCTATGATCTGGTCCAAGACAATTTGACCCTGTGGCCTGGCTTCCAGCACCGAAAACAAGGTGTGCCTCATCACCCGGCAGGCCACCACCCAATTTGAATTCGCCCATAGGACAGAGACTAAATAACTTCAGATGTTTATCTGAAGATATTTACCAAAATCTAATGAATATCTCGTTACAGTATCTCGTAGTATAGTTGGAAATGGAAAAAAATTGCAATCACTGTTAAGCATCATTTTACCTTTCTTTACAGCTTTCAAGATTGAATTTTGAAAAATCAAGAAATTCGTTTATAGATATTAACATCAAGATTACACTTGCCAAAAATCAAGTTAATATTTTCATTTGTTACTGAGAAATTTGAAAAAAAGTAAATTAATTACATTGTTACTTCACTTTACTCTTTTCAACTCAGAATTTCAAAAAAATCCTTCCTTGTACACTTACACCGTAAGAAAAACTTTTATATAAATTTTATTCAGTTTATCTTTATTAGTTTATTAATCACTAACGATCCGTTCTTTTATATATATATATATATATATATATATATATATATAGAGAGAGAGAGAGAGAGAGAGAGAGAGAGAGAAAGAGAGAGATCATATAAATAATTCACTGAAAAAAACAAATATTTGCCTTACATGTATTTACAATGCGAGATGTAATATTATAGGTAATTACATTATTTTTTGCTCTATTGAATTACAGAAGTATCTTATTAAGCAATTATGCAAATTTACTTTACTGAAATACAAATATAGATAAAGTAATCAAAATATTTGAATAAAAATTAATTAAAACAGTTTGTAATTATACAAATTTTTCTTATAAACAATACATTTTGTACGTTTAATGAAATTAATCTAAAACATAGAAGAATTGCCCATATTATTTGCGCTTACGTATGATATATGTTAAAGAAACACCGCGATGAATCTATAAATGTTCCTAAACATTTATAACTAATTTAAGATTATTTTTAGTTTGTTGCACTCTATCTACCTGTGGACTAACTGCCAAGTACTATGTGATGTATATACCATTTCTTTCCTCTAATATAATCAAGCAGTTAATCTCTTCTTCATTTTAAAATTTATGTTTCTTTAAAAGCAAGTTCTATTTATAAATATTTTTGTTGTTATTACTGAAAATTTTAGATTAATTTAGGTCATATAAATTATTCAGCAATGATTATATATACTAATAAACCGTTACGTTAAAGGAATAAAGCAAGTCAAGAATATATAATGCATCAGGAGTGGCAATCATTTTTTTTTTTTTTGACATCAGATGTAGAAAAAAATTACTAAATTGTTGTATTTTGTAAATCCGTTTGTGCGACAACAGTTGAACTAATATTAGTTAGTATTAGCTACTATCAAAACATTTGTAACATTAGATAAGCTTCAACCAAAATATTTATTCAAATATCACTTTCTATTTGCTGGGGGCAAACCTCAGCCTTATTAAATTAGTTCATTCGATCAGCTGTTGATTGGTACTACTGCTGCTGATGAGAAAACCGCAGGTTTGAACCACAGTTTAGAATTTTTCGTACGTTTTCTCATCTACCCGTAAATAATTTCAAACTGATAAAATAACTTAACTAAAACTTAACTTAATTAACTGATAAAACCCCTTTTAACTGATTAAATCTGATTTAAAACCGAAACAGCAATATCCTAAAATAAGAGTTACAGTATTTGTTTAACGCTTGTGAAAAAACCACGGGTTGAAATTTGGAATTTAATTCTACCAATCCGTAAAGGGTCATTATTAATTTTTTTTTGAATACAAATCGTTTTAATTGCACAGGTTCCTCTTAATAAAAATTTGTTTAAATGATATGACAACATACCTATGTTGCAGATAACTATCTATACCTGAAAAATCAGAAACATCCATACAAAAATTAATCATAGTCATACCAAATTATATCAAAATTTGCTATATTAAATTAAACAAATCTGATAAAATAAATACGAAACAATTTTTTTTCAAAGCAAAGTTTTTTTTTGGCCTTCACTTATTTGACTGCTTTGATGCAACTCTCCAAGATTCCTTATCTAGTGTCAGTCGTTTCATTTCGGTATACCCCTTTCATCCTACATCCCTAACAATGTGTTTTACATATTCCAAACGTTGCCTAAACAATTTTTTCCATCTACATACCCCTCCAATATTAAAGAGACTATTCCAGGACGCCTTAATATGTAGCCAATAAGTCAGTCCCTTCTTTTAACTATATTTTTACAAATGCTTCGCTCTTCATCAATTTACCGCAGCATCTCTTTATTTTTAACTTTATCCACCCATCTGATTTTTAACTTTCTCCTGTAGCACTACATTTCCAAAGCTTCTAATCTTTTATTCTCAGGTACTCCGATCGTCCAAGTTTCACTTTCATATAAAGCTACGCACCAAATAAATACTTTAAAAAATATTTTCCTAACGTTTAAATTAATTTTTGATGTAAGGAAATTATATTTTTGACTAAAAGCTCGTTTCGCCTGTGCTATTCGGCATTTTATATCGCTCCTGCTTTGCCCATCTTTAGTAATTCTATTTCCCAAATAACAAAATTCTTCTACCTCCTTCTCTCTTCCTGTTTTTATATTAAGTGGCCCATCTACATTATTTCTACTACATTTCATTACATTTGTTTTGTTCTTGTTTATTTTCATGCGGTAGTTCTTGCGTAGGAATTCATCCATGCTATTCACTGTTTCTTCTAAATCTCTTTTACTTTCAGCAAGAATTACTATATCATCGGCAAATCATAACATCTTTATCTTTTTACCTTTCACTGTTACTCCGAATCTAAATTGCTCTTTAACATCATTAACTGCTAGTTGTACAGATTAGAAAGTAACGGGGTTAGGGAACATCCTTGTTGGACTCGCTGTTTATTACTGCTATTATGTTCTTCGATTATTACTGTTACAGTTTGGTTCCAGTAAATGTTAGCGATTGTTCTATCTCTATACTTGAACCCTAAATTTTTTGAAATGCTAAACATTTTATTTCAGTCTACGTTATCAAATTCCTTTTCTAAGACTATAAATGCTAAGTTTGTTGGTTTGGTTTTCTTTAATCTTTCTTTTACTATTAATCTGAGTGCTAAAATTGCTTTCCTTGTAATTGTTTCCCTATACTTTTCCTGAAGCCAAATTGGTCTTCTCCTAACACTTCTTCCACTCTCCTCTCAATTCTTCTGTACAGAAGAATTGACACTCAATCTTCTAGTTAACATCACACTTCTAGTTAACATTTTTGATGCATGACTAGTTAAGCTAATTGTTCTATATTCTTCACCTTTATCTGCTTCTGCTTTCTTTCTTATAATGACTACAACACTCTTCTTGAAGTCTGACGGAAATTTCCCTTTTTCTTAAACATTACACAAGAGTTTGTATAATCTATATATTCCTTCCTCATCTTTACTGTGCAGTAATTCTGCAAGTAGCCCGTCTATCCGAGGAGCCTTTCTGTCATTCAAATCTTTTAATGCCCTCTTAAATTCAGATCTTAGTACTGTATCTCTCTTTTCATTCTCTTCGACCTACTCTTTTTCCTCTAAAACACCAGTTTCTAATTCATTTCCTCCGTATTACTCTTCAATATATTCCACCCACCTATCAACCTTTTCTTTCGTATTATAAATCGGCATACATTATTAGATTTTAATTTATGTACCACAAAATTCTCCGTAACTTTCCTGTATGCTCCGTCTGTTTTACCAATGATCATTTCTCTTTCCAATTCAAAACACTTTTCTTTAATCCACTCTTCTTTCGCTAATTTGCACTTCCTATTTATAGTATTTCTTAATTTTCGATAGTTCCTTTTACTTCCTTTATCACTAGCATCCTTATACTTTCTACGTTGATCCATCAGCCCTAATATATCCTTTGATATCCAAGCTTTTTACCATTTTTCTTTGTTCCGCCTATGTTTGCTTCTGCTGATTGAAGAATTTCCTTTTTAACATTCTCCCATTCTTCTTCTTATTTTCTACCTTACCTGTTTTACTAAGGCCTCTTGCGATGTCCTCCTCAAAAATTTTATTTACCTCCTCTTCCTCAAGCTTTTCTAAATTCCACCGATTCATCTGACACCTTTTCTTTAGGGTTTTAAACTCGAATATAGATTTCATTATCAGTAAATTATCGTCGCTATCAATGTCTGCTCCAGAATAAGCTTTGCAGTCGACGAGTTGGTTTCTAAATCTTTCTTTAACCACGATATAATCTATCTGTTATTTTGCACTATCGCTCGGCTTTTTCCATGTGTATATTCTTTTATTATGATTTTTAAACTGGGTATTGGCCATTACAAAATTATACTTCTTGCAAACCGCAATAAGTAGGTTCCCTCTGTCATTCCTTTTGCCCAGCTCGTATTCACCCACAATATTTCCTTCCTTGCTCTTCCAGTGCTTGCATTCCAATCTCCAATTATTATTAAATTTTAATCCCCTTTTATGTGTGTAATTATTTCGTCAATTTCTTCGTATACACACTCTACTTCATATTCAGCATGGGTACTTTTAGGTATATAAACGTTAACAATCATTGTCGGCTTAGGTTTTGATGTTATCCTTATTATCCTCTACTCTCTTTCCTAACTTCTTGTTCATTACGAAACCTACTCCTGCTTGCCCTTTATTTGAAGCTGAGTTAATTTTTCTAAAATATCTGATCAAATTTTTTTTCTCTTTCCAGCGAACCTCGCTAATTCCTACTAGATCTACATTTAACCTATTAATATTCCTCTTCAAATTTTTTAACCTACCAACCATTTTTAGACTTCTAAAATTCCACGCTTCGACTCGTAGAATGTTATTTTTTAATTTTCTGGTGACCCCTTCCTTAGTAGTCCCCACCCGGAGTTCTGAACGGGGGACTAATTTACCTCCAGAATATTTTACCAAGGAAGGTGCCTTCATCTTTGTTACATAAAAATGCAGAGAGAAAATACAGCTGTAGTTTTCTATTGCTTTCAGCTCTGTAGTACTCAGAAGATTGAGTGATGTTGATATGGTCGTTTAAGTCCTCCTGACCTACGCTCTTAACAACTACTGAAAGAGCTGCTGCCCTCTTTTAGGAATCATTCCTTAGTCTGGCTCTCCACAGATACTTTTCCGATATGCTTGCACCTTTGGTCCAGCTCCTCTGTATCACTGAGCACTCAATCCCCCTCACTATTGGCAGAGTCTCCTAACAGGAAGGAAAAAACCAGAGTTAAGTATTTATCAACACGAAAGAGATTGTGCCTCTTCAATAAACAATGCCTATATATTCTTCGGACACATAAAATAGTAGTAAACACTACAGTAGATTTAGTTGGTAAACAAACGGGTTCTTTAAAAATAAAATGGTATGTACAATCATTTTTTTTTTTTTTCAATAAAGTTTCTAAGAAAAATCACTGATAAATCAAAAGAAGAAAATAAAGGTCAAAATTCCCTAACATTCTATATCAAGAAGGGAGTTCAGAAAAAAACAGAAATTCTTAAATGAAATCGTAGAACCAAAGAATAATCTAATCTATCAGATACATTGTTGAAATGACGAACCATATGATTAAGCGATTATTTCTCCACAAATTGTCTTCTTACTCCTAAATTGTTCTACAGTAAAGAACGAGATGGTTTATTATAAGAAGGGGTAACAAAATTAAATTTTTTCTGGTGACACTTGGTCATCAATTTGACCAGTGATATGTCTCTGTAAATATTTCAAACTTGTGACACTTCGCCTCACACTCAAACAAGAAATATAACAAATGTATTTATAGTTCTCAGTAAATATACTCATTCATATTTTTAAAATATAAAAATATTTTAAAAAAACCTTTTTTTAATTCCTTCTTACAATAAATAATATTTTAATGTACGTATTCTATTAAAAAATTCCACATTCAAGTTTAGATCTAATATCAAGGATTTAAAAAGTAATTTAATGGAATTAGTGGGAATCTTCCCTTTTTTAGTATAAATAAAGCAATTTCTTTATATAAAACTAAAAAAAGGAAGATTTTTATCAAATATCCTCAAAACAAATTATATCAAATTACAGTTTGTTAAACAGTTTATAACTTGCAGTTAAAATTTAATACTCAAATCCGAAATCTTTGAACACGTTTCAAGATTGGACCAATATTAAAAATAAGATGTTAATCTTACTTTTAATAAACCTAAGGGTTTATTCTTCCAAAAAGTCACAATATCTATTTAGATATTTAGTGACATTAAATTGAATTTAAATAAGCAGTAAAATAAAATAATGTTTGCTGTTAACAGCTAAACATAGAGTAACCTTACAAAGAAGTAACTAAATTTCGTGTCCTCAGTATGGTTTCAACGTATGAGGAAAATAAGGTTGGGGTTTTTAACGATATAGAATGTACGTTTTAAGTAAAAAGTAACTAAAAATCATTTAGTTTATATCCTAATAAGTAGTTGGTAAAAAAACCTTGAAATTCCATATTGGACTTTAAGATTACTTGTAACTGTTTTTGTGAATTACTTATTTTGGAAGTTCCTTGGTAACCCCCTTATCACGTACTTCTTATGAAGAGTCCTACTTACGGCTCCAATTGGGAAGCCAGTTGTTATTCTACTAGTCATTAACCCGTTTATTTCTTATCTGCAGCTCAAACAAACTTCCCACCTGTTTATTTATTTTAGTATTTTGCAATTTTTCCAAAAATTTCTTAAGAATTCATTGGTTTTTTTAATTATTTTTGACGTTCTTCTAAATATTAAGCTTCAGTCCATGGATGGGTTCATCTCGAAATTTTAAAACTTAATTTAACGCACACATTTCAAAAAGAATTTCATTCCTTAAAAGTATCCTCAACTTTTTTATAATTATCCTTCACATTCCAATTCTGAGTTAGAATTTTTGTTAAATATTTTATTCAAATTCTTCATTCTAACTTTCAAAAAGTAACAAAACATCAGTCGATTAAGAGTAGAAACAGAATAAAGATTAGTTTTTTTTTAACTCTCCATCGGGCGCATTGTATCTGACAGCTAACGTTGCACCATTTTGCTTCGTAGTTTCTAATTATGAGAAGCCGACGGTTTCCCCCTCCCAAATACCTTCATATCCACCTTTTCTTTATATTTTAGTCCAGTCTTAGACCTTGAGTTGAGCATAACTATCTTACAGTGAAGGTTTTTTATCTACCAGATACATTGTGCCCGTTCGTGTTAAGGTTTAATCGCATTTTAAAAATCTTGTTTTTTAAATATATAGTAAATAAAACATTTTTTTTATGTTGTAAATTGTAATATGTTATAAATAATATAGATATTTAAATTTTTTAATCTAAAACATTGCTTTTGTTTTATGTGTGTTAAAAAGTCGATTACTTTTTTAGCATCTGTAATGGATTTAGACCGTTTGAATGCTACTAATACCCATCATGCAGAGATTATTCAACGTTTACTGTAGGAAGATGATGGAATCTCTGATTAAAGTTTGGACGAATTTTCAAATAGCGAAAATGAAGATCTCATTGAAGAGCAGAAAAGTGATTCGGACACGGGTCAGGATGGTACTGATGAAGAAATTGAAAATAACAAGGATGATCCTTGTTAGCTAGAAAAAGATAAAATTACTAAATGGAAAAAATGAGGCCCACTCAAAACCTGCGAACCAGAGCAAAAAATCTAATTAGGCACTTAACTGGCGTCGTCGGAGAAGCTAAAAATGCAGTCACCTTTTGAATCTTGGAATTTCCTAGTAACTAATAAAATATTAGAAGAAATTTTGCAATGTACAAATCAGTATTTTGCAATGTACAAATCAGTATTGATGTTATACGACCAAACTTCGTTCATGAAAGAGATGCAAAAAATTTTACTTTAGTTGAACTAAAAGCACTTATTGGACTTCTTTATCGGGCAGGGACACTAAGGAGTAATCAAAAAAGTCTAGAAGATTTATGGGGTAGTGATGAAGATGGCGTTGGATTTTTTCATTTAACAATGAATTTGAAACGTTTTAAATTTATCATTAGATGCATTAGGTTTGATGATAAATTCACACATGAATTACGGGTTCAGTTTGAACGGTTAGCACCAGTTAGAAAAATATTCAACCAATTTGTTACAAATTGTCACTGTCTTTTCTTTTAACTATATTTTTCCAAATGCTTCTTTCTTCATCAATTTGCCGCAACGCCTCTTCATTTGTTACTTTATATAGTAATAATATATATTATTTTATATATATATATATATAATAAAAATATTTAAATATATACAAATAATTTCATATCTAGACCAGAAAGGAATTAAGTATCTCTCAGATATAATGCGCCCGTTCGTGTTAGTTTACGTATTGCGCCTGATGGAGGGTTAACTTTGCTCATAGGTATTGTTATTTTATTGTTTTACCTTTCGGGTAATTATTTTTAATGGTTTTCGGCTTTTTCTATTCTTTTCGTTACTATTCTAATCATTTAGCCTAATAATAACTGCAGCCTATGAATTCAATTGCCTGTATTACAAATTTCAATTTTATCTTCATCCGCAGTTTTTACCTTTCATTCTATTACGGACTATATTGTCTAAATCTGGTTATCTTAATACACATCCTACCAGTTTACCTTTTGCATAGATTTCTTTCCTCACTGTTTGTCAAAAACATCATCATTTTGTACTTATTTCATTTAATTTTCATCATCCTCCCTTAACATAGCTTTTTTAATCCTTTTTTTTATTTTTCTTTACTCCATGATCCATTGCCATAAAGCGTTGCAGATCAAATAAAGTATTATTAAGAATATCACTCCATTACTTAAATATATATTTTGCATTAGCTAAGCCTATATTTTTTTTTTTACACACTGAAAGATAAAAAAAAACATTTAATTAACTAGTGCATTTATAAAAGGAAGAAAAATACAGTTAATTTAGTATTTATTTATATGGCGTGTATTTTATTTTAATATAAAACGCGAACGATTTATAAATCCAAGAATAACGAAAAATTACAATTTAATAAAACGGAATACGATTCTAAGGAATGTAAAAAAGTGCCGCTATCATAGATATTAGCATCAAACTCAGTTTCATAAAAATTAACTAACGTGAGTCGGTTAAATCACTTTTTTAACGGTGTGATATTTAGATTACATTATAATTTAGAACAACGTCAATACTAATTTTGAATTTACATCGCAACGCCAGATCATATCATGTACGATCTACCGCAACTGTAAACTAGGCGACGTAAAAATACTAACACGTAAACCAAATCTGCTCAGAAATTAAACAGGAAAGAATGACATCCTGATGAATAATGGAAATAAATTGATTTTTCAGTTTTTTTTTATACAAAGTATTTTTATTCATAATGTTTTGTTTTTTTTTAAATGTATTAAAAATCTCGTAGTATTTTAAGTATGAAACCAGCTGCTGTATATTATGTTTATCATACAGGATTAATAGCAATTTTTTTTCAACTCGATAAAGAAATTATTACAAAATACTTTATTCATTTACAACTTTGTATTTTCAATAATTTTTATGGTACATAATTTAATAATAATAAAAAACCTTAAACCTTAATTCTATCGTGATTTTAAACGATAACAAAAATATATATCAATTTTGTAATATTTTGAGAATTTCAAATTCTATTGTATTTAAGTAAAGATATTTAGGTTGTAAATTAAATTCATTATTTACCTAAATAATCTTTGGTAATTAAGTATTTTAAGAGTTAATAATTATCATCGTTTAATAATAAATTCACCTTTGAAACAGATAAAAAATAAAACGGCACCCGCATTGGTGTACGATTTATAGTATTATTTAATTAAGATAATTAATACGAGCAAAGTAAAATTTTTCTCCGTTATTCTTTCTAGAATTTAAAACAGTTTCAATAATAAATTAATTACCAAGCAAACAGTAAGGAATGCATATAATATCAACTCAGAATTTTTTTTTTAGCTAATTAGAACACGTCCAATAACATGATACCGTTAGAACTTTTTGTCATTTTCAGGTATTTACAGATATATTTAATTTAAATATCATAAAATTAAATAATGTAAACTCTTAAATTATAATGTATTTTTTTATTACGTTGCACAGTTCATTAACAAAGAAATTCCATACATACATGTTCATTTCAGGTACGTTTTAAGACGTTATTCATAATCGACTTAGTTAACTATTTTATCGATCATTATTATTATTATTGCTGATCTTCTGCTGTTTTATGATGCTCTGCATGGCGATAGAAATTTGGTTGCTGATATTGGTATCAGAGAGCCGCCTCGGAGAGTGCAGAATTGTAAGATCTTTTGTGTCAGTATATTTATTGTATTTGCACCTGTCTACCGTTCTATTAAGGATAAAAATGAAATTAATGATCAGCTTGATTTTTTTTGTAAAGCGGGATGTTTTCTGTAAAAGACTGAAAGAGTTGATTGTAGGGAGAATTTGATTTCTGTTTACCTTTGTTCGTTTTATGTTTCTTTGTCATTGATCTCATTGTTTTGATGTTATATTTAAATTACGTGTTTTTTGGATTATTTGTAAATTGTTAACTGTGTATTTATTGTAGAACTGAATTATTTGTATATGTTTTTCTGTGTTATTGTGTAATATACAATGCCTTTATGTAGCTGTTCTGTTGAACAAATAAATAAATTATAATTATTATTATTACTCCTAATCGATGTTTTACATATGTAAAATGAACTTCAAATTAAGTATTTCTAATATATTGATCAATCTCGAATACATAAAGAAGGAGCAGTTATGAAATTCAATGTTTTTTTTTATTGTAAAATTATGTTTTATGAACATATTTATCAAACAGTAAACAAAGTAAAGAGAGACCTTGGACTGCTTTTCTGTCGCTAGTTTCAAGATGTTCGATCGATCCTTCATCTGTATAAGACAATGGTTTGGCTAGTGCTTGAATACTGCGCTCCAATGTGGAATTACAATAGAGATTACACGACTAATCTGTTAATTTAAGAGACGTATTTTTTTCATTGTTGGCGTATAGGGATTTTGGCAAAGCGCATTTGGATTATGAAGACTAGTGTAGTTTTTGTGGTTTTAGTTCCCTGAGTGAAATCTGGTTGTTTAAGGATGTTTTCTTTGCTACTAAGGTACTCAAAGGAAGTCTTCTTAATGATTTAACCAATATTGATTTTCGTGTACTTTATTTAAAATCCTGAAAGAATCGTGTTTTCCATTGGCTGCAGCAGTCAGTTTCATAGGTTTTTTTGATGAAGTGCTTGGAAAAAATTCATTTTTATTCCTGATTTTGTATTTTTTTGTTTGATGGTATTTCATTAATAAGTAAAGACAGCGATTAGTAACCCGTAACAAAATTATTTTATTCTTTAAATTATTTACTGAAACAGTTTAAAATGATTATTGATTATAAACGACTCATTTTCTAATTAAACTTGATCTTTCAGAGTTAGCACCATCCTCTTTAGCGACGTTATCGATACCATTTGTAACTGTTCCACTAATGAAGTAGATGACAATTACGTTCAAAAGATCCTTCAGAAAAATACGTTCTGTTAATTTAAAAGTGAACCGTTTAAAATTATAAATTAGAATTCCTTTTATAGACTGGTCATAGTTTATTGTTTGTATTTTAATGTAAAGGACTTTTTTATATTTAAGTAAATTCTTACCATCCTAAACACATTTTTATATGAAAATTTTCAATTCTTTTTTCAAATTTATTGAAAATATGGATAAATTTATAATTACTAAATACAATATTAAAACTTATTTTAAGGGAACTAACTAAAGAAAAAATTGTTTCTTCATTAATTATTCAGAAGTATGAATTCTTCATTAAACTAGTTAATCATTTTTATATAGATCAAATATTTAAAAGAGATATTAATTTATAATTATTATAATTTACTTTAATGAAAAAAAATCTTTAAAACAGTTGATAGGTGAATTTCGTTTCATTTTATATGGTCATTTTTATGTGTTTCATAAGTATATATTGGGATGTAAAATTGTACGATATAATTAAAAAAAAGTAGGGCATGGAAATAAAACCAGATACCTATTATTATATTACATATGTTATATTATTTCATTATACCACGTATTTCATTGGGTATTAGAGTGACAGGTCGTATAAACTGAGAATAAACCTAAGGAAGTAACTATAGAATAAGAGGTTACTATTTACTGCTTTATATTTTACGAAGTATGTTAGCCACAAAACAAGTGAACAGATAGAGGAAAGTTTTATAGTCGTCTTTTCGTATCTTTGATGTGGTCTGTGCTTTGAAATGAAATAGAATAAAAAGAAAAGTCGTATATGTTGTAATTTTAGCAAAACTGTCAACTTTTTGTTTTTGTCAAGTGGATTTTTAACTAGAAAATTAGTTTGAACGAAGTTGAAAAATAGCTCATTTAAAAATAGTTTTCTTCTGAAATTCTAATTACTGCATCATGGTCTGTTTTAATTTTTTTTTTAAGTAGAACAAAAATTAAAAATCAATTTGTTTTTATTTGTAGGAGAAAGTATTATTTTTAATGAAAAATTAAATACTCTGCTTTGGTGAATTGAAAGTATTTTAAATTTTTTGTCAACATACAAAAATTGTACAAAAATATACAAACGTATTAAAACATAAAAACGTAAGAATAATTTCTAAATATTTTTTAATGTATCATAAAGATATACAGCATGATGTTAATCTAATATTCAAAATGTTTATTATAAAAATTGAAGAAAATTAGTAGGAAAACTTTCGTAAAGTTAGGTTATTTGTTGGTCAGAAATAATTCCGAATACTCATTCATTTTTGAGATCCTAAGCTCATGCTCGGTAATCTACATCGTTTATTATAATTTCTTCTTGTATTATTATATTTTTGCTATCAATTTGAAAGTTTCTCTTTATTTTTTGGAACGGGTTTTTTCATGCGGGGAACGTTTTTTGAAAGCGTATTCAAATTTTTAATAAAAATAAAATGAAAAATTTTAAATAAAGGAAGTCTGTTTAAGAGAATAAAACTGACTTTAAAACTCGCCCTAAAAGTGACACCGTCACAGTTATCTTTCTTGAGCTGATCTTTGCAGCATTTCTATCAACATTCTTCTTTATTTCTACCTAAATAATTTAGATTCTGTTAGCTCCAGAATTTTTTTGCTAGATTATAACTTTTAGTTAATAACCGATTATAACTTTTTTTGGTTTCTCTTTTTTTATACTTTCTCCCGATTCTTTTAACTTTTCTTTAATCAATATTTCTCCCCTCGTGGTATATGCTAGTCTGTTTGGATTATTTTTTAATCAATCTTTCATTTCCATTGCCTTTTCATATTACACATTCATTTTTAACTTTTTCAGCACACTTAATTATCTTCTATTTCCTCTATACTCGCATTTCAAATATTATTTTTTCCTCTTTGTCTTAGTTTCGACGTTTTCATCACCACATAGTAATGCAATCAAAACATAATCCTTTACAAGTCGCTTCTTCAAACCTATCTCTATTTTACTATATAATTACTGAGATTCTTTTTGTTCAATGATTCCTTAGTCATTGCTTCTTTTGATCTTGTTTAGTGGTCACTTTTGAAATCTTCTGTTTCAAATAATCTAAGTTTCTATACAGTCAAACTATTCAAGTTTCTCTTCTTTTGTGCAGGTTTACTGATTTGTTATTGCTTTCTATCCTCCTAACATTTATTTTCATTCGATACTCTATCATGTATTCTAATTCTGAAATCGTCGATTAAATATCCTTTATTCATTTCCTGGAAAAACCATACTGTCTGCGAACGTTATTCAATTTATTCTCCTTCTTCCTACACTGATTCCTTCATCTTTTTTTAAGCAGATTTTATCATATCTTCAACATATATATTAAACAAGGTTGAAGAAAATCATCACACTTTTCTTATTCCTATTTCAAGGTCAAATCACTTAGTTTTAACATCCTTTATTTCTTAGCGTTTTCCTGATTCGAATACAATTGTTTAATTTAATTAATCTTCTATATTTCCAGTTCATTATTTATAATTTACTTTAAGTTTAAGTTAATTTACTTTCTCTTCCTAACCCATATCGCTCTTCTAAATCTATTAATTTCATTTTTTAACTCAGCTTTCTATTTGAAGTTTAAGAACTATAATTTTTCAGTTCTTTAACTTAAAACTCTTTGAAATCAGCATTCAATCATGGGTCAGTAAATTGTAGGGCTTTTATTTATTGTCAAATTTATAAATTCGTAATGAAAAAAATTGAACAATTTTATATATATATATATATATATATATATATATATATATATATATATATTTAGTTTTGCTCATGCAGAAGATTTTTTTGAGCTAAGTTGTGTTTCATTAAAATTTTTTTTCTGGTAAATATACCAGTCATTTTACATATTCTCCGTATTAACATAATTTTTATATTAAAATAACAACTCGACTGTAAGCAGTAGTTACTGAATTTATTATTTAAATAATATAAACATTACTGCTAACATCATTTAATTAATGTCAAATATACAAATTATACATGTTATTTTCCAACATTGGAGACGATTAATCAAATTTACCGGTAATTATGCATTATCACCGTATTAACCAAATTTACCGTAACATATACATTATATTACTACTCATGTTTGAGCAGAGAAATATTTTTTAAAAAATTGACCTTTATCAATATTGTTTGTTGTGGTGATATGTTTGTTGTGGTTTAATGAAAATGAAATCTTTATCAATTTTATAATTTTTTGTTCAAAATTAGTTTTGTATGATTAAAATTAATAAATATAAAAATAAATAAGTGAAAATAAGCATACAAAAAATTGTTTAAATTTGAAAATTTAGAAAATTAGAATTTTTTAAAATGTGAATGAACTCTTCCATTGACCCTGTAATAAACTGATATCTAATCCCGGTTGCTATGGTAGCATCTGCTTTATTCTAAACAGAATTATAAAATTCTGTAATTAATATTTAATTTCATGCTACTGTTTTCACAGTCAAGGATTTAATGTTATGCTTTAATTTTAAATACATATTAATTAGTTATTAATTACTGTAATTTTTTTTATTTAATGCCAACTTTTTCGTTCGTTTCTATAAAATGAGTCGAGTACAAAATGATTAATGTATAAAAAAATATGGACTGTTAATTATACAACAAAATGCAAGAAAGAAAGAAAGATAAAAAATATCTCAATTTTTGCATTTTAATAATTTATTATAAATAAAATAACTTAATAATTATAAAAGAGTTTAAAAAGCAAGCTATTGATTATTTTTGTAAAGATAATTAAAAAAAAAAAATAAACAAATTTATTTAGACTAGTTTTTATCACTTATTTTTGTATATATTAATTAATTTTATTTTTTGTCAAATTTAAATATTTCATACTGAGTTTTAAATATTTTTTCTTCTTTTTCTTCGCCCCGAAGCCGAATCCGCAACTAAGCACAAACTCAGCTCCATGGGGTACCATTGGCTCCGAGGTGTGGCAGATATCCAGGACTCGGGTCTTTTAGGCACCATGCCTCTAATGATGGGAACCCAAAGGATCCCCCCACCGGGACTCGGTCTTACTTGGGCGTAATCGGTCCGCCCAAGTGTGACCTTAGATCTGCTATTCTCTTCGAAGAGGTCCCGTGTAGTCGACTACAATAGTAGGACCTGACCAGGCTTCAATCTGCCAGCAGTGGCCAAGTATCTAAGCCTCGGAGCTTTCCGAAGTACTTCCATATGATTAAAATGCTCAATCTCAACCGTCACGTCAACAATGCAGGTGGAGCCAACTCCTTCGTCCAAACTGTCAGTACCTCAACAAGGGTGGAGAACCGGAAGATGTCCTCGAGCCTAAGGACCAGCCGTTCAAGATCGGCATCAAGGACACCATCTTCGGCTGCCCTCTGCAGCTCTTTAAGAGAAGAGCTACGGAGTTGAAGTTGTAGCTCGTCCCAATACGCCATCCAGAGTTTGAGTTGCCTCAACAGAGACAATTGGCCGAACATGTTTTCGTCTTTGAAGTATCTTTTCTAGTCGGTCTAAAACTTCCTCAAAAGACTCCAACATACAAACGCTTCGGTCCAAGTCCCCGGAGCACTCAATCTTAGTTGTCGTGTGTTGTCGAATCAACGCATTCAGCTCTATCACACTACGAAAGAAAAACCACATATTGTGGGCAAAACACTTCTTGTGCTTCACAAGAGCCGACTTTGTACTTACTAAACGCTGCTGTCCAGCAGATCCTTCTTCCTTCATACTGGAAACGTTCACCGACGACTCGTATCTCTCAAAGTAAGAGGCCTCTTCCGCCGAATATAGGGAACTACAACCGGCCCGAGACTTCTTCTTTCCCTCAGTGGCCGGAGGAGAACCATGTAGTCGACGCTTCTCTCCACGCTTAATCGACTTCTGCCTATCATCCTGGTCGTCACCCGATCCTGTCGGGAGAGACGAAAAATCTACTTCATAGTCCCTAGTGGACAAACCAAACGAGCCAACAACCCTCTTCTGGCGTTGAGCCGAAGCCATAACTTTCTACACGGTGACTCTAGACCCTCCCCACATGCAGGATCTCCGAAACGTAACAGGAGAAAATCCCTCCTCATCGATCCGGACGTCATAATCAAGTCCATCTGAATCTGCCATATCAAGTAAATATAATTCAAATATATATCAAGTAATATATACACGCTATAAAAAATCTTTTAAATAAAATTATTTTTTATAAAATTCGACTTAATAGATCATATAAGTTGAAGGTAAACGGAGATCTAAACTATCCTTGATTAAATCAATACTGCGTAACCTTGGTTACGGTAATAGAAACAACAAAACAAACGTAAAAAAACTCAATAAAGAGCAACATTAAAAAAGCAAAAAAAAAGCCGAAGAACAACTAAATAACAACACAAAACCCTAGTAAAAACTTCAAAACACGGAGCGCAACAAAAACACGTGCGAACGCACCCACCACAGCTGATCTCATCTTACATTTTTAATTTAGTTGTTAATTAAATAACTATAACTTTTCCATTATTTTAAGTAAATTAATATATTTTTTCATTTATTCCAATTATTAAAACTTTTCCAATTTTTAAACAAAATGTAGTTTGGTTCTCAGCTAATCCTAACATATGAAAGTAAAGATATAAAACTTTTAGTGTCGTAGATTATAATTTTGTTGTTAGTAACTATGGTGAAATTCCGCGAACACTATGCAGAACCAGGTATCAAGCATATAATTGATATTATTTGTTTTTTCATATTTTGTTCTTTAAGTCAAAATTTATTTTGTAATATATTAATTATTCAAAGAGCATTAGCCATTAATTATTTTCTTTGTGTTTATGATTTGGATTTTATTTCATAAATATAAAATTGTTTATCATCTTACAATTGTTAAGCGATTGTATTTGATCAATAAATTATGTTTGGTCATTTTTCTTATCAAAAGGTTTAATTCGTACCTTTATTTTGTTTTATTTATTACCCACCCACGAATGTGTGGGTAATAGATAACAGTTCGCACGTACTAGCATGTTAATAGTACGCATGTAGTGTGTTATAGTGGGAATGTAGAAACGTTCACTCACATGAGCGCGCGCACCAACACACACACACACACACACACGTGTGTGTGTGTGTGTGTGTGTGATAAACGCACATTCGCCAAACAAAACTAAATAAAAGTTAACAGTACATCAATAAGCCAAAAAATAATCGAAGAACAACAAAAAAATTAGGACCGAGAAAACATGTAGAGAAAAGAAAGATGTCCTAGAAAATCAAAAAAACTATGCGAAGGGTAGGTAATAAAGCAATTTGCATGAATAAATCTTATGTTAAATTATTGTTATTAAGTGTGCGAAAATCTAATGTATTACAAAGAATTAATAGTATGTACTTTTTATTATGTAACAATTTTTTGATAAAACGATTAAAATATGAAACAGTAATTCACAGGAATGAAGAAAAGTTAATAATTTACTTTCTTTTATTATTACTTGAATAAACAATCCGATTAAATTTGTTTGGTACTTGGGTGTGTTGGGAAGCAGTTACGTCCAAACACGTTTTCCGATTTTTATAAAATTTTGCTGTAAGATTTCTCGCTACTAATAGGTGAAAAAATGTGTATAATAAAGGATAGAATTTTCCTTTTCGAAATGAGTTGCTATCATTATTAACAATTTTCAGAAGGGGGGGGGGAGCAGAAGTTTCCGTTTTAAAGTCATCGCTGCTGCATATTGAATATGTAGATTCTTTTACTCCTTCCTTCCTTCCTTCTTGATGTGACCTACTTCTGATATAATATACGATTTTCAATCGTTTCTTATAAACTACATGTCAGATACTTCTTTTTTTCTCTTTTATTCCATCCTTTTGCCTAACGTTTCGCTCTTGAGACTATAGACTGGTATTTCAAAAAGTAGTGCCTGTGTTTCTGCATTTCGTGTTGAAGGTTCTTGATTTGAATAAATCGCGATCAATCTTTGAATTTTCCACACGCTACAAAAATAATTTTTAATCTTAAAAATAGGGAGCGGGAATTGGTCTCAGCCTTTGGTTATCGGAATTAATAAATAATTACTTTTTGCTTTTTCTGAACTTTCCACTATCAATTATGAATGGTAATTCCGTTTTCACTTTATTTACATTTCTACTATGTTATTTAAGTTTCTTTGTTGAGCTCAACTTGTTAAATCCAGTACACAAGATGAGCGAGGTTCACAAAACTACAAGGTTTTAAAAACAAAAATGATGATTGTTTTTCAAAGAATATTTAGGTTACGTTAACCTGTCCGTTTTTAAAGTATTATTTTTTTAAAGATATGTAGGATAGAAAATCACGTAAAAATGTAAAAATATTTAACAGTTCAAACCATTTATAATCAGGATTAAACGTTTTAAATATTTCGAATTTTAGAAACTCTTTTTTCATTTATGTATCCCATATTCATTTTCTTTAAGAGGCAGTTAGTTAAGAAATGAAAAAATAAATATTTTTTTCCACCAGAAAGCTCTGTAAAATAGAAAAGATATGTACAAAGAAATCGGGTTTATAATAAATGAGTACATTATTACGATTGCATAATATGTATATGTTCTAGCTTGATTACTAGTTCTGAAAACATATGTGTAAGTTTTCTGAGTGACACGATGATAATTCAATTTTAAACCTTAAATCGAATAAAAAAGTATAATATTTTATTATGATTATGATAAAACAATGAAAAATAAAATAAAAGAATAATTTTAAAAAAAATATGAAACAAAGAATAAATCAAGAAAGATTTTATTTTAGCGTCAGCCATGATATTTTTTGATAAAACTAATAAAATACGAAATGGAAATAAATAATAAAAAAAAGGGAAGAAAATGATTTTAGATATTTATTTTTTATATTCCTTTTAAAAATAAAGAAATCAAATTTAGCTTAAAACCTGTCTATAAAGAATCATCCATTTCTTCACAGTATTATTCTTATTTGTAAAAAAGTAATTTCAAAATCCGCTTTACGGATATAATAAAATACAAAAATAAGTTATACTGAATGGATATAAGCAGAATGAAGTTCGTAAAAAGATATTGAATAAAAAATAAAATCATAAAAAACATAACAGCCTACAGACCAGATACTCGTATTATATTTTTCCACTCTAGTTAAAAAGAAAATTTATAAAAGAACTATTGTTTTTATTAGTATTGACCGTTAGTAATCTCTATTAATCATAATACAAAAATCATTCGGCGTTTTTAAAAAAAAATCAAAACTTAATTTTTCACTTTTAATTTAGTACGTATTTTTTATTAGTAAAATACATGTAAAAAATTATTATTATTATTATTGTTTTATATTAAAAATAATCCATTAATATGGTTATTACTCATCAAAATTTAGAAAGCTTACGTGACGCCCAGGGTGAAAATAGATTGTGACTGGCTTCTTGCTACCTATGATTTTCCTATGACTTTCACGGTACAATTAACTCTCTATCTTATCCAAGTATTTTTAATAGAGCCAATCCAACTTCAGACCTCCCAAGTAAAACTATTACGCATCTTTATGTTCACGCATTCTAAACTTTGACAAGTATTAATAAATTAATGATACATTGAAAATACTACGAAAAAAAAATTAATTGTTATTTATGAATAAAAACAATATAAAAATCTCATCAGAATAAAATAAATTTAAAAAAACAAAAATAAAGCCGATTTTTTTATACGTAGTCTATTTATATATCTACGTTTTATTGATGACTTTTGCTGAAAACCGTTCTTCATGTGATTTATGTAATGAAATTTACTTGCGGTTACTTAACCTGAACGGATTGTAAATACACGGTTTGTAAGAGAAAAATAATTGACCTATTTTATTCAATAAAGTGAATTTTTTTTTTAAATATTGGGTAACCGAGTAATAAAATAAAATATATATTTTTGTGCTTTAAGAAGTTTAGGTGCCTGTGGCTTTTTTATTCAATAGTCATAACTCTAAATTTTATGTAAAAGTGATAGTTGCTTAGGCTGCATCCAACTTTGAAAATTTTTCCAATTTTTAAAGAAGTTTGGCCAACTAGCTAATGAATCTTTTTGGATCTGTAGAAGGATGGTCTAGTCTAATAAAACATCATGTTTGACTGCCCTATTCTTGGAGGATTTGAGACCGTAACCCCCAGGAACTTCTACAAAAAGTAGAGAATGTTTCTCTCATTAAGGATAAAACTTTGTGGTGTAAGGGGCATGCTGTCGTACTGTCTAGTAAACAAGGTTGCTTCTTTCATATTTCATCGATAAAGTTACGAAATTTTATGCAGATAATAGTAATGGAATACACAGATAATGACTGGTAAAAACAATCAGACACTAAAGTAAGATAGCTGAAAATTAGCCTATAAATAAATTTAGCCCCAACTTTATTGTTTTAATCCTGGTGTAACTAAATTTATCATAGATTACTGTAACCCTAATTTTGTTTGTTAGATTGATATAAGTTAGGATCAATTTCCTAAAACCTAGTAGGAAGTATCCACTTTCTAATCTATTCTATTCATAATCGTACGTTATTGATACGTAATTGTAATAATAAAATAATCATGATAATTAATATTATTATCATAAAGTGTTTCTAAGAACAGAAGCCAGTTTCATTAAACTGACCAAGAGGTGAACGGAGAAAGTTGACCAATAGATAATTCAATTATTATGTTAAAGCAGCTATTAGATAGGAACGAATGCACCAGTAAATCCAGAGACCTTGGAATCCTTAACGCGAATCGTATAGTAAGACTAAAGTACACCTACAGAATTTAATTTTTCCTCTGTGCGTTGATACATTCATAAAGGAAAATAGAATCAAGGGTAGGGAAAACGAATGTAAATGAAACAGGCAGTGTTCTACGAGAAAGCACATAATACCGTGTGTTTCAAAATTAATATCGGGGTTTTAAAGCTATTTAGTATTTTTTAAATTTCATGTGCATCGATTGATTATACATTAAGTGAAAGTTTTAGCTGTGTTCAAGTTTATAAACAATTTTTTTGTACTTTTTGCGTGAAAGCGCCAGTAGCAAATATGGAAATCCCCCCCAACAGAAAGCGAAGTGATGTACCGTGACGATGATGACTTTCTTTATGGTGTCGTATTCACTGACGAATCAACATTTCATGTTAATGGAAAAGTAAACACTCGAATGTGCATATTGAGGGATCAGAAAATTCTCACAAAATATTGCAGTGGGAACGAGACGCTCCAAAACTGAATGTTTTTTGTGCCGTAATCCGACGGCAAGTTTACGGGCCGTTATTTTTCGTGGAAGCAAGTGTGTCCGGACTGAACTACCTAGATATGCTTTTATCAAGTAGTTGAGGCTCTTTCCTCAACTGCAATACAAACTGAAGAAATTTATTTGCAACAATATGGCATGGCGCCTCCTCGCTGGAATAACGCTGTAAATGATTGGTTGAATGAAATTCTCCCTGACCGCTGGATCGTCGCCAGATGGGATACTCCACGTTCGCCCAATCTGATGTGTAGATTTTTTCTTTGGGGATTTTTAAATGATCAAGTTTATGTGCCACCGTTAACAGCTGACCTACCCGACTTGAGACACAGGACTGAAGCAGCTGCCGCATCAATTACTCAAGACTTGCTGATTAAAGTATGAGACGAACTCTTCTATCGGCTAGATGTGTACCCTGTGACGAATGGTGTTCACATTGAACACTTATAGAAAAATCCGTTTGAGTTGCTCTTTCATTTCATGTATAATTTATCAATGTAAGTAAGATAAAAATTACGTAACTTTAAAACCCCGATATTTACCTTGAAACACACGGTACGTAACAAAATTCCTATACAAAGAATAGCTCCAGACAACGAATGCTCATCACACTCAAAATCCCTTTCAAGGTTGGAATTATTTACCCAGGTATGAACAGCACATTACTGATTAACAATATTTTTTTAACACTAAATTTAGAACGCATCAAAAATGTATCTTCCATAAAGAAACAAATTGCCACCCTGAATAGATAAGCGTTTCTTAAAGAAAAACTTCACTGATGTTGCATAAAGAACTATGCAACTGTTCTACAAAAAGTTCGGCCAGATTTCCAGATCAGGCTACAGTACATTTGAGAAAGCATTTTTAAAACTTCGTTCCCAAGCTATTTTTAAAAAAATTAAGAAATCATAACTTTTACAAATAACGATCTACTACTCGGTTATTGAAACAAAACGAAAAAACCATAGGTATAAAGCCATTAATGAAGATTTTACTTAAAATCTAAACCTAATTGTAATTTTAATTAATAAACAATCAGTAGACACGGCGGAAAAGTACATAAATAAAATTATGTATTTGTTGTATATTTTTGACATATGTGTTTGGAAAATGGAAAAAAAAACAGTTACAGTAAAAAAATGTTAAGTACAAATAAATAAAACTAAGTTATACTATAAAAAAAAATATTCCTAACGTTAATTTTTTTTTAGAATAAGAGTAATAATAAAAAACAAATCACAGACAATCCTAATAAAAAACTTAAAATTATTTTAAAAAACATCTGAACTATTTAAAACTTCCGATTCTATCGCCCATCAAGACTTAATTAATATACCTATAAACATAGAGATTTATTTAAGAGATCGTGAAACCTGTCTCAAGAAAGATAAAAACGACATTATAAACTATCAATTATTCAAAGATATATCTTCACAAATGAACAAAGATTTAAGTGAGGGGATAACTGTTTAATGTTCTTATGACTGAAAACCTTTATTAAAGATTTTTTTTTAATTTATGAAAAAAAAAAAATTAAATGTGGTTAGTTGTTCAACAAACTTTTGATGGAAACGTTTTGCATCACTATTAATTTTTTTCAAAATTCTTTAAAGGGATATCACGACCAAATCAATTTTGATTTTCTTTATAGGCATTTTAGAGAAAACGTTATTAAACAAACTTGTTAACTAAATAAGTAATACTATAAATCAATGCAAAAATAAATGCATACATTCAGTAATTAATAAAATATGTTTCCAAAAAATCAACTCCCACCTGTTAAATTGAAATATATGTTGTTTATTCTTTTGCTCTACCACCGTTCAGTTTAAGTAGTTTACAAAAATGTTTTGAAAGTGTATACTGCATTTGAAGCGTGACAAATAACAAAAAATTCGAAAATTGACTGTTATAAATAAAAAAGAAAAAGTTAAATAGTAACATAACTTATATAGTTATTGAGGACAGTAAATGTCTACCGTTTAAAATTATTGGTAAAAACTCAGTAAAATTTTATTACTGATTCTATCTATAAACTCGATAAAATATTATAAAAATTAGAATAAATTAATTCCATAATAAATTATTTAGATTATATCGCGGAATTCGTTAGAACTTCGTCGGTAAGAAGCGACGAAGTCAACGAACTACGTCTACAGTTCTAAATATGACCTAACCTAATAGTGAAATGAAAATAGGAAAAACATAAGCGTAAAAACATTGTATTTCAGTTCAATTAGATTAATAATAAAAAGGGCTTTCAAAAAATACCTAGAATTTTGTTAGGCAACGTTTTTTTTCCATCTGATACACCGCCGGACTCGAATATGTCATTTTATTCATTTTTTTAATGTACCTTTACGAATATCGCCGGTAGATAGCAGTAATTAACAGTACTAGGTAGCGAACGAAAATTTGATAATGTACTTGAAAAAATAAAATTTAAAATAAAATATACTACAGCTTGTTTTAATAGTAAATGATGTTATGTAAATGAAAGTACTGAAGATGAAGCAATTTTTTTAATTGCCATCACTTCATTTAAAAAAAAATAAAATTATTAGTTTATAAGAGATTATACTAGTTTTATAAAAAAGGAATAAATAAAACAGAAATAAATTCCACTGGTAAAATCGAATTTAACGATAAAGATCGAAGGTTACACTAAAAAAGTAATAAGTGCAATATTAGATAACGGATTTTCGATTCGTAAAGTTCTATAATATACTAGTCTATAGTAGTATACTAGTTTTTTTTATTAAAAACGGAAAAATATGGTATGAAGTGACTATCAAAAAATGGTATATGGTTATAACTATCAAAAAAAAAAAAAAAAATGGCCGTGAAATTCAATTTGTTTATTCTAAGGCAATAAATTTCAATAATAAATCCATAAGACAACAATCAGTAATTCATAAAACAAATAAAAGAATAAACTAAATCTAACAAAACGCAGTGATATTTTAAAAAAAATAACAATGAAATTCTAAACCGTACGGTAAGAGTCTCGCAGATATCATTCCTCCGCTCAAAAAACAAAAAAAATAAAAGTGTAATATAAATAAAAGTGTTTTTAACAAAACGATACTGATAACAAAAAAAGTTAAAAGACAAAACATTTCTGTTATCAAAATCTGTTATTAATTTAGAATTTTCTTTAAAACAAAAATACATGTTAAATACATATAATAAACAATAGATAATAAACAATGTTTAAGTTCCATATAATAAGAAAAAAAGAAAAAGAAAAATTTTTTACAAAACTTTAACGGCCCAATTTCATTTATTAAATAACGAATAATCATAAGAATTGTATTATTTCTGTAAATTATATATGTATTACATATAAGTGAAATTGGCCCGGTAAGAGTTTTGTAACATTTTTTCTTTTTTTTTTTTTGCTTATTATATGGACGCATAACATTGTTTATTATCTATTATTGTATATTACATATATTAACATGTATTTTTTTAAAAAGAAAATTATAAATTAATAACAGATTTTGGTAATAGAAATGTGTAGTATCTTACCTTTTATGATAACAGTATCGTTTTAGTAAAAATAATTTTATTTACGATACAGAAATTTTTGTTTTTTGAGCGGATGAAATGATATTTCCGAGACTCTTACCGTACGGTTGACAATTTCATTGTAAATTTTTCTTAGAATGTCTTCTAATTAATTTCTTTCCAGTTTAAACGTCATAAAAAATTCGTTTTAATTTAAATTTAAATTTAAATTTGTTTTAATGATAATAATCGGCTATTGATATTTTTCATAATTAAAGCTCTAATAAAAATTCGATTAAATGATTTTTTTTTGTAAATTTGTATTCAATATGGTCTTTGTATCGCTGTTTTAATATTTTATGCCCGACGTGTTTCTATATTAGAGACCGTTATTGATAAAGAACGACTAATATTATCCTGTAAAAAACAATTGCTGTTTGACTGTGAAGTTGTTTAACAAGCTTAAAAAAAGTGGCAATCAGATAACCATTTTCATTAAAAAAAGAAAATGGAATCGTGAAATTGTACAAGAGCTAAAACGATTTGGTAAGAAATTTCAATATAATGATAAAGCTGAACTCGACAAAATTTGTATTGTTATTTTTGCAATTGTCTAGGGTAGATTAACTTAATGAAACCATAGAAACGAACTGGATTTAATTGTTATATTTTGGCGACGATATTTTTTAATAAGCTAAATTATTGACAGTCTTCTAAGATTTCTTTTAAAGAATCACCGATTTATTTTTTTTGCTGTACCCGATCAAAATTTATAAAAAAAAGGTTTTTATACAGAGTGTTCTGAGACGTACTCGCTAAACTTCAGGAACCGATTCAGGACACGAAAATGAGCAAAAACCTAACTCAACGTAACTCCTATTTTTCTTTCTTTTCCTTCTTGGTGCCATTTTGTGATTTTCAACAAAAAATTATTTCTCAGAAACTTTACTCGTTCCTGAGAAATACTTTTTTTGCATTAATTTAATGCTAGATGGTAATTGCTTGCCAGTTTTTATTTCCTCCACTAAATGTAATAAAATTAATTAATAATAAATTAATAAAAATAATTTAATAATAATAAAAATTATCTCCTTGCATTATGGTGCGAAAGCGTACTGCCGGGTTAATTGTCTGCAATAACTCGATTGTTTGTTAATGGATTTTTACAAATAAGGTGTCATTTTGTTCAAAATAAAATGTTTAATAAATTTTCTAAACGTAAAAATTTGATCAATCAATCACAAAGATATTGACGATTAAAAAATTAAGATGGCCACAATTTTGAAATTTTTGTAGGTGACGTTTTCAATGTTTTTTAATTTATAGAACAAGACACTAGTCTTAGACTTCCTATATTTAATTAAAGTAAGTTTACCCGTTTCTGAGAAATAATCTTTTTGTTGAAAATCACAAAATGGCGTCAAGAAGGAAAACAAATCAAAGTAGGATATGAACTTTTTTGCTCATTTTGGTGTCTTGAATCAGTTGCTGAAGTATGGCGGATACGTCCCGGAACACTCCGTATAACATTATTTTTTTATTTAATAAAAAAAACGTTTCTATCCTATACTACTAGGAGCAGTATCAGTTTTACAATTTTTACTTTTTTCACTAATTTCATCCTAAATTTTCTCTCTTCATTGTACTTCTACAAAATTATAAATATACATTTTTACTAGAGAAGAAGGAGACTAACTGAAATATTAAAAAAAATTTAGTACGGTCTTTAAAATTTTTATTTACTTACGAATTTCTCACTTATAATATTTAGTTAAAATGATCTCCCAATAAAAAGCCTAATAAAACCACTTTTATCAAGAGTTGGAGATATGAATTAATAAATAATTTAAAAAATCTTGTTTTGAAGTATATAAAATTAATTTCTAACTCTTCTAACTCGCCCGTTTAGTTTTTTTCCTAATAAAACATACATTGTAAAACTTCAAATTAAAAACAAACAAACAATTTACTGATCATTATTTTAGCCTGGCTTTTCGCTTCGAAAAAAAAGGATTTAATTTTTTGTTTTTTTTTGGAGATGGTTATTATTATATTATTAGTTTTGTTTTACATTATGTTTTCCGCCCATGACGGTTGGAGATGAAAATGATCAAGTCAGAGTCAATTTAAGCGTTATAAAATGTATAATAACAACACACACACACACACACAAAGGTTATGTTAAAAAATGTACCGAATTCAAATTCAACACACTTTTCGACTGCATTCTAAATATCTGTTTGGTTAATCAAAAAGGCGCCGGTATTAACATCAAATAACGTTAATGTTACAACTAGTCATTGAACATAGTTTCAAAAATGACTGATAAAATTTTGAAGTTTTAAAAATTTTATAGTACAAAATTTTAATCGGTTTGTTGTTTTAAAAGTTTATATTTTTAAAATGCATTTTTTTAAAAATTTAAAATACTTTTACACCCAATAATAAAAATCTGGTTATATAAAAGAAAGACGTTCGGAAGAAATTGAAAAAAAAAAATAGGAATCCAGTCTATTGGTAAAAATATGAAATGGAATTTAAAGATACTACTATCAAGTATAAGCTAAGGCTCAATTGAATACAGGTACCTGAACTATTTTTTCCTTTAAATTTAAATGTATACATTCATAAAAGAAACAAAATCGAAGAAATCCTTTATGCAAATTATTTTTTGAAAAAACCTAATCATTTTCATTTGGTCACGTTACCATAAATTTTCAAACAGTTTTTCTTTGAAATTACAAATGAAAATAATTTAATATCAGAATAATATTTTGATGATTAAAATATCAACCGATAAAGGATGATTAATATTCAAAAAATATCTTCCAATCATCTATGAAACAAATTTAATCGATTATTATTACTTTTAATGTTTATTACTTTTAATTATTATTACTTTTAATGTTTATAAATGTGACAATTATTTTATAAAAGTAATTTTTACTATTATTATATAATATGTAAAAAAATTTATGACGTATTATGTACTACGACTAAATAATTCATTTTTCACATTTACCTATAAATTTGGTGAATTCGATGTATTTGCAAAAACAACTAATAAATATTTTCATTGTAATTATTAAAAGTTTCTTTGATTACGCTTCAATATACACTGATTTTTCAAATTAATATATTTGTCTAACGATAACGTTTTGCGTAGTGAGAGGATTTCATTGAAACTTTACACGATGGTACCTTGAACCTCGACAGGAAGTATTGAATTTCAAAGTTTTCATTGCAACCCTCAGTGGAACGGGATGTTCAGAACTAACAATAACTTCTCAATCTTTGTCATACGAATAAGATTTTGTCAGACAGTGGAGTTAGAACTTAGTATGTACGCATTTATATATATATATATATATATATATGTACTCGTACATAAACAAGAGCTCAAGTGTGGATATGTTCACCCAAATTTCTAATTTACATAATTCAATTTTGTTAAATCAAAGGTATTTTGGCCATTTCAAATTACAAAAGATCCATAAGCAAGATTTCTGTTTATAAAATATTTTTTTATTAATGCAAAATTAGCACGTATTTTAAGATAATTCTAGTTTTCTAATTAGCCTTATATTTCCTTTTATTTTTATGTCAGCGTTTTTTATTTTGAAAAAAAACTGACAACAAAGTTTTATTTTCCTGTCATTGGTTATTTATTTTTATATAATGGAAAAGTAATGATACATAAAAAATTTAACAAATTCAAAAAATCTATATTTTTAAACTTTTATCGACTCCAACACTCTCAAAATTTCTCCCAAAATAGTTTTTTTTTTGGGCTACTTGCACTACTTTTTTATGTTTACGCTTAGGTAAACATAAAAAAATTTGGTTAAAAATACGCAATAAATACTTTTTTTTTTTCAATTTTTGGGAAAGGGGAGAATTTGGGGAAAATGTTTTTTTCTTTGAATGGTAAGATAAGAATGTACGTATGCACTGACTGAGGCTAATATAAAATGGGGTTATATTTGCAAAATTTAAAAAAAATTGACCCCAAAGAAACTATCTATCCTACCCCCTGAGATATTGATCCAAAATTTCTACCAACACATTGGGATATATACCCGAGTCTCTGTGCTAAATTTAAATAAAAATTGGTTTATCCAGTCAAAAGTTACTAAGCTTCAAACACGCCAAAACAGTACGTGTGTACAAATATTACGCCACACTATTTTTTTTTGGTTTTTGGGATCATGAAACATCGAGAAATGCAAAATATCCATACTCCACTTTTTGAGTAGTTACCATAATTTCCTCATTGCAACATATCTCTAGCTATGATGCCAGGGAATGTAAAAGAAAAATCAATTCTAATGAAATTGTCGGCTGGTTTTAATTTTTATTTCCTTGTACGAAGTAAAGCAAGTATTGCGATCGGGAATAATTTCGGTTTACAGATTTTAACGGAAATATCCATTTTAACCAACTCTGAATCCATTTTGACTAGTTTCGGCGGGATGTCTGTACGTATGTGCGCATGTATCTTGCATAACTCAAAAACTATGAGTCGTAGAATGTTAAAATTTTGGACTGTTGTAACATTTAGTTGTGCACCTCCCTGTTTAATTGCAATCGATTGAACCTAAAGTGTTTAAAAAAGCCCAAAATCAATTTTTTGGGGATTTTGAACTTTTTCTTAACTGCAGTAATAAGACTTCATTGAGAGCTTTTCAACGATATGTGGTAAGTTAACATATCTTATTTTCATTGGTTCCAAAGTTATAGCCAAATAAAATGTTAATTTATGAAATATTTGGATTTTACTAGGGGAAGGCAAATCGGTTATCTACTTTTTTATAACTTTTTTAAAATTTAAATATATTGATTTATTAATAGTTATTAACCTCTGATTATAAAAAAAAAGGTTTACAATAAATAATAATTTAATTATAACAATAAAAAAAATATGAAAAATATCAAAAGTTACTAATGAAATACAATTTTATGTACTTTTTTTTAAAAAAAAGTGTGTATGTAATTTAATAGAAGTAAAAAGAAGTCATGTGGTATCCACATCATATTTTTTTTACAAATAAGTGTGTTTTAATTTACGTAGTATCATTTTAATAAATGTTGAAAACATCTTTATCCTATTAAATTCCGCATGTATATTAAAGTAATGAACATATTTCAGTATATTGTAAAAAAAGTAAACAAAGAAAAATATTTTTTAATCACATCTTAAGGTACTGCGGTAATCCTTTTAACTATTAAATGTTATTATTTGTAATGTTAGCTTTATATATTATTATTATTATAAAATAAAAAGACAGTTACGATTAAACCTTTTAATAAATTTAATCCCTTTAAGATAAACATGTTACGTATTTATTTTTTTGATTACTAAAATTCAATGTATTTGACAACTTAGTTAGGATAAACTTAAAAAGTATTTAAATTTAATACAACAGATTATATTAAATGAAATATTGGTATATATTGTAAAGAGAATTCTAGTTAACTTTACTTCATAGTAAACTTTTTTTCTGTAGACAAGAGAGGGTTAAATTTGTAAAAGTGAATAAAAGGAAGGCAAAGTGATTATTTACTTGGTTGTTTATCACATAGAATGTTACCATAGCAACTGACGAAGTTTCACGTTCATTTTAAACGAATATAGAAAGCAATAGAAATAAGTTATTCCACATAACTTAATCTTATAAGACAGAGCATAATAATACTTGACTGGAATGAATAATAATTTTTATGATATTTTTTTAAAATTCTTCTTTAGAAAACTAAAAAAAATAAACCAAACTTTTAATGTAAAAGAAATTAATTCATTTTTAAGATTAATACTCGACGGAAAATATAGTGAGCCCACTACTACGAGGTAGGTTTACTCTACGATTTTAATAATATCTTTTCCCCTGAATCCTATTAGAGTGTTACGTTTACTAAACGAAAATGTTGTGCTTTTATTACCACTGAAAAATTTGGTAATTTTGATATGCTATTGTCTTTTTGTTAAGTTTTAAGTATATAGACCATCTCTAGCACCTCAACTACCAGCCACATTTTTCCTCCCAAATATCATCCATATTCACTATCGTTTGTCACTCCCTTCAGTTTTCGAACTTGTCCATTCTGTTGTAATCTGTATTTTGCCTTTATTCAATTAACATGCTTACTACTACCAACTCTATTTCTTCATTTCTTATGCGCTTAGCCTAAAGCTCTACAACTTCTTCGGATTGAATTCACAATCATAGTTAATTATCTTTTTTCGTCCCTCTTCGTAATCTCCCAAATTTTCTCCAATCCATGCAATAGGATAGTTTTAAACATGTATTCTGAAAATAAAAATAAATTTTTGAATAGCAATCCTTTATTTTTCCTGTTTAACCTCCGGTAATTACCGTTCAGATAATATTTCAGAGGATGAATGAGGATGATATGTATGAGTGTAAATGAAGTATAGTCGTGTACAGTCTCAGTTCGTCCATTACTGAGATGTGTGGTTAATTAAAACCCGACCACCAAAGAACACGGTATCCACGATCTAGTATTCAAATCCGTGTAAAAATAACTGACTTACTAGGACTTGAACGTTGGAACTCTCGACTTCCAAATCAGCTAATTTGGGTAGACGCGTTCACCACTAGACAAACCCGGTGGGTGAATAGCAATCCTTACTTGTATTTTACGGTGATATGTGTCATTTTACATTATTTCCTTATGGGAAGACGTTAGAACCAAAACGTATAAATTCATTCATTCAAGAACTACGCGACAGTTACCAAATAATTTATTTAATTAAAATCATAGTCGCAAATCACCTTTTTAACACCTGATTTCTGAAGTCGAAGTTTCAAATCCTAGAACAGTTAAGTTACTTTTATACGGATTTTAATATTAGACAGTGGATACCGTTGTAGTTTGGTGGTTGGAGTTTAATTAACCACACATTTCAAGAATAATCATGAATCTGTACGAGACTAAGTTTCATTTACATGTCATACACATAATCCTTATCTCATTCGGCGATGAGGTTGCTTATTATTCACAAATTAAACTGGCTGCAAAGAACACATTAGGAAGGGAAAAAAAATTATCAAATCTCCATTTCAAAGACTTCTTTAAATATTATATTATATATTGCTCTCTGTAGCATGAGTATGATGCAAAAGTAACGTGATTACTCCCAAATAAAATAGTACGTAAATAATATTATCACCAATATGTATTCTACTATATTACATTTATTCAACCATAATTAACTGTATCAACTTTATTTTTTCCATACCGATTATGATAATAGAGATTTTAGCAAAAGACCAGTAGAAGTAAGTACAGTAAACACGCAGTTTGCAACTGATGTGGTAATTAAACTTCACGACCGCGTTGCCGTTCTTGCTTCTAGAAATAAATTAGATGCCATTTTTAATGCTTTCTTTTACAGCTCTTATTTTCCAAATAGAAAAAAATAATATTGTGGAGACTTTACTACTGTTTACAGCTGGATATTACCAAAGAGAAACATTAGACCTACCAAAAACCTACCAACATTAAGATCAAACCTAAGACCTACGTACATTAAGACCAAAAACAAATTCAGAATTTATTATCGGGTTTTAGCAAAGTTTTAGGTAAAATTTTATTTATCATTATTAAACTGATTTCTTGTTTACAATTTTTAACTTCTCTGATTTTTCACGTTGTGTTTATATGCGGCTTTGATATCACTTTTAATTCTCTTATGAAAATGGAAATAACTTAAATAAAAAATTACGTACCATTGTACTATTGTAAATTAATGTGTTAAACCAGCCAAAATGCAGTCATTAAGTAACATATTTTCTTTGTTCAATAAATAGGCTAATTTTATAATTAACATCATTAATCTCAGAGAAACCAACTCGGTTTTATACCTCTTGCATCAGAGATTTTATTTATATTAGAGCTACAATAAAGAATAGAAAAGGCAAAATAAAACAAAAAATACATTTTTTAGCTACACAGGAAAGTATATTATACAGTATAGAAAGAAAGATCAAAGTGATTTCAGTGAAACCTTGAAATTACTTCATTTCTTTTTGCTACTCTAGAATAACTTTTGTCAGCACTAAAATTTGAAACAGAACTTAAACTTCTACCAAAAAATTGTACTGTAATGTAGTTAATTTAGTCAAATAAGGCATTACATCTACTTAAAACAACGGAAATATACAACCCCAACCTTTTATTTAACGTCTAATACCACTTAACCGCTGTGTTTGACGGACCGGCGGAGGCATCGCCTTTCGTTCGTAAGGTGTTCTATGATACAGCTACATTTTTTCACACAATAAAATATCCTTTCTCTTTAAAAAAATTACAGTAATTTCTATTATGTATGTCACTCTTTCCAGTTGCTTCAAGAATAAATAAATAAATATTTCAGTTGGGAATAAATTTTGTAAAATACAGTCAGAGATCAATGCTTTATTGCAATTTCTATGAAAATATAGTTACAATAATAAATTCAGATTAGAATCTATAATTACTAGCTTTTTCATATGTACACCTTTTTTTCCTCCCATAAAAGGGGTACATTATTTTTTCTCTTGACATTATGTAACAATCTTTCATATGATTGTCACTCATGTACCTTTTACGTTAAATAAAAGGCTAATTATTCATTTAAATTATATGCTAAAGCTAATGATATTCATTATACCACTACATCCTGTGTTGAAAAAAGAAGGTATAATTTTTAAGCTAGAATATCACCTTCATTTTGTTGTAGCATTCTGATATGCAACCGTTATGTATGATCAGTAAAAAAGGCAGCAGGAAACTTGTTCAATTCTTAGGTTTCCGTAAAAACCTGAAAAGAGATGCTTGATATCTTGGGAATCATTCATTTTCATGAATGAATTCTCCATCGTTAATACACATAAATAAATAGTTAATGAAAATATAAATTTTATTATTAATTGCATTTAGAATAATAATATGATTTATAAGCTATATAAAAAAAGGAGAATATAATATTTAACATAAGTTGTAAAATTTTTAATGGTTCATAAATTCTATCTTTGTATTACAAAAACAGGAATTGAACTAAAATTTCTCTATAAATTTTTCTCCTTTTGAATCCTAAGGAGTTTATTGTAGGATCCAAACAACATTGTAGGATTCAGAAATTTGGCAGTTGACTATCCAAGCATAAAATGTTTTATAACATGTAAGTCAACTATAATTTTTTTGTTAATGATATGTACCATTCATACATGAACATAAACAGTAAAAAATTAAAACTTATTTAAAATAAAAGCTGATAATCAGTGCAAACTATCATTACATCTATCTTAGGATGCCTTAAATTTATTTAACATATAATAATTTTGAATAAATTTGGGTATAATTATTATTGGTGTGCTTTTAAAAGATGGGAATCAATTACTGACATTTTCTAAGTAATTGGCAGAAAAAAGTTTAGTATTATACTAGTTTTTATTATAAAGATACAAATTAACTATTACGCAAAAAACGGATTCAGAATACATTTTATGTTAATAATATATTATCAAAGAGTAAAGATTTTAAGATTAGGTAATCAAATCAAAACAATAATTAATAAATTAAAACTAACGAAACATTTCGGTGAATATCTTCTTTAAATGTCTTCGTTTTTCATATGGTTCAATTCTTATTACTAACTCTGTAATTTTCCACTAGCTAAAATTATTGGATACTATATTCCTACCGACAAACCTTGAATTTATAGAATGAATTAATTAATATCAATAAAAGGATATTTTTTACAAATAAAAAAAAATTGAATATTCGTTTTTTTGAGATTTTGTTATTCATAGCTTTATAATGTGACATTAAAAAAATTATCAAAATTACCGTCATTTCAACAGCATTTTAAAAGTTCAAAATTAAGAGGGTTATATAGACATCCTAGAGCAAAGAAAATATTTTTCTAATTAAAAAATTAAATCACTTTACAAAGAAAACAAAAAAAAAAAAGATTCTTGATATTACGACACGTAGGATAGAATTAATTAATTTGATAACATAACAGAGTTTTATAGTTAACAAGAGATAAATATTAAAAATTAAATAACTACTGCCAAAAAAAAAAACATTGCTCTTTAATATAGGATAATTAAAGAGCGTGCGGGTGACAATTTTTTATATAATATATTTTTATTTTTTTTCAAGATTTTAAATTTATTTAAACATATATATAGATCCTATGACACTCCCGGCAACATTAGGATTCCAACGCGGGGTTATATATTTAAATCGGTTCAGCCGTTAAGGTGCTATGATAGAACGAACATACATACACCCTAAACACATTACACTTGATTTTGGGCAGTCATATAAAAATAAAATAAAGTGCAACAGAAGATAAGGCATATGTAAGATATATAAAAGAGAAAAACAGATATTTATAGTAAATACGTTTACTGGTTTTACATTCTCTTTCTGATAATATTTAATAAAGTACATCGCAGAAAAAAAATTAAAGGAAATATAAAAAGACCCAGAAAAATGTCAAAAATGTTACAATAAATGAAAGGTTTTAAACTGTTAAAAAATATGTAAAACTCTTAAAAGAAAAGCAACCGTTTCTCAGTTGATCGATTAAACTCAAAGTAAAGTGATTAAAAGCAAACAACAAATAAACTATTACGTTAATTACGCTATTACGTTAAGTTATTCGCTGCTGATATATTGTTCCATATCCCTCGCCCTTTATTCTAATAATTTTAATTAATCTTGCCCTTTGCCAAACATTTTTTATGATAACTTTAGAGATGAAATTTAATACATTAGAAGAAAAATAATCTTCTCTGATAATTTAGTGTTAATATTTATACAGTTATTAGATTTAAACTTATTGGCAAAGTTAAACGTATAACGCCACCAATTCAGACAGCCGGTCTGAATGAAATTTAATTAGTATTAAATTTTTGTACTTACTTTGTTAATTTGTTTACGGCGTTGGATTTGGCAGACTTATATACTGTTGATTAATATTCTACAGACTGTGCCAGTAATTAGATTCATAGCACCTTTACTTTTCTTTAGTTATCTCTACTCTTTATACAGAAACCAATAATAGCAAATAAAATTGGTGACATTTGGAACTACTGTATTACAAAAAAAAATATTAAAACATATTTTTATTTATTCATTCAAAACTTTAAAGAATGTTAAAAAACGATTGCACTAAAAAGTAGTTTAAAAAAATATAAAGAACTAAATGTGTATTTCAATTGTTGTACAATCATCATCAGTTGTTACAAGCACTGACAAAAATACCAGTAAATAAGCATATAATAATAATAATAATAATAAAGCATGCAGTAAAGGTGTCGATGTATGTCGGTGCATGGGAGCTCTGAAAGCTTCGGTAAGTAGGAGCCTGGAGTCAGTGCAGAGATTGCGCATCCGCTCTCTGCCAGGGCATATGCCGCTTCCACCGGAGTACCGGATCGGACCTCCAAGGTTAGTAGCCCTGCAGTGGGGGTTGTACCCCGGCGGCTAGCCTTGCTGCAGAAGGGATAAAACTTTATGGAACACCTTGAATAAACCAACGTGGCAGAGAGTGCACGTAAACTCCACCGTTTAGAAACACTCGATTCACCACAAGGGAAGAGGAAACAAAGTAAGGAGACAGAGAAAATCAGAAAAGATGCTGATAGAATTAATAGAGATTTAAGGAAAGCTTTTTTTTAGCAATAATGCTCCCAAAATTAATTTTAATTAATTTATTAAAATTAATTAATTTTAATTGCTAGAGAGATTACTAATTGTGCTGATGGTCCTGTCAAGGAGATTCGAAACACTTTTAATGGATTGTACGTCGAAACTGTTAACGTTAGTCAAAGCCAAAAAGTTCAGTCTTTGAAGAAGATCGGTGAATTTGCAGTATCTGTGCAACCGCATAATACGCTTAACTCATCGAAAGGAGTCGTTGTTTGCCTTGATCTTCTTAATTGCACGGAAGAGGAAATAGCAGAGGAAATGTCGAGTCAAGGAATGATTCAGTGCCGCAGGCTAACCATGAGAAGAAATGGTAAGGTCTTCCTTCAGCCTCCCATGCATTGACATTTAACAGACCCAATTTTCCTGAAAAAGTACGAGCTGGCATTCATCGGCTTTATGGTGAATTCAACCCGCAACCTATGCGATGTTTTAAGTGTCGACGTTTCGGACACACTGCGGCCAGATGTGAAGCGCTAGAAATCTGCGTGTGTGGAATGAAAACATATGAGGGTGATCCATGTAAAGATCCACCAATCTGCATTAACTGCAAAGGGCACCACAACTACCGATCACGGAACTGCCCGGTATATAAATTGGAAACGGTCATTCAGGAGCTTAAAACGCTTCAAAAGGTAAGCTATCATGAAGCGAAGAAATCTGTCAACCAAAGAACATCTTGATCGACAACTACTTATGCGGAAGCAGCTGCTACCCCTTCATCATCTAAAGTTAACGTGAAGCAGTAGCTTACTACGATTGCACCAAGTCTTGCTACAATGATAGAGAGGATCATTGATACTAAGATTGAATCTAATCAGCGGAAAGAACCATTAAAACTAATGAGAACTCATCCACAGAGTGACATCGTTGACACAAAGAACGTACCTGCGCAGCGTAACGAATCAGCAAAACCTGCGACCATGACACCACCAATCGATGTAATACATAAAGAGCACAATATATTTGGAGAAGCTAAAAAAATCACACCGTCGACAAGTCCCAAGGCAAAGGAAGGTGTGGCAACAGTACAAGAAAAAACTGAGAGTGGTGCAATGGAAGTGCAAGTAATTATAGAGAAAGCGCCAGACACAGACGATCTAGAATCTGTACCTATAGAACCACCTAAAGCCCAGAGGACAGCTACGGGAAGCTCGTGTATTTCAGCCGCCCCAAGTATACCTTTAGAAATCGACTCGAGTTCGTCAGCCACTGAAAATATATCACTTGCAAGTTTTGACTCTATAACAACGATGCTAACTGCTCCATCTAAGCTGTCATCACCTGATGTCAGCAGCAGAACATCGTTGGTATCAAAAAGGGAGAAAGATGCCATGTCCGAGGCCTCAAACACGTATCATTAAAAGTTGAGGCCGTAAGAAGAATGGAAAAAAGGTGCAAGAAAGGATGACCGAAAGAAAAGCCTAGGCGGTAAAAAAAAAAAAAAATTGCAATTTGTTGAAGAATCTTAATTCATCTTGATAAATTACTGCATTTGATCGTTTTTATAAGTTTAAAGAAATTAACAGTGTAAGTATCATCGAAAGTATGAAAACTTTAGTTTTTTTTATTTGAAGTAGGACAGGGCTAATGACCCTAAAAACCTCAAAAAAATGGTTAAACGATGAAAATCCCCATTTAGTGCTTTATGTAGTTTACTTCGAATAAACAGGTATTTTACAGCAATTCTTATTAACCGTTAATTATAGTTCCTTCTGTACATATTTCAAAAGCATATATAATATTTTTTCTTAATTCTGCATGCATCTTTAAAAAGCACAAGAATACAGTTCGGAAAGTTTGTAGTTTTTGAAAATTTCTAATCCTATCTGTGTTTCCTACTGATTTTTTTTTTATCTTGTAATTGCCGCCACATGTAATAAGCGACCTATTTTATGCAAGAAAACTCACTTGAACTATAACTGTTAAATTTATGTTGTTTTTGGAATTAACTTGATTTGTACAATTCTACGATAAGAAAAACTTTAAATAAGACAATCTACAAAAGTGTTTTTATGTACGAGGCAATCTCCTTTATAATAATTATTTTTGTATTTTAGAGCTATAACCAATGCGATATGTTACTCAAAGGTTTATACTTCAATTAAAATATATCATCCAAACCAGGTGTATATATATATATATATATATATATATATATATTGTATTTTATATATATATATATATATATATATATATATAAAATACGTAAATAAATATTCATAGTTTTGATAACATATTTTCTCTTTACGAAATCTCGACTTTATGACTTAAAATTTGGTTATAAACTAAATTTTCATTAAAATTTATTAAACTTCTTACAATATTTAATTCTGTACAAAATTCACAGAAATTTTCGCTTCTGAATTAAATTCTTCCTAAAACTAATTATTTATTCATTTTAAAACCAAACAAATGTCTAATGGAAAATTTTTTTATGGTTGTACAATTCTTTACAACTTAGGTACCAGGATAGAATTATTATAAGTTATTTATAATTTTTAGTTATTAATTTAATCAAAATTTTTGATATATCATTTATTGTACCTAACTTTTCCTTGGTTTATTTTTTTTTTTATTTTTTTATTACTAACTGCTTTAATGTTGAGAAAAATCATTTAAATATTAAATAGTAATCAAACCAAAATTTGTTTAGCACTCATATATAGACGATTTCTTCATTATTTTCGGCGTTAACTAGAGTTAAAATATAATTTGTATATGAACTTCAAATGATTTCAATGTAGAATTTGTTTTGTTTTTATAACTTCACAAAACTGAGAAATATTAATTAATTAGAACATTTTATAAAATATGATACCATATTTGGATTTTATCCATGTTCATTAATATAAAGAAATTAAAAATATACATAAACATGACTAAAGTGGTTTTATTAGTCGATTAAAATAATTTTCTTTAGATATACGCCTAATAATAATTTTTAGTTGATTTCAGATACAAATACGGTCAAAGATGTATGTATCAACTTTTTAATATCACATCCATAGATTATAAAATTTCCATAAACAAAACACTATATATTTGCACATATTTAATAAAATATGTACAAAAATACAATCTTTACTTCGGTGAATTGTATTTGAGAACATTATTCAAATAAAGGAATTTTCACCACAAAATACAACTTTTGATACAGCTACTACCTGTTAATCACTAATATTCGTATCAGATCTCCATGTTTTGAATATCGATTTCTGACCCATCAATATTTCTGAGGAACTATTTAACATTGAGCAGCACCTTATTTACATTATTATTATTTTAACACACCATTACAGAAAATTGTGTTTTTACTGGTGACGTCATAACAACATAACCTAAGTTAACATAAGATTATAGTATATATATTATTGATTAAATTCCTTCAGTTTACTAAATAATAACAAAAATTTATTTAACTCGCATATAATACCGTATGTTAGGAAGTGAATGAATAATTATACAGTGTTCAACTTAAAAGAAGCCTCATCACTTAGTTTACTCTATAAGTAAGTAGTTAGTAAAGACTTACACAATAATTTACAGGAGTTGAACATGATGTCCATCCACTTCTATAGCACTTGTCAACACGTTTGACTATGTTTCTGGCTACTCTAGTTAGACGTACCCTGTCTATTTCCTGGATGACATTGGAATTATTTGTCTTCTCCTGCAGGGTGTGTGAATTGGTCCTAAAAGCAATTTCTTTTAAGTAATCTCACAAAATAAAGTATTATAAAAAAATTATTAAAACATTTAAAAAAATTTGTTTTAAAAAACCAGAACATATAAAATGTACCGTGAAGAAATGAACGTAACTTCTAAATGTGTGTTATTGGTGAAAAAAAAGAAGTAGTGTGTATATATATATATATATATATATATATATATATATTATAAATAATGAAAATTATTACCTTAATTTCTGCTACAATTATAAAACAATACGTCAATTTTTAGAGGAACTAATTAGGGGCTAAAATTTGTATCAGTATTTTCCAAGAAAATAATCTTTTAAATTTCAGAAAATTGAACCGCATAAAATCAAATGTTTTCAGGTTAAGCATACATTTATTTTGTTAAATTACTAATAAAAAAATTAAAACTTTATAAAATAACAAGTACAGAATTTAGTTTACAGAAAATTGAAAGTCAAATGAAAAATTACATAAATTTATGTATTAAATAAAATTTCTTCATATAAAACCACTAATTTTAGCCCAAAAAATATTGTGTCACAAGAATTTCAATTTATATTATTATTTTTTTGATTATTTGAACCTTTGAGCAAAAACCTTTTGCTAGCCGTAACTCAAAATATTTCTATGTTACTTTCAACGGTAGAAAAATCCTGAATTTTTTTTTTGTTTTTATAGGACATAATTTATAAAAAATATGCATATCAGTGGCATTGCTTGATGTTCATAAAACATAATTATCCACATTTTAATGCTTAAAACGTCAAAACTTAAATTTTTAAATGGTTAAAAGGGTTAAAACTTAATTGTGGCGTATAAAATTAACTGAAATATGTTACAGTACTTGTTATTAATGAATACTGTAATTATGAAAAAAAAATCGATGAGCATACTATACGTTAAAAAGTTACAATTACGGTAACGGAAAAGTTTATTTTTAATTATGTAATCCAACAATACTCTGTCTTAGTCACTTGTTCAATGGTAACGGATAAATAACTCTTTAAAACAAAACTTGTAAAATGAAAATTAATTAGTTTTATAATACGTTTTTCTTGAAAAGTAAAGAAATAATTTAACTTAACATCTCTATATAATACATATTTTTAGTTATGTTTTCTTTAAAATAGAGCAATAGAGTTTTATAAAACTTTCTTATTACACTCGTAAACCTTATTAAAAGTTAAAATTCTTTTGTTTTTATAAAAAAAAAAAAAATCTAATTACGGCTGCCAGTTTTAAAAAGACAGTTTAAAATCACTTATTTGATTTATCTATCACTACACTCCTGCAAACATGATTAAAACTTTTAGACCTATATTAGTACCAAAAAAAACTTCACTTTTTTTTAATCAAATAGATTACTATTAACCGCTACCAAATTACTCTCAAATTAAAACTTTTAATTTAAAATGTTTTAATCAAAATCCATAATTTTACCCTATTCGGTTTTGAGTAAAATTAATTATGTTACTAAGATAGTACAACATGATTTTACTTTAATTTACATAAAGAATAAACGGCATAATGTTTGTAGATAATATGGTTTATTGTTGAAAATAAAGCCAGAATATTCAATATTTTTTTTCAAAATTAGAAGACTTTTGCAAAATTTGAAACCTTTATTTATTTTTTTTTTTTGCTTGATGATTTCGCCAAATAAACTTGAAGTTTGTTCGTGTGATATAGAAATGGAATTTTTTAGCATTTAAAAAATGCCAAACCGGACCGGATTCAAACCTGGGACCTCCGGATGAAAGGCGGAGCTCTCTATCACTCAGCCACGGAGATCGGTAGATCTCCAACTAAAATGAATGTTAAGAAAATAAAAGTAATGAGGATAGGAGAAAATAAGCCTTAAAAATGTTGCCCCTCAAAAAGGAATTGACTAAATAAACCACTACAAACACTTAAAAACCAAGTTTGCACATTTTGAAAGTAACAATGAAATAAAAACAAACGTAGCAATGTTTAAGAAAAAAAATTAACACATAAAATAATTATTAAGTAGAAATATGGAGTTACAGTTGACGGAGAATCCTGTGATGCGTTGCGTATGGCGTGACCTTCTGTATTGATTAGAAAAATTAATATTAAATAAAATAAAGGCTCAAAACATTTGAAATATGGCCACGGAGAAAATTATAAAATAATAAATAGATAAACAGAATTAAAGCTGAAAAAAGTAATGCGAAGAATTAACAAAAATAAAGACTTAAAGCAATCTAGAACAGGAAAGCTAGAAAGAATTAAAAAGTTATTGATAATCATTTAAAAAATATTAATTAAAACAGTCTAGAAGGAATCGTTGAAAAGAGAAAGGAAAACTGTAAAATTTTAGAGAATCTAAAGAAAATAACAGCTATCAGGATCAATTTAACTAATGGAAGAGAATAGTAACAAACATATGGCAAGGAAGCTGCCTAAGGACAGATAACTACTATATGATGATGATAATTTATTTGGTTACAGGTAGACTTTGTACAAATATACAAAGTGCGATAAAAAAATAGATCCTGAATATGTATTTTATTTACTGAATTTGCCTTTTTCCTATGCGACAGCAGCACAATTTCGATAATTTATATAAATATCTTCAGTCATATTATAAATTCGTAGTTCAGGTTTAGCATACTTCAGTAATTAGGAAACATTGCATTACTAGTGACGATTTCGTTTGAAAATGAGAGAACAAAGGATTTACATTAAATCTTGCAGTGAAAATGGTCTTCACAATTGAATGTAATTTGTTATAAATTTAATCTATTTTAAATATATTTATCTTGTTTCGTTTCAGTGCTAAAATAATTTATTAATAAAAGCAAAAGTAAATATGCGGACTCTGCAGGCCAAAGTTTAACGTAATGTGATTAATAAATTAAATAAAACAAAGTTTAAAAAAAATTACGTTAATTGTTTAAACCACGTCAAAAACCAAGCATTTTAAACACTAATAACATTACTTATATAGAGACTAGATAGATAATTTTTATAATTTTAACTGTCATTTTTAACACCCTAATTTGTTTATATATGAAGTTCATATTCTAAATAAATCTTTACTTCATAATTATTCTATATTCTAACAAAAACATTATTATACTTGTAAAAAGTCACAATTTATAAGATAATTATACAGTCTCACCAAAGAAGGATTAGAATTATGAAACGCATGAAATTTCCTTTTATAAATTCTGTGTAGAAAGGGGATTATCATATATTATTTTCTAATCATCCTTAATTCTTAGTGTAAAGTTTAACTGAGGCATTTTAAACTTTAAATTAAATAATAATTAAAAAAAGTATATATATATATATATATATATATATATATATATATATATATATATATATATATATATATCATGAGTGATACTAAAGTATGGAAATAGCTTCATATTTCAAAACTAGGGGTACTAACTAAGTAGAAACCAGTGCGAATCTACAGTTACAAAATTGCTACTTCATGGGTATGTTTGAAATTTTTGTCCGCCACTTTGGATCCATCACTCTGGAAACAATTGTTTTTTTTTTAAATAGAAAGATGGACATATGATACATGATTTTAATATAACACTTTACGAGAAAAACGATGTCGAAAACCGTTTCTCGATAAGCCTTTGAGTTAAATCAATCAACATTGCAGAAACGTAGTAACTTTTTTATCTCGTATTAATTTCAGAATTACATCAAATAACAAACTTTAAACAGTTAATGTTGGAATTAATGAACCAAACACTAATAATAACAGCCTTAGCAATAATAAATAGTAATAATACACAAAACTAAAAATTTACATCGGAGTATCACAGCTAACGTCGACGGGATAGGTTGTCTGCTTAGGAGCTCTGTGATTATAGGTTATATTTTTGGTATTTTTCGTTGTTACTTATGGGTTTTGATTTCCTAATTTTTTTGTTTGGTGATTTATAATCATAAACTAAAACAATTTAACACAATCGTGTTAGGTTGTTTTAGTTTAGTTGTTTTCCTTTGTTGGCTTAGAATAAGTCTATTTTTTTGCAATTTTGAACTTAGTCTAGCATTGCTGGAGACTTGTTTGTAGAGCTGTAGGTATGTTTACATTTGTAAGTTTGTTTACATAGGCTTATTTACATTTGTCAACTCGGGATTTGGAACTTGGCTCGCGCGGGAAGGCTGAAGGCGGGTCAGGTCCTAGCTGTGCAGTCTTCTGCCCGTGATTTATCTGGAGAAAACAGCGGCGGTACAATTGATCGTGACTAGATGGACTACACTATTGTGATTTATATGAAGGTTGGTGACCATGTAATGGCTTCGGTCTTATGCAGATTAGTTCCAAACGTGTTGCAGGAGGTACGAGATCACCCGGTCTGCTTTTCTGGATCTTCGGGGCGTTCCGGTCAGATTTTACGGCACTCTGTAGAATACGTGTTCAGGCGGATAGGACGAAGGACTTTGTTCATCTCTTCAGTTTGACATCAGCGCAGCCATCTAACGGCAAGAAGAAACCGCCGGGTCCACCGAGCACCACGGTTGTACTTAAGGAAGAAGGGAAGACCTATGCTCACCTCCTCTGCTTCGTAAAGGATGCGGTATTGCCAGGGGAGACGGGAGTTCCATCCGCAAGGCAGGGTCATCGAGGAGACTTGCATTTCCGGTGCGTGTTGACGGTGGTGTTGCAAAATAACTCAGCAGAGACATTGTGTAGAAGGTCGATGGCACCACTTTGGCGTTAACTGGAAAGGGTAGCAGGAGGACTCATGTTGTTGTCAAGGACTTAAACGTACTAACAACGATGGATGAGTTCATGTGGAGCTTCGTAAGGTCCCTGGGTAGTCAGTTTCCGTGGAAATTCTGTTTATGCGGCCGGCCTACGGGTCAACACTGGTGGTCAGTTTGGCTGTGCCACCTCTTCTTGCGGAGAAATTACTATCCGACGGGCGTATTCGCATTGGCTGAGTGACCTGCCGGGTGACGTGACGTGCCTCAGACGACCTTTGCTTTCGGTGTAGGGGTGTGGGACATGGGCCAACTTTTGTCTCGGTCCAGACCGAAGAGGTCATTGTTTTGCCTGCGGTATGGCCGTCCACGTGAGGAGGGACTGCAGACAGTAACCTCGCTGTCTGTCTTGTAGTTTGCACGACATGCACCCGGAGGTCGAGGATGTAAGGTGCCAAGGATGTAAGGTGGATACCACAGCTGCGCTGTGGTATCTGCATGGGACAGCCTCATCCGGGAGGGGCGGGAGGTTCCGGCATCTCATCTTCGATGATAGGGTGGGGACTATTTTGCAGTGAATTCGGGGGAAAAGTAAGACCGTAGCCCCGGTGGGGGATCACTTTGGGGTTCCTTTAGAGATAAGGCGTTAAGAGTGGAGTCCTGGTGAGGGGAACCCTTTGGTACCCACCTACCTTGGAACCCTTCCAAGGTAGTTTGAGGCGATGGTACCCCTTGGAGCTGAGCTAATGCTTAGTCGCGAATCCGGCTCCAAGGGGCAGGGAAAACGACTGGAAAAGAAAAAAATATTAATTTGCATCACTACTACCAATTAAAAGGCTAGGTGAACTGATATTATTTACTTTAATTATCACAATATTTAATTTTAAAACTGAGTTAAATATCTTTGCTCGTAAATTACTTAGTACAATAAATTTTGAAGCGTACCATTCTACAAGAAATGTTCAAAATCTTCCCTTTTACAGCTTCGCAATGCGCTAACTTTAAGAAATTACCATTTATAAATTGTTGTTCATATTTGGTGGTATATGTATGCCAATTATACACCTTTTCAAGTTGTCAGTATTTATAGGTTTTGTTTTTAAAATTCTTTTTTAAGTAACCCCCAAAATAATAATTAGAGGTGACATTAATTAGTGGAGACCTGGCAGGCAATTGTACGGTTCCAGATAGGTCGCCACCTCATTATTGCTTAAGATCACGAAAAAATTTAAATGAAACATTTCCAGATCACCGGGTAGGTCGAAGAAGAACCATACAATTGCCTGCCAGATCTTAGATCTGTCTTCTCTAGATTTTTATTTTTGTGTTATTATTAGCGGTCGGGCCATTAATTCCAAAATTAAATGTTTAAAGTTTGATACTGGATGTAATTCTGAAGGTAATATGAAATAAAAAAAAAGTTACGTTGTTTTATTACTACCACGATTTTTCCGTTTTTGCAACTTTGAATTCTTTTAACTCAAGACCAAAGAGATTTATCGGAAAACGGTTTTCATCTTCGTTTTTCTTGTAACATTGTACATTACAATCATGTATCACATGTACATCTTTCTATTAAAAAAAAAATTTGATTTAATATGACGGATACAAGATGGCAGATATTATTTCAAAAATACACCCTAAAGTAGCAATTTTGTAACTGTGTAGATCCAGATTTGTTTCTAACTCTTGCTATCCCTTAATTTTGAAATATGAAGCCGTTTCCATACTTTAATATCATTCTGCGTATTTAAGAACTAAGAAAAATATAATCGCTTAACAAAATCAAATTTTTTGTTAAAAATTCTTGAAACTTTTATTAAATGATAGATTATGTTTTTCTTAAATTCAAATAAATTACCAGACATAGATTTTATTTAGCTTGAAATAGGGAAAATAATTAAATATAAAAATAAATATTTTATTCTTTTTTTTTAATATCTCTTTATAGCCGCATCAACAATCAAAGTCATTAGCAACTGAAGTATAACTGTAAATGGAGCAGTAAACGTGTAGTATTGAATAAAATCAGGCCGACCATTCCTGAGACGTGTGTTTAATTGAACCCCAATCACCAAATAATATTAGTATCCACGATATAGTAATCAAATCTGAATAAAAGTGACTACCTTTACTAGGATCTAAATCTAAGAACACTGGACTTTGAAATCAGCTGATTTACAATAACCAGTTTTACCTCTGATCAAGCCGTAATAATAAATTAAATAAGATCAATTCAGGAAATAGCAAGGGAATAATAATTCAACAGTTAAAAATACTAACTGCCCTAGAATAAATCTGAATAGATGGAGACCGCCGTAAACTCTTGATAAATGCAGAGCCAACACAAAGTACACAATTGAATTTAAATAAAAAAATAGCGTTTACTAATAAATTAGTACTAAATAAATACACGAAGTAATAGTTAAGTAAATATGTTACAATATTAAGTACATAAACTATATACCACAAAACTATGTATAAGATGAAAATAAAAATTATACACTTCAAACAAAATATTTAATTCTTTTTTTTTTTTTTAATTAAAGAATAAATATATATCAAAACTGGCATACGTTTAGAAAACCTAGCAAATGAACAATCTATCAACAAAGTCGATTAAAATAAATGGAGTATGGTTTTGATTACAAGTAATTGATTTTTTATTACCTACCTACATTAACGTTTGGATGTATTTTTTTTTTTAAATTTCGTGGAACTGTTGATTGTGTATACCAGTTTAAATGTATCTGTAATCAAACAATTTGTCTCAATTGTGTCAGTGACATTACGTAAATGAAAATCATGAATAAAACAAAGGTTAAGGACGCGAGAAAACTAATACTAATAAAGATATACTAATTTAAAATAAATTAAAATTTAATAATTGAAAATTGAAACTTTTTTTGAAACAAACATGACTAACGATAATATAATTTCAAAATAATGGAGATCTGTCTAAAACATACCAGTAATACATCAGACACGTGCAGCCTTTTATTAACTTTTAAAAAATCATTTAACAAATAAAAAAAATATTATGTATGTTTTTATTTTCAATGTCGTTTATAAAAAAAAAAAAAAATATATTTTCTTATTTCTTTAAATAGAATTTTAAGCAATATTAATTTTAATCTTTTACTTTAAAAGCCTCCATTGCGACCACATAATAAAAACCATATCTGATTCACCCATTTAATGCATTACATATCGTGTGAGTAACTTAAAACCGAATTTAGCTGGATTGAATTGCAGATTTAAGTAATATTTAACGCTGTTACCGTCTCCTCTACTTATAGCGCTACTAAACTGTTCAGTGCAGTAGTTTCTCGTTTTGAAGGTGTTTTTTTTTTTTTTTTTTTTTTTTTTTTACATCTTATTTGATCGAAGAAAAGAAGCTTATGTGAGTTCTTGATCCTTTCAAGAAATCTGTTAAATATTAGTAGAAAAATTTCCGAATAACAGTATCCCAGTAAAGAGTAGCATATACAATTTGGTTAAAAAAATAACGGGGTCGGTTTCAAACTCAAAACGAAATAAGTGACCCGATAAGAGCCGATTTCAAATAAGGATTTCTGTTGGTTAGAAAAAGTCTATATGTAAGTTATCACAATAAAGTGTAACATCTTGCCGAAAAATTTCTCATGATTTAAATTTGAAACTGCTTCGTGTAACAACTGTGCAGCAACTTAAAAGAATGGTATGCCATCCAGGGCCGGATGGCATACCTGCGGCCATCATCAAGACTATAGCAGGAATAATACCCTGGGAAATTGTGGATCTGGCTAGTTATGGTTTCGGACGGTTTTTATACCCAAGGCGGGGGTAAATAATGGATATAGGCCGATTACTCTTATTAATAATATGGGAAAGGTGGTTGAGAGGCTGATAGAAGGCAGGCTTAGGGCAGAGCTTGAGGAAAAGGGCTGTCTACATCCACAACAATATGGATTCAGAAAAGGCCGATCTACCATAAATGCCTTAGAGAAAGTTAAAAATTGGGCTTTAAATAGCAGGAGCGGTACCTGGAGGACCAGGAAAATCCCCCTAGTGATAATGCTGGACATTAGGAACGCGATCGGATCAGTACCCTGGTCATCTATAATTGATACATTGCATGAGATGCGAATAAGCGAATATCTAATAAATCAAGTTAATCACTATCTACATCAAAGGTTTCTTGAGATCAAAACTTTGGAAGGTAAGGCAGTTTTCCAGATGTTTGGTGGCGTTCCTCAAGGTTCTGTGCTGGGCCCAACCTTGTGGAACATTTTTTATGACGCAGTCTTCAGACTGAATTATCCTGAAGGAGTTACTGCAATTGGCTATGCTGATGACATAGCAATCCTCGTTGAGGATAGGGATGTAGATAACTTAGAACGCAAAGCCAATCTGGCATTAGGAATTATAGATGAATGGTTACAAAGAAGCCAACTACAGATAGCCCCAGGGAAGTCCAGTTGTATTGCCCTTTCCGGCAGAAGACCTATTAGAGGTATAAATTTGAATATCAGAGGAGAGCCAATTATGCAAGTCAATGAGGCAAAATATCTGGGAGTCATACTCGATAAAAATTTGAGATTTAGCAGACACATCGATATGATATGTAGTAGGGTCACTCCAATGGTCAAAGCTCTGAGAGGACTCTTCCAGAACCATGGAACACCAAAAATAGAAACTAGGAAATTAATAACTGCTGCAACAACATCAATGATATTATACGCGGCCCCAGTTTGGGGACATACAATTAGTATTAAACGGAATAAAGGAAAATTGAGAAGGGCGCATAGACTTGCACTGTTGAGGGTGGCCGCTAGTTACAGTACGGTGTCCTATGACGCGCTTTGCGTAATAACAGATGTTCTACCAATAGACCTGCAGATTAAAAGCAGGATGCTTAGATATGAGGGACTACCACAAGACGAGATAGCGGTTCAATTGGAGCAAGAATGGCAGTTGGAATGGTCACGCTCAAGAGTCGGGGATTGGACTAGAAGACTAATCCCTGATATAGGTAGGTGGTATGGAAGTAGACGCGGAAACGTTGACTTCTATATGACACAGTTATTATCGGGGCATGGATCTTTCGGGCAGTACCTAGCCAGAATTGGAAAAAGGGACACATCACAATGTGTTTATTGTGAGGAAACAGATAATGCGGAGCACACTATATTTGTATGTCCTAGATGGGCTGAAAACAGGAGGGTAATTATAACAAATCGATTAACACCGGATAATCTAATTAATTGGATGGTACAAAATCAAGAGAACTGGGACTGGTTCAGAAGGTTTGCTGGAGAGATCCTGAGAACTAAGGAAGAAGAGGGCGGTAGACTGTGATTAAGTTAAGTAGGGAAGGGTGGACAGTCTCTCCGTGGAGGGCCCGTATGCCCCGGTATGCAGATTCCTGCGAAGGGGGAGAACTCCAGGGGAGATGGGAATAAAAGAAAAGACCGAGTCCCGGCCGGCGGTGTGTCTCCCTGCGGGCGTCAAGGCGCTTTGCGGGGTGGGTACCGTCGGTTAGAGGCATAGACGTAAAGACCGAGACCCGGTTCCCTGCGGAGGGGCTGGGGGACGGCATCGCCGGACCTTGGCCCTAACGCGGGGAATTAGAGGCAGGCAAAAAATAAAAATAAAACAAAAGATCCAAGACCGGGAGGGCCAAACTGCCGTGCCGGATGTAAAGCCGGTGGGTGGGGGACGCCCCCTTTGAGTAAAAGGACACTCTCCCCGACTGAGTATACTTAAATGGATATCCGGTCGGGGAGAGTAGGGAAACAAAACAAAAAAAAAAAAAAAAAAAAAAAAAAAAAAAACTTAAAAGAATAGCTTGAGAGATGTTTGCAGAATCCGTGACAGTGAAAATTATGATGCAAGGAGTCCCAAATATAAGGCGGGGGATATTATGAAGGATGAGCAAACTGTCTTTGAATAGGAGACAGAAGTGAAGCGGAGAAAGTATTAAATTTACTATGACTCTAGCATGGATGAGAAGAGTATTATGCTTACCATACTGAAAGCTCTTAGAAGAATTAAAAGAAATAATTATGAATTAGCATATATATTGCCTAATAATAGTATAGGAAACTATACTAAAAAGATTTTGTCGTACCTCTATAGGGAAAAAGAAGAAGCTATCAAAGTTCTGACTCTACATACGGACAGTGCTGATACCCAGGTTAGGCCCGGGCAAATGCGTATTAAGAAGTCAACCCCTCCTGCGGAGGATAGCAGAACATTAGTCGTTAAAGCTGCGGGTAAATCATATGCTGAACTTTTGGGTGCCATGAAGACGGCGGTTGCAAAAGATGATGCTAAAGACGTAATTTCTCTAAAAAAAGGAAGAAATGATGAGGTACTGGTAAGAATTCATGGTTCTAAAAGTGCTGAAGAATTTACGAGTATTCTAAAAAGTAAAGCTGCAGACCTAAAAGTGGATCTTAAAACAAGAGCCGGGCGTCGAATCATTGTGCATATCAGAGATGTCGAAGTAGATACCACTGAAGAAGAAATCTTAGCGGCAGTAACGGCAAGAGTTGGTGATATGGAGGACGTCAGGATCTCTTCAATTAGACCCGGAATCGCGGAGACTAAGAATGTTACGGTGATCACATCCTTAAAGGCAGCCTGTAGGATGGTAGAGCAACGCTTACGTATCGGCTGGGTGAACTGCAGAGCCTTTATTAGGGAAGATGACGAAAAGTGCTACAGATGCTGGGGCTCTGGGCACAGTCGACAAGACTGTAAGGGCCCAGACAGGCTGGACCTATGTTTTAACTGTGGCGGCAAAGGGCATAGGATTGCGGAGTGTCGGGAGCCTAAGAGCTGCCTCAATTGTGGAAGTCATGACCATCGCACTGGTGCTTGGGCGTGTTCTCATAATAAACATGACTAAACTCCTCTTAGCTAATGCGAACAGAAGCACGCTGTCGCATGACTTGCTACATCAACTGGCTTTTGAACGTGATGTTGACCTGTTGGTGATCACGGAACCTAATAGATATGAATCGGCGATATCAGCATGGATCGCTGACACAGTGGGTGACGTGGTCATCAGGAATGTAAGCAATAGAATGGCCTTGAGCTTTAAGGAGAGAGCTGAAGGTGTAATAGCGACGGAGTTGGATTCCATAATTATTGTAGCGGCGTATGTTTCCCCCAACATCTCAATCATCGATTATCAGAAGTTTTTGGATAGCATATATAGAATTCTGTCTAGGCAGAATAAGAAGATTGTTTTGTTGGGGGACTTCAATTGCAAAACTGTTTATGCTGGCTGCTCGCACAGTAATAGACGCGGTGAATTAATTGAAGAGTTTATGGAATCGATTGATGGTCACTGTATAAATGATGGCACGCCGACCTATGAGGTCGAGGTCATTACTCGATACTTGATCTAGTCATCATTGACAACAGATGGTTGAGGGATCAGTGTGAATTAACAGTCCTGGACAATGATATCGCTAGTGACCATTTTCATTACAATTGGTCATAAGAGATGGCACTCATACTGCAGTAGAAAGACCTATCGTGATTAGACCCACGGCTCGCCAGGTTGATAAAATAGTCGATAAAGTGTCACAAAGACTTAGCACTATAATTGAATTGACACCTGATACTCTCACATCAATTATTCAACAAGAGATGGACAGGGAGATAAGGGCCACCAGGAGTAGAAGACAAGAATACTGGTGGTCCAATGAGATAGCGTGCTTTCGCAATACTCTACAACAAGCTAGGAGGCAAAAGAAAAGACTAAGGATCAGAGGCGGCTCTGAATATGACACCGCAGTCAAATGTTATTTAGAGGCAAGGCGTCAGCTTAATAGGTCTATCAAGAGAGCCAAAAGGGATCATTGGGCCAGACTCTGCTAGGAGTTGGACAATGATCCCTGGGGCCAGGCATACAAAATCGTCACGAAGAAGTTCGGCAGGCGTTTACCGATATTGAGCGAGCATCACGCCAGGGACCAGTTCAACGAGTTATTTCCGTGCGAAGAAGAAGCGATTATCACCTTACCTGATTTTGAGCCCAGGAGATTTACACCTGCCGAACTGAATTGTGCCATTGGCCAGCTTGGCAATAAAAGAAGCCCCGGCGTAGACAGAATTCCAGCTGCTATACTTAAGGGACTTTATAAAAAACGGCCTTGGGAAATGACGGACATTGCCAGCCATGGGCTAGAGAATGACTGCTATCCGCGGTGCTGGAGAGAAGCAAGAGTTGTTTTTCTCCCCAAGGGTGGAAAGGAACAAGAACAAGTTCGATACAGGCCGTTAAGCCTTTTAAATAATATGAGCAAGGTGATCGAAAAGATGCTTGCCGCAAGGATTATTGGAGAAATTGAACAAGGAGTGGGGATTAGCCAAAAGCAACATGGATTTTGGAAAGGTCGCTCCACGGTGATGGCCGCCAAGAAAGTAGTCTCCTGGATGACAGATGTAAGACGCGGCACCTGGAGGACGAGGGGTGTTCCATTGCTTGTCTCATTGGATATCAAGAATGCGTTTGGCTCCATTAAATGGAGCCATATACATAGAGCGCTATTAGCAAAAAATGTTAGTCCATATTTGAGGAGGCAAGTAATGAGATACCTCTCTGTTAGAACATGCAAGGTGGCAACGCAAGAAGGAGAAATGGAGATAGATATACATGGTGGAGTGCCCCAGGGCTCAGTTTTAGGCCCATTATTATGGGTCTTAACGTTTGATGAGATCTTAAATCTAGACTATCCTGCTGGGGTTGAAGTTATGACCTATGCCGACGATTTGATGGTCTTGGCGAGTGAGAGGCATGAATTGGAGGCACAAGAAAAGGCCAATTTGGCATTGCAGATAATAAATGGTTGGCTATGTGAAAAGAATCTAACGCTAAATACTGGTAAATGTAATTTTATTACATTTACTGGCAGAAGGATCATCGAACGGCTAAATATCAAGATCAATGAACAAGTAATAGCAGAAACAGATAGATTAAAGTACTTGGGGGTCACCTTTCAGAGAATGGTGCATTTACGGAACACGTACATGAGGTTTGCAATAGGGCTGATAAGATGACTAAATCTCCTAATATTATTATGACCTCTCAAAGAGCACCTAAAGCGTCTAAAAGGAGGGTTGTTGCGTCCTCGGTTATGTCATCGATATTATATGCTGTCCCGGTATGGTGGCCTTCAGTACGGATAAAGAAGAACTTGGCACGCTTAGTTAGGACCCATAGGAGACTGTTGCTAGGCGTGGTTTCCGCGTACAGGACAGTCTCCTATGAGGCGTTATGCGTTTTATCAGGAGTGCCTCCGATCGACCTTATGGCTCATTTCAGAGTCGAAAGAGATCAAGGTGTTGAAGTACATGAAGCGAGGCATAGGCTAATAGAGAGATGGCAGGAGAGATGGAGCACAGCAGGCCCTGGAGACAGGACCAGAAGGCTAATCCCCAATCTAAGGAACTGGATATATAGAAAACACGGTGAAATAAACTTTTACACGTTACAGTATTTTACAGGACACGGTAGTTTTAATTACTATCTGCATAGAGTCGGTAGAAGGGAAACTGCAGCCTGTATGTACTGTGACTGTGATGATGATGTCGAACATACTTTCACTGTATGTCATAAATGGAGGGAAGGACAGACGGTATTGACCTGTCATCTGATGGAACTGGGAGACTAATCAATAACATGATAAACAGTGAAGAAACTTGGAAAAAAGTTGAGTTGGTCATCAAAAGAATACTTACGCAGAAAAACAATGATGAGAGGAGACTAGGTTTTTAAACTTTAGCATAGGGCAGGGTGGACAGCCTCAGTGGTGAGGGCTGACATGCCGAGGTGTGTCGGTTCTGATGATCCACTGGGGACTCCTAAGGGTTTTATCGTTAGGTTAATATCAAGATCTGAGAAATCCCAATCGCCACGTCGCGACAATGCTGGTATTGTCGTGACGTGGCGATATACGGATGGGGCAAAAGAACTGACCCGTGGGCCGACCTGCCATGCCGGACTTATAGCCGGTAGGTGGGAAGGCCCATTAGAGTAGAACAGGCACTCCCCTGGGTGGTGCAATACCAACCAGTCGGACCGGCCCAGGGAAGTAGAGTTCAAAAAAAAAAAAAAAACTTAAAAGAATAAACTGAAACGTCTTAATTATTGCGACTGGTTTCTAAAAAAAATTGTTAATGGACAGATAGACTCGATACTGATTTTATGTCAGACAAGGCATGTTTCATTTATCAGAATATGTTAATTCACATAATACCAAATATCGGATGACTGAAATTGCTTACCAGATGTTTGAGTATTCACTTCACGATAAGGAAATCAGTGTATGGTGTGGTGTTTCTTGAAATCGTATAGTGGGGCCAATACAGAGATTTATTTTTACATTTACTCTCTGTCAACATAGAAGAGACCGTACAATTTTCGAAGAAATCATCGCTTACTTAACAGATTGCAAAAAAGAGTACGGCTTCTTCCAGCAAGATGAAGCAACTTGTCACTCATTTCGTTTTCGATTTGCAACGATTCACTTGCATACGTTCATGTGGTTTTTACAAAAGCTCGACTGTCAACAGAAGTATGTAGTCTCTGTGTTTCCGGATTTATCTATTTTCAATTTTTTCCTTCATAATTGTTTGAAGGATAGGATTTAAGAATCAAACTCACACTACATATAAACTGAAGGCGAACATCCAACAAAAATCGACGGTATTCACAAAAACGTTTTACGTCAGGTCACTGTAGACATGATCACTCAAGTACAAAACCGGAGCGCTCACTTCAAAATCTTTGGTAAAAGTGGTAAATATAAAAACTTTTGATAATATATATACATAATTTAAATTAATTTAGTTTTTCATTTCATAAAAAAAGATTACATATCACAACTGTATTTTGTCCGCAAGAGATTGATTTTAAGTTGTTCATCCGGTAATATATATTTTTTCATGAGTTTAAGACTTCGAAATCTGCTTCGTAAATACATTTCAACCTTCCGTTAATTCTATATTTAATAATTCTAATTAATTTCATTATGAATATTTTTCTTGAAAACAGAACTGAAATTGAAACCAATGATAAATATCATTTTTGATTATTTTCCAATGCGAATTAGCTTACTTTCTAAGTTAAAAAAAAAAAAAAAAAATTAAAAATATATACTGTTAGTTACATATTAATTCAGTTTTCTTAGGTTCTCGTCAAATTTTGGCTTTCTTATACCAATTACGGATAATTTTTCAAAAAATAACTGTTTCAGGAATGTTTTAATTGGAAAATGTATTAAAAATAAAATGTTTTTTACAATATAACTCGCACGAAATAATTAACTGATCCTTTTACTACAAACCAGTTACGTAGATTACATTGCAGAGTGATTTTTATTGTACTTTTCTTTCCGTAACAGTAATTATAGAAGTTATTTCAACAGATTAAATATTTTGAAACAATTTCTATATTTGAATCTTATTTTATGAGCAAAATAAGAAAACGTTTGATTTATTTTTAAATTATTATGTAGCAAGTTTTGAAGCTTCAAATTTGATGTAGATGTAGCTTTGAGAAATACGTAGTGAACCAGTTCTAATTTATTAACGGTATATCGTAGCTTAAAAACAAAGTACAACGATATTACAAAACTGAAAATTCAGAAGTCTAAAATTTTGAAAATAAATTCCGTTATGTTTCAAATAACAATGTAATTACTAAGTATTAATAATGGTGTTTATAATTAATTAAAATGTACAATAATTTTCCACTATATAACATATAAAATAAGTTATTTTAAAGTAGAAGTGTAGTATAAATCTTTATATTACATGTATTAGGTGTATAAAATTTAATTAATGTTAAAAATATAGTTAAAGCATGATTCACTTATCAATATTTCAAAATATTCTTGATTCATTCCTTTTGATCAAAATGGATTTATAACGTAAGTTTTGTATTTTGAATAAAATGTTAGTTTTATTTCATATATATAAAAAAAAAAATACTATTCATTTCTTTATATTAGAAAAAGGAATTTAAAAAATATAAATTTTACACGTAACATACTGTAGAATTATTTAGAATTTTAATGATATTAGGTGGCTGTAAAATATAACAGCCAGTTGCGTTGAATTTTTCACTCAACAGTAGGGTAATTTGGGGGGAAACATCTACCAAACATTTATAACGTTATATTCTGGAATTAAATTATCATCCACTGGTGATTTTTCCTAAGCAAGGATATTCGATTTTTTAACTATATAGGAAATAAAATTACAGTTAATGAATTATTACCTACATTTGAATTTGAAAAAACTTACGTAGAACAAAACTACATTAGCAATAACGTAATAAATATTTAGTAAATAATAAAACAGCTTTTTTTTCTCTAATTCTTTTTTTAAATTTGTTTTTCGCCAGCTGAATAATCAATAAACGTGTACTTACGTTCACACGTCTTAAAACTAAATTAATCCGATGTTACTCCGGGAACTTGATTTTATCTATTTTTGAGAAGGCTTCCAAATTATTGGAGATTTATTTCATAATTTTCCAGTAACTGGCCATTTACAAGTTAAAGCTGTTTCAATAAACAATGGTTGGTTTAAAAAAAATAAATAAATAAAAGCCAATAGGTTTTTGCTCATAATTATAAGTTGAATATAAAAATGTACAAAATAATGAAAAAACTCCATGTCAAGAATGAAAAACTGAAACATTACACAACAGTGGTAATACCAAGGTGCTAAACACTGTCGAATGCACAATTTTAGACGAGGGAGTTACAAAAAAACGTTAAAATATAAAAGGAAAATTCTAGGGTCCAGAAAAACAGAAGATGGAAACTATGAAACAACGATGAACTTTGTCGGAAAGTAAACAAAATATCAGACGCAATTTGTCAGTAGATGAGAATGGGAAAAAGCAGAATAACCAAAGAAATCTTGCACAAAGGATACAACAGAAAGACAAGTAACCAAGGAATTCTCAACAGTTCAAAGAAAATCTAACAGAAGCAAATATAACACAAAATCACAAATAGGGACAAGTTCAGACCAAAACTCAAAATATGTCAAGGGTTTGAGAATAAAAGAACAAGAACAGAATGGATCCAGAAAAGACGCAAAGAACATTCAAGCAAAATGAGAAAGTGCTGGGAACAAAAGAAAAGAGATTCCAATAAGTGAAATTATTTGACTTGGTCCTACAGAGACCAATGTCGATTCAAAAAGAAAACAAAACCAACAATCTCTGTGATGGATTAATATTTAGAAAAAAAAAGCTTATAAAATAACAACTACCGAGAAAACCACTATACTGTAACGCTTATCTAACATAATCATGAGAGAACCTCTCCCCTGTAAGATACCGTACAAGTTAATCTTCTTCCTCTAGAATTATTATACATTGTCCGTAATGGCTTGAATTATCTGGTTATACGTTTACTAATAATCAACTCAACCACCATATAATAATACTTGACGTTTATGTGTTTTTCAGCATTATACATAATTTCTTAATGAGTTCAGCTGAACTCATTATAAAGACCTTTTCTTTCTATTTTTTGAAAAAAAAAAGAAGTGTTTTCTAAAATAACGTTTACGAAGTAAACCAATGATGATCGAAAAACCGTTGTTCGAAAATCGTTCAATTTAATGAAAATAAAAAGGAAGGATACTTTAATAGATAGTTAGGGGATATTTTCGCGTGTTTGCGGTTCGACAAGGATATTGAGAGACTAACAAACGTAAAATATTCTTATAAATACAGTTTATTACTACAAAAACATACAAAGTAAAATATATAAAATAATTATAAATATTTATAAATATATATATTTATAATTATACTATAATTTTAATTATAGTATATATATATATATATATATATATAATTATAGTATAATTAGTATGTAACATCTTTTGATAACAATCACATATTTATGTGATTGTTATCAAAGGATGTTTGATCATATGACTTTAAAATATCCTTTCTCCTTTTTTTTTATTTTCATCAATATATGGCCTTTTTTGGTAAAATAAAAATATTAAGTTTGGTTGACCATTTGAGGAAATAAATATAAAAATAAGAAAGAAAAGAACTGCACACTAGTTGTTCTTTTTTATCTTAAAGACGGTAGAAGTTGTATTATTGTAAAAGAAACATCTTATACTATTTGTTGACAAAATAGTGACAAACCCTCTAAATCTTCAAATAACAGTTCTTACAAACAAAAATATACTGTCAAAGTTTATATGGTATGATTTTTATCCGGTCAAACAAGACTTTTTTTATGATATACATACCTTTTACTGTTCGATACATCTGTTACCACAAAACGAAAAATAATAAATTTCAAATAACGCCCCCACTTGAAAAAAATACACATTTTTTTAAAGCGTTTCCAACTACTTTCTCTTTTACACAAAATGTATGTTTAATATAAATATTTGAACATATCGTACGTATTTCTGAATGCAGAAAAATATACGTATAACACGTACGTATTTGACTAGCATCCCACGTCACAGGTTCACCTGCGCTATTTGAGTATAGTACTTAAAAAGCTGGGAATAGTTTTTAGTAATTACTTGTAGCTGTTGCTCTTTACCGGATAAAATAAATAACTTGAATGAATAACAACATTTTAGTAAAATAAAATTTCATAAAACCTGATAAAATTAGAGAACTATAATACTTCTGGATAAATACTGTTTCACAGGTATTGTAATGTAATAATGTATAGGGTAATTATAGATGATTCTAGGCAGTAAAATTATCTAAAATCACCTAAAAAATGTTTAGATAAAGAATGTATTTCCAAAATCAAATTTTTAATGAAATCAGGAGAATGTTGAACTTGTTAAAGAACTAATTTGCCCTCAGCACAGCAAACTCCAGGAGTTTCATCATGTCATCTTTTTGGCATTGAAATGGATAATAATCATGTTACTAATCTGAGTATCTTTCAAATTTAAATAGTAAATTTCAGGGGGATAATCAAAAGATGTTTTGAGACCTAACTTATTTCTCGATTTTGATTTGCGCATCTTCAAGTCTTTGAGAACGCTTGGCGTATAAACGGTAGAAGCGAATAAATAATAAAACGAGGTAACACCCTCCGAAGTAACTTTTTTATATCATGTTACCTTTAGAATTACATCCAATAACGAACTTCAAACATTTAAAGTTGGAATTACTAGTCTAAAAACTAATAATAACAGCTTCACAATAATAAATAACACTAATATTAATAATAATAATAACAAACACTTGTTGTTATATCAATAATAAATAGAAATAATACGATTTTCCTTTTTATAATTTTGATTTTCGAAATGGTTTTCGCTATTGTTTGTCAGATGTCCATCTTCCTATTTCAGAAAAAATATTTGTTTCAATATGGCGAATCCAAGATGAAAAATAAAAATTTCATACACATCATTAAATAGTAATTTTGTAACTCTCTGTACGAACATAGAGGCCAGCCATATTTGGATCGCTGGTCTTTGCTTGAAGACACTCTTTCGCATGTCTGGGTAATTAGCTTATCCGAACCAAGATTTTTACCGTTATATATTTTTAATATTTTTTATGTATATTACTAGCATAATGCGAAGTAAATTATATTCCTTAACAACGCTAATTTTCAAAGTAATTAAAATTTCCATATTTATTTATTACCGAAAATCTATACAGTATAAAGCAGACATATTTTTCCACAGTTTTTCTTTTTTAAGAGAACATAATGTTGAGGGTGGGTGAAAAAAAAATAAGTGGCTTTATGAGTGGTTGAAAAGGGGAGAACCTCATTAGTAGTACTGTAGTACCTAACTTCCCACTTATCTCACTGGTTAAGTATATTTCCCAAGATCATCTAAAATACTCTATTTATCTATCTAGGAATTATATCAAATATATTTTTTATTCAAAAATGTTCTTTGTCATAATAATGTAATGTTTTTTTAACTTAAAAATCAAAGAAAAACTAAATAAAAATTATTTCTATTGTTATTATATTTAAAATTATTAGTTTTTTCACTTATAAGTTTCTTTAAAGATTAAATAGCTCGTTAAGGTATTAAATAACTGAAGTTTTTCCTAATAATTTTCCTTATCTAATTAATTTTATTACACAATATAAGAAATTTACGTTTATGATACTCTTTTCTCTACTTTACCCTTTCGAAAATGAAATAAATTATAAAAGAAATTATTATTACAAGTGTTTTTGAAATAGGTTAGGTGTGTATGTTTAATAATAGATTTATAATAATTTAAAAATAGGCGTCCTGCATTAGAATAAAGATTTATTGTTGGGTACATTCGGGTAAAAAAACTTTAAATAATTTAGTACGCAGGCCACTGGATTTCTGTCGTTTAAAAAACACAAATTTCATAATACGGCTGACAAAATTATTAATTGTATGCAATATTTAGGCCAGTAAAACGTAGGCCACTTTATAGAAGATTTATTACTTGCATTAAATTTAGTTTTATAACCCTTCTTACTGCTTTAAAAAGTCTCCGTAAGAATTTAATGTGATAACATTTTATTTATAAGGCAATTTTGTATAAAATAACAATAATACCCGTATTATCATCTTATACCAATTACCTTAGACGAGTATGCAAAATTATTACTCTTTTACAAGTTAGTTGCTTTTTCCTATAAAATAATAAAGTTTGCTCTAAACTATTTTAAAAAAAAATAAGTTAAAAAGTGTTCATTTTTACTAATTAAGAAAGCGATATCTTTGAAAAAAAATAGTAATAAATGTGTGGTGTTAATTTTTTCCCCATTAATACTTTAAAATTCGAAAAACTAAACATATTTACGAAGATTTTCATAAAATTTCTTCTGAATCTTGTAAAGACGTAGACTTATAGTTAAAAATATTACTTACCTTTAATCCCAAATGCTAACATTACAAATTGAAATAAATTAAGCATCCGCAAGCTGTAAAGTCCTGTCAGCAACCCACCATCATTACGAACAACAATAACGGTCTGAAGTATAATTACATGTTTTGGAGTTTCTTAAATAAATAGAAGGGTTTAAAAAATCAGTTAAATTGAAAATAAAAATTACAGTTTTCTGATTATTTCTTGGCATTCATAAATATTACGAACTATGTTTATCAGTATTTAATAAATTATAAATGATGATTTATTCATCGTTTATGCTTACGAATTTATTAGTTTAGTTCAAAACGTGTACTTATTTTAGAATAAAATGATAATATCATTCACTAACAAATCATAAAACAGGGAAATAATATATTTTTATATATAAGTGTATTTTTTCATCTTCATTCAACTATTCAGAAAATATAAGGCTGAATAACTTCGATTAGAAAATTGAAATTTTTTTTAATACTTATTTTTTTAATGTTTTTACATACTTTTTTTTAATAGTAGCATCAACAGTTAAACTTATTAGCAACTTATCAGTGTAATGTAACTTATCAGTGTGTAGTGTACCGGTAAATGTGTTGTCTTGAACAAACTCAGGGCGATCATTCCTTCATTAGGATTTGAACCTCAGAACTCTCGACTTCAAATCAGCTAATTTACGGCGACGAGTTTGCAACTAGACAGCAGGTGCGTTTTTTACATATTTACTTCATATTATTTTCATATTTATCACTTTTAAGCATTAAGTGCATTTTTACGTATTAAAAAATACGGACCCCGGTATTATCAGTAGAGTAGCACACCCATTCTAAACCGTTTATGTTAATTTTATATACCGGATGATTAAAAAAGGACACTTCACAATTTTAAAAGCATATAAAAATTTATTTAAATAACTAAAAAACTTGGTTGAGGTCTCATTTCATAGTAAAACACATCAAATTTTGACGCACTAGTTTATTAGTACAAATTCGGCTACCAGCGCTGTCACCAGTGTTTTTTAAAATGGATATATTTTCTAGTGCTTGGTGTGTGTTTTGGTTTCACAATTTGCAGTCTGCAACTGCAGTTCAACTTAATTTTCGTAGAGAGTACGGTAGGGAGCCTCCTTGTAGCCACACAATATACTCTTGATACCAAACCTTCGTTGAGACAGGTTGTTCTTCCAGAGAGATCGCCTTTTCTTCTTCCAGGAGGCAACGGTAAATGATATTGTTTATCTGATCACGCTTCAAAATTTTCAAATTCCTTAGTAGACGATAATTATTAAGATACTATCAGCAAGTCGGGGCACCGCCTCACTACTGACTAGAAGAACAAGATTTTCTTGGTACTCGATCGGGCTGATCTGCTGATCTTGTTCAGTTAAGTCTTTAAATTAACACCGCAGCTGTACAGGTAACACCCGATTTGCTGGTTATAGTTTGGAATGAAATCAACTTCAGGTGGAATGTATGTCGCAATTTTTTTCTATGAAATGGGACCTCAATTGAATTTGTAAATTATCTCAACAAATTTTTATATGCTTTTAAATTTGTGAAGTTCTTTTTGAATGATCCGGTATTATTATGTACAGTTTAGAAAAATTATTTATCAATTTAAGAAACTTCTTGGAATATTCCAATAAAGAAACCATTCACATCCGCTAACAATCAACTTAGCCTAACTTAGCAAGTTTATCATTCCGATAAATTTAATAGTAAATAATAACATTAGCACAAAATCTATTGTTTGTTTTTAAAAATACTAACAGGATACAGTACTTTATTTATTCTATATAATTCTTTGATAAACTCATATTTTAAATTATTTTAAATTAGGATCTAATAATAATAATAATAATAATAATAAAAAGTTGTTGCCGTATATATAAACAATACTTTTTCAAAGTATACAAAATCTGATTTGTGGCAATAATACCAGCAAAAGATTAAATACGGGTGGTCTTTATATTCTCTCCAACCCATACATTTATGATCCATCGTGTAAACTAAATTCATATTCTCTTACTAAAAAAATATTTATTGAATTTGTTAGTAACAAAGAATGGCTTAATTTCTGCAATAATTATACTTACCTGCAATAAATATGAAAGTCCAAAGATATAATAAAAGTAATCGTTATACTCTGCTGTAGTTAACAAAAAAATGTTAAAAAAAAATTGTTTGCTAGATTTTATCGTAAAAATTTTTATTCTAAATTATGAAGTTAAAAGTATTTAATATTATTTGTTATGCAAATCAACATACTGAATACTATTTTTTCTATCGCAAATTTACGTTTTTATTTTTTTATAATAGCCAGATGCAAACAGAAATGTTAAAAATTATATACTTTTTTCCCTAAACCGTAGATTATAGCAAGTTGATTAGAAGAGGGGGGAAGAATTGATCTAGGATACTGGACTGTTTTGCTAAAAAAATTATTTCCCTTTCCTTCATCGAAATGAGGTTATTATTTACTCCTCGCGTGATAAATTAAATATAATAATCATACAATAAGTTATAATATTTATATGTATAAGATAAATAGAAAATAATATTATATCGAAAAAATGCAGATATTTTTAAAATATGTGAATTTATTTTATATACAGAGTGATTCATAAAGAATGTAACAAACGTTCAGAATATGTTTTACTGGTGAAAATAAAGAAGAAAGTAAAAATTTCGTCCAGGTTTCTGCGCCTTCGGTAAAATTAAGCCTACTGTAATTCTTAAAACCCAAATTAAGAGATATATTTACAGGTTTTATTTGATATTTGATCTGAAAAATTGAAAAAAAATTATCTGCCCATTTTGATATGATTAAGTTTGTATTTAATTTCTATAGATTATATTCATACCGTTTTACTCAGAATTAAATTTTCTATAGGTTTTTTTTATAAATTTTAAGTGTTTATTACTCGCTGGCCTCCGTGGCGCGAGTGGTAGCGTTTCGGCATTTCATCCAGAGGTCCCGGTTTCGAATCCCGTTCAGTCATAGCATTTTCACACGCTACTTTTCATTCATCTCATCCTTTTAAGCAATACCTAACGGTGGTTCCGGAGGTTAAAAAAGAAAAAAAGTGTTTATTACTCATTTAAGATAGTTATTTTAGACCTAACATAAAATAGTGTGTTTTCGATTCCAGTATTTTGTGTTTTATCCCAGAATGCCCGAAAACTATCAAAAATACAAATCTGGGATCTGTCTTTTCTTCTTTAAAATTTTAGGTCAGATATATAAATTTATTCAATTTATTCCTTAATTTGGGTTCCAACAATTACAATTTGGATTAATTTTATTCAAAGCGCAGAAATCAAGCTGAAATCCTTCGCCAGCCAACCTTGCTATCGAAACGTTTTCAAACCTATGTTTGTATGATTTTCCTTCTTTGTTTTCACCAATGAAACATATTCTGAAAGTTTTTTCATTCTTCATAATTCACTCTGTATAATATGAATTGTTGATTGTTTAAGAGGGTTATCAAATAACTTTGCAGATGATACTGCACTACGCTACAACTCAAAAAGTTTAGCAGTCCTGCAAAATCATAAGCAAAATGATCTTAATTTATTAAATATATAGCTTACTTTTAACAGGTTGTCAGTAAGTTTAAAATGAAATGTATGCAGTTAAATAAAAGAGATCTTTTTTATAATTTTAATACGCTTGTATTTAAATGTGAACTAGTCTTCTACTCGAAGATACTATATGTAAAAATTGTACGGTAACTGGGCATTTTGACACTTAAGTTTGTTTATTAATAACAAGTATTCTTTGGGATTTCCAAATCCAAATATCTCAAATCGGTAAATCTATGTTATCAGCAGCAAAACATTTTTATTTTTTAATACATATATTATATTATATTCTTAGAGTGTTTTAAGAACAGTTTAATTTTTTAATTTTTATTTTAATCCCTAATATGGAATTTCCTTCTGACGAGGAACATGATTTTCAAATATTAATAGTATTATTCTTTTTTTTTTTTTTTTTTTTTTTTTTTTTTTAACTGAATTTTTATGGGCATCGACTGCTAAGGTCATTAGCCCTCGTCACATTCTTTAAAAGAAATTATTATCTCCATCAGGATCGTCATATGTAAGGGTGTAAAGGGCCCTTACATTTTATTTAAAAACACAAACTTCACAATAAACATTAAAACATAAAAGACAAGGACAAGCACAAACACTTACGGGGTGTAAAGGGCCCCAATATTAAAATTTGAGATAGGTTCTCAAAAGACCATAAAATTAAAATTTCAGCTTATCAATACCATATCTTTCTTTCTTTCTTCTATGAGTCTCATTTATAGTTTGTTTAAGCACCCTCGGGACGACCAGAACCGCCAGTATTATTCTTATTCCTCATTATAAAAAAAATATAAGATAAATTATGAAAATTAGAATGACGGAAGACTCTTTCCCTTCTATTTATGAATCTACGAATTTTAAATTTTAAATATCTTCTTAATAATAGAATCCTGAGGGTTTTTCTTTATCAGAGGTGATCATACGAAAGGTAGATTGTTTTTTTCAAATAGATTGAGAATACTGAATCTTGTTGCAGTAGTTGAGCGTAACAATGAATCCTATAAACGTATCTTCACTTTCTGTACTCCTAATCGTTTCAATATCTTGACCATGTAATACCTATATCAACCCAAAAATTTCTAAAATGACTTAAAAATTGATTGTTCTTGTTAAATACGAATAATTTTTTTTTTCAAGCTGACAGGGAGTTGTGTTTTATCTTTCCTTTGGTCGTTTATATATTTTTATTCTGTTCAGACATTTCTGGCACGTTGATTTTTTCTTTAGCTTAATTTTTGTATAGTATGGTATAGTGAAGCGCCTGTGTATATTCTACACTTTTCCTCTTTCTGATGCTATCTCAATATTATTTATTTATATTTCAGCTTCAAGCTTTTAATTTTTGTCTTGTTGATATAATAATAATTAATTTTTTGTTGTTGTTAATAATAATTTGTTGATATAATAATTCTGTTAAGTTAAAAATGATTTATGCACACCTTTTATTTCATTATTATATTTAAATTGTCCATATTTGTTAAGTCCGTGTTTGTATTATCGTATTTGTGGAAACAAATATTTTGATTTAATATAATGATTGTAAATAAAATTATGATTAAATTTAATGACTTAATGTTATTATTATATGTAATAATTTGATAAAATAAATCACATTGGGCAGGGATATATAAGATGTAATAGTTGGCAGAACTGTAAAGACACTAATTTCAGCTATTATGTGTATGCTGAGTACACTACGAGAAGGTACTAATCTATGCGCAGTATTTTGTTGGAATAATACTAATGGTTACTCCTGCTTCACGATGTTTATAGCCCGCCCACTACTAATTAACAGGGAAACAGGAACTCTAAACGAGAAATGATAGCTTATCACGCCCTCTTATACTTTATTAACATTTCTACATATTTATACAAATTTTTTAATCAATATTTCATCTATTATAAGAATATCTGTGATTAATTAATTATTATTATTATTTTTAATTAAGTTATTACGTATGAGTGGAAATAACACACTGAATAATTTTTCTCTCTCTTATATAAAGTATACTTGTTTTTCAAATCATTAATGTTTCAAAAAGGCTATAGTGCAAGACAGATGTTTTTGGGCGTTTTAGTAAATTGTTTTGATGCACGCATAATGTACCAATATCAGATATTTTTATTTTACTAGTTTTTTCTTTATTTTTGTTGTACAATCAAAATTTACAGTCGATTCCTCCTGACGAAACCATATGTAAATAATATGTTAAAAATGTTACATGAGTGAGAACCATCCACTGATAACCCCCTCAAGAAAACAAACAGTAAAAGATTATAGCTTAAACTTCCATGTTAATAAACATACAAAGTCAAAGTAAAATCCACTATTATCTCTGGATACAACAACTTATCCAATCTATGGACCACTTGTCTTTTATCAAATAGAAGATAAACACAGATAGATAAATGAATGAATGAATTCAGCGTTGAACAGCAATACGCAAACGGATATGGCATTAAAACAAAAAAAATAATAAACGTTAAAACAATACTAAACCAAGATTGATAAAAAAATAGTAACAAGAAATAATACCGGGAAAAAAATATATGACAATAAAGTATCTTCAACTACCATTACTAAGGTCCAGCACATGAACACTTTTTAATCATCTAATGTCATCACCATTGTCTAGCAGATTCAAAGGAAGGGGATTTACGTGTCTATAACATAACCATGTATTTTCAACTGAAAGGCTCAATCTTATCCCTAACATACGGAATCCCCAGGTATTCATGTATTTCAGAATTCCTGACGAACCAAGGGGATTGTGTTATTTTTCACAATATCTTGTTCTGTGACATTTGGATCATATTATTATTGCTGTCACTAGTCATCCTCCAGAGTTGAATCACATACATCCATATCGGTTTCAAGAAGGTGTTATAAAAAAGGACCTTGTTAGAGACAGACAACTGAGAACCCCTACCCGTTAGCCAATTCATACGCTTAAATTTGTGGTGAATCTGTTTCTTCTTTTCCAGTACATGACTTCTTAACATCATACGTCAATTTAGGTGTAAGCCAAGGTATCTCACACAAGTTGTATGAGGAATTTCGACGGTATCCCAGTAGACTGAAGAATCTACTAATGTTTCGGTAAAAAATGGTTTAATAATCTGCCCAAAGATTCATAAAACACAGTTTAATTTGTAAGAAAATATTAATGGTTTACCGTTTTATCAAATAAATTTAATTAATGTTATTTTTTACTAAACGTAAGAAAATAAATACGGTTGTCAGAATAAAACTAATTTAAAATTCAATACTTTTGCAAGATATTAAATTATGTATTTATTCAAATAGAAATAAAGTTAGACAACACCCTCCCCAGCATTTTTAATATTATTTTTTAAGATAAATTGGATAAAATAACAGTCATGGTTATTTTTTATAAATATCTACAGAAATTTGTTTTGGGGTACCATGGGCATAATAATTTAAATTAAATAAAATTAGCAATTCAACATAATTAATGCAATAAAAAAAAGTATATATATATATATATATATATATATATATATATTTCTTTATATTTAGTTAATATTCTAATGAAAAACAACAATGTATCCTAACCGTTTATAACACTGATGCAAACTAATTAATTTATAGGAAATTTGAGGTATGATATTAAATATTTACTACACACACAAACGCGTATATGCATACTTATAACGAGTATAAAATAGATAGACATTTGGTAATAATTTAATTATTATTTCCGATCTAATATTTACTAAATATTCACATAACGCATTATACGAGGTATGTCAAGCATACAGAAATAAGTTCTCTGTTCCTTTTAAATATGAAAAAAAAACACAGAAATTTTATTTACCGTAGCTATATAAATTAAATTGCCAAATTTTTCTGGTGAAAAATCAACAAAAAATCAAATTCGCATAAAAAGGCTTAACTTTATAATTTATATAATTGTAAATGAAGTGAAGTGAAAGATATAGAAAACCCTATTGCCTCGCCAGTTAGAGTAATGATTAGCACGTTTACTAATAAAACAGCTAGTATCGGATTCGATTCCTGGTAAAGGTTTGGAATTTTTTCATCCATCTCATTTTCCTCATTAAAATACGTATAGAATAGTAATCAATAATGATAAAATTAAAGAATAAATATTTACATAAATATATATTTTTTTTAATTCTGCAGATGTTTATCTACGAGAGATATTTCTAAAGTAAAGACCGCTGGTCTTTACTTCATCTACGTTCCACGTCCAGGGCGGCAACAGCTGTACCTTCGTACATTACATATAGCTGGCTAACGGGGTTCCGAGTAAATTCCTCGGTTATGCTTTGTTAAGTTTGACCTGGTTCCAACTTCAGGTCACTAAATGGACTGGATTTTTGGCTACCTACAGGAAATGGAATAACAAACGATTCTGGAAATGTATTCATACCACTCTTAGAGCTGGCGATGTGGCGGCCAGGGTCAATGTTATTGCAGGTGTAACGGAGACCCTTCCGTTGTCCACATGCCCCCTGCGATGGCAAGCATGTAGCAATGGTGCCCATGTATGTCGGTGCATTGGAGATCTGAAAGCTTCGGTGAGCAGGAGCCTGGAGTCAGTGCAGAGACTGCGCATCCGCTCTCTGCCAGGACATATGCCGGTTCCACCGGAGTACCGGATCGGACCTCCAAGGTTAGTAGCCCTGGAGTGGGGGTGTACCCCGGCGGCTAGCCTTGCTACAGAAGGGATCAATCTTCATGAATATTCCTGAACAAACTAACGTGGCAGAGGGTGCACGTAAACACCCTCGTTTAGAACCGGCCGTTTCGCCTGAGGCGAAAAGCCGAAAGAGTGTAGAAACCAGAAGGATTGAGATTGAGGCTAGGAAAAGCTTGCAGAAAGCTTTTTTCAAGAGCAGCATTCCAAAACCTAAGTATTTGGTTATCACTAAGGAAGAAGGTAATTTCTCGAAGGTGAGTCCTTTCCTCATCGCTCGAGAAATAAACAAATGTGCTGGAGGCCCTGTTAAAGAAATAAGAAAAACTTTCACGGGACTTCATGTAGAGACTGTTAATGATATACAGTCTCAGAAGATTCTAGGACTGAAGAAAATTGGAGAACTAGCTGTACGTGTTGATCCCCACGGCACGCTCAACACCTCAAGGGGTGTTGTGGTCTGTCGGGATCTTTTAAATTGTTGGGAGCAAGAGATTGTAGAGGAACAAGGAGATTGCACAAGGAGTAATAGAGTGCCGTCGATTGAACATGAGAAGGAACGGTGAGGTCTTACCCTCAGCTTCTCATGTCCTCACTTTCAACCGGCCTACTTTGCCGGAAAAGATAAGAGCATGGATTCACCATTTGGATGTGCGGGCATTTGTCCCACAGCCAATGAGGTGCTTTAAGTGCCAACGCTTTGGCCACACCGCTCTTAGATGCGAAAGACCGCAAATATGCGTGTGCGGTGAAGAGGTGCATGAGGGAGAGCTGTGTAAAGAGCCTCCTACATGTATCAATTGCAAAGGAGCGCATTCTTGTAGATCAAGGAATTGCCCTGTCTACAAAGATGAAGTAGCTGTGCAGGAAGTAAAAACCCTGCCAAAGGTCAGCTACTTCGATGCAAAGAAGATAGTTAACGCCCGTAAGCCTAGAGCAACAACAACCTACGCTCAGGCTGCGGCTGTCGCTCCTGTCCCTGCTCCAGTTGCTGTCGATGAAGGTCAACTCATCAGTAAACCTGCTCCGACCTTGGCTAATATGAACGAAAGAATTATTGACAATAAAATGAAACCTTTCAATACTAAAGATCCTATAAAGCCAAAGATATTAGTACAGTCTCCTCCCGAAGATAAAACACCGAAAGCTGCTCCTGTTCTGAAGAAAACGGACGCCAAAGCAGAATGCCAAGTCCGACTCAATGAGAATCTTGATGACAAGGAAAAAGTGATACCTACAGAAACTGTTATGGGGGCTCCCAAGCCTCCTGTAACTGAAGTGGCCTCTAAGCCTTAGAGGCCACAAAAAATCACACAGGAGGGGTGGATGTCCCCCCTCCCGCAGGCGGTGACCGGTGCGACCCCCGTGTTGGGGAGCGGCCAGGTTGCCGCCTCTCAATCGGCGCCTGGAATCGGCGCCGATCCATGCCCGTCGTCGTCGGCGGCTTCGGTGGTCTCCGATACGGAGATCGGAAGCCTTACAGGCGACGACCTTCTCCGCGAACACGATGCTGTTCGTAGGATGGAGAAGAAAAGGAAAAAAGAATGGCCGAAAGGAAAACCCAGTCGATTGTACAATGGAACATCAATGGATGTTTTTCAAACATCCATGAGCTCCAACGCATGTAGATGACGTAGACCCGATTTGTATATGTCTGCAAGAAACGCATTTCCGCCGAAATGAAAATTTTAAATTAAAAGGATTCGATATATTTCGGCGAGATCAACCGCCAAATATAAGAGTTAGAGGTGGAGTAGCTATATTAACATCGACTAGAGCTACCACCGAAGCGGTTGTTCTAAACACAAACCTACAAGCGGTCGCCGTTAGAATGAATCGTCCGCTCCAGGTCACTGTCTGCAGCATATACTTGCCGTATTTTGATTGGAATAAGGATGACATAGCAAGACTAATTTCCAAGCTTCCCCCACCTGTTTTACTGGTGGGTGACTTTAATGCTCTTAATTCTCTTTGGGGATCAGATCGAGTAGATCCCCGTGGAAGAGAACTGGAAGGGTTCCTGATGAATTCAGAACTTATTATTTTAAACGACGGATCAGGAACCTTTTTCAATGCTCGAGATGGATCGACGTCCTGTATAGATCTTGCACTTATAAGCGGGTCGATAGCACCGAGGTACTATCCATGTCATAGACACCATGGCACCATGTCATAGACGATCTGCATGGAAGCGATCATTTCCCGGTGCAAATTGTAACTGATGTTACAAGAACAATATATCCCATCCCTAAAAGATGGTTATTTGAAAAGGCAGACTGGACAAGCTTCACAGCTAGAACGATACTCCCGGAAACAACTGGAGTTATCGGAGACGATGTCGACGCCATAACAAATGCAATAATTGAGTCGGCATTGAGATATATTCCCAAAACATCTGGGAAACTTACGAAAAAACCCGTTCCATGGTGGAACGATGAAATAAGTGAAGCTATAAAAAGAAAGAAAAGGGCGTATAACGCCATTAAGAAGCGTCCTAGCATAAAAAATCTTGTTGCCTTTAAGAAATACAGGGCGTATGCAAAACGTCTTATGATAGACTCGAAAAAACGATCCTGGCAACAATACGTGTCATCCATCGACAAAACTACTACTGCATCAGATGTTTGGAGGAAAGTGAAGGCGATTTGTGGGCGTAATGATTTTGCTCCCATTACTAGCCTTCATATAACAGCTTTATTAAAAGGAAACATTGTGTCGGAGTCTTCTTTGATCTTCAGAAGGCTTTCGATATGACCTGGCGTCATGGTATAATGCTCCAGATACATGAATGGGGCATTCGTGGCAATCTGCCTATACCGCTCAGCAACTACATGAATGACCGTACCTTCCAAGTACGCGTCAACAATGAATATTCATGTGAAAGAATCTTGGAAAATGGCATACCGCAGGGTTCGCCGTTGAGCGGCACCTTGTTTACCATTGCCATTAATAAATTGATATTAGCCATTCCAATAGAAATCAAGAAAAGCGTCTATGTTGATGATTGTGTATGCCAGCAACAAGACTGCTATGGTGAGGTACAAATTGCAACGAGCGATCAATGCTCTAAATGAAGTTGCAAGGAATAACGGATTCCAATTCTCACCAAAGAAAACGTGCTGTGTACACTTTTGTAGGAAGAGAATTCCTCATCAAAGTCCTGCGTTGACAATTGATGATAATCCAATACAATATAAAGATAGCGTACGATATTTAGGACTAGTATTGGATAAATCCCTTACATGGGGATTACATATACAGGACTTGAGTGATAGATGCAAAAGAGCCCTAAACATTATAAAATGTTTATCGAATTTAAATTGGGGCTCAGACAAAGAGACATTATTAAGATTGTATAAAGCATTGGTTCAATCTAAACTAGACTAAGGATGTATCGTATATTCATCCGCTAGAAAGTCGCACTTAAGAAAGTTAGACGTAGTTCATAATAGCGGAATAAGATATGCAACAGGCGCTTTCCGCACAAGTCCGGCGGCTAGTCTGATGTCTGAAGCCGGAATAAAGCCACTACATTATAGAAGAGAGATCCTTTTGTTAAGATATGCAGCAAATGTATGGGCTTTCCCTGCTCATATAAATAATAAATTGTCTACGAATCATCCTATGGCTGCAGTATATGAACATCGTGCTACCTATTCCAGACCAACCGGAATTACGTACCACGAATTAAGAAGAAAATATGAAATTGCTATACCAGAGACACTAGCAATTTCTACTAGAGAAATACCGCCATGGCTCTTGCCAGCGGTAATTACAAGTTTGGATCTCTCTCAAAGAGAAATAAAAAAGAAACCAGCAGTGATCATCCAGCAGGAATTTTTAGCAACCGTCAGTAGTTACGAAGAACATATTAGAATTTATACTGAGGGTTCTAAAACCGAACATGGTGTTGGATGCTCGATATATGTAAATGAAGAAGCCCACTTTTGGAGACTGCCAGATGTGGCCAGTGTCTACACGGCAGAACTCACTGCAATTCAGCAAGCTCTTCGCTACACTGAACACTATTGCGAAGAGAGAGTGCTAATATATTCCGATTCATTAAGTGCACTCGTCGCAATTCGGAACAAGAACATTAAGGATGTCCTAATTGCAAACATCCTGTCCATTTTATACGTACTAAAACAACGAGGACAGCGATGCGTATTTGTATGGACTCCAGGGCATGCTGGTATTACAGGTAATGAAATCGCAGACGAAGCTGCCAGAAAGGCAACAGTCTGCAATGACTTGATGCATTTCCTGTAAGAGTGGCAGATGTTAAAAACCGTCTAACAAACATAGTAAGAAACAAGTGGAACGCTGAATGGAGGAGTTTAAATACAAAATTAAACTCAGTTAAAACTTCTCCTTATAAATGGAAAAGCGACTTTAAGTTGACTCGCCGTGAACAAGTAGCGGTGACCAGACTTAGAGTCGGTCACACGCAATTGACAAATTTATATTTGTTAACCGGTGAAGTGAGACCAATGTGCGGTGTTTGTAATAAAACACTGACAATCAAGCATCTAATAGAAGAGTGTACCATATATGAGGACCTCAGAAAGAGGTTCCGTCTTACAAATAATATTAGTGCTGATCTGGATAATGGAAGTGAAGAAAATATAGTTGCATTTTTACACGCCAGTGGACTTCTTAAAAGTCTATAAAATGGAAGTTTAAAAAATGGAAGCTGTGGTAAAAGATACTCTAAGCGGTAGTTTTATATATACATATAACGGAGTCTCGAAGCGTAGCACGTATAGTGATGGTAGGTAGCCCTCTTGCCTAGGCCATTTTGGCTCACCTGCATTCAAGAGCAGTGAGTCGGGGTGTGTCCGATGATGGCATGGGGGACCCTCAAGGGGGATTGAGGGCGCGAGGCTATGGGTGTACGCCGTGCATGCCTATGGCCTGATATAAGAAGGATTCAACTGCCACGGCACCCTGGCACGACTGATATACTGCTCAACGGCGATTCTGGTCGCCTCGTGGGTGCTTAAACAAACTATAAATGGGACTTCGTAGAAGAAAGAAAGAAAGATATGGTATTGATAAGTTTAATTTTAATTTTAATTTCATGGTCTTTGGTGAACCTATCTCAAATTTTAATATTGGGGCCCTTTACACCTCGTAAGTGTTTGTGATTGTCCTTGTCTTTTATGTTTTAATGTTTATTGTGAAGTTTGTGTTTTTAAATAAAATGTAAGGGCCCTTTACACCCTTACATATGACGATCATGATGGAGATAATAATTTCTTTTAAAGAAATGTGACGAGGGCTAGTGACCTTAGCAGTCGATGCCCGTAAAAATCCAGTTAAAAAAAAAAAAAAAAAAAAAAAAAAGAAGACTGCTGGGAAATTTCTCTCCTTAAGGTTGGCGAACCTGTGTCGTTCATAGCCACACTACATTGTAATGTACACACTACATTGTTGTCTGTAAGTTGTCGCGTTGTAGAATCTTTGGTTACGTGTGAGTTATAAAATGAATAGAAAAATTCATTTAAAAATTTGCCGCCGACTGTAAAATACGTGGAGTCACACGTTTTTTACACCATCAAACGTTAAGACGGCTAAAATTTATAGACAGTTGTACGGTGATAATATAATGAGTAAAGGAAACGACCAAAAATGTTTTAAAGGTTTAGAAATAACAGAATTAATATCTATGATGAAGAACTTTCGGGGAGTCTCTCAATAATCATCGAGGACTTGTTGAAACGCGTCGATGATGAAATCAGAAAATATCGTCGCTTAACGATTTTCAACCTGGCCCTTCTTTTCCTGATGTTTCAAGAGATATTATTGGTCGCATTTTTCATGACCATTTAGGCTTCAGAAAGGTTTGTGCACGTTGGGTGCTGCACGTCTTAACGAACGTCACAAAAAATCCGAACTAAATCAGCTTTGGAATTTTTGATGCGATACACAGAAAAAGGTGATGAGTTCCTTAATTCGATTGTTACCGGTGATGAAACATGGATTTCGTAATTAACGCCAGAGATAAAACGGCAGTCAAGTGAATGGCGTAATCTTCAATCATCAACCAGACCAACAAAGGTCAGCCACAGGCATTTGGATGCAAACTAATGGTCAGTCTTTTGGGATCGGTTTGGCATACTGCTAATTGATTTCATTCCACGTGTAATGACTATAAATGTAGAAGCCTACTGCAAAACTCCTCGAAAATACTATTTACAATTTACTCTGTCAATGATACAGTCAACCTATTTATCGACTTCGACAGAAAATTAAGTTCAATGAAAATTAATCAGAAAAATGCCTCTTATATTGAGATGAAATCTTATCCTTTGTTATCTTTCAGTAACTTCTAATTTTGTTATGAAATGAACGTAAAATATATTGTCGCGTGTTCTCGGCTCGATCAGGATATTGAGAGATTGATAATTGAAAATGTTTATATAATTCCAGTTTATTAGTTTAAGAACATAAGGAAAATAAGAGAAATCAATAATAACAATAATAATATTAATAAACGACAATAAAAAACAATTCACAATAATAAATATAACAGCAAACAATAATAATAATAAACAGTGATTACATACAAAAAAGAATTTAAAGTAATCATCAGGATTTATTTAGAGGTAGTTGAATATTGAAAACCAGAATTCAGTCCCATTGACAAAAGACATTAGCCTGACCCCTAGTCTTAACACTTTTAAACACTAGTCTTGTATTAACAACAATAGTACAATAGATAATACAAATATAAAGTTCTTTCCTGCAAATACCTTTGATGTTCACAAATAAAACTACCCTAACTATTTATGAATGAAATTTAGTAAATTATCTCTTTCATTTATAGTCTAACTCCGCCACCGAATCACCGAACCACTTCTTGTTTTTATATACTGGAATTACTCGTGACATCACCTTAATTGCGTCGAACCTTCACTAGAAATTCGTTCCTTCACTGACCTCCTCGCAGAATACTCTTGCTTTAAACTCGCATAATAACTACTCGCTTAGAACTCTACCGCAGCATTCTCTCGCAGACTCGCCCGTAGACTTCATCTCGCAGACTGATTGTCAACTGGTCTTCCCCGGAGTATTTAGACTCCTATCCTCTTTACCTGCAGGAACGGACCCAAGTCAAAGCTTGTGAATATCGTCCGCTCTCACATTTTTCCATGAAATTCCAAACTTGGGTCCGGTAACTCTTCTCACACAGCAACATTTGTTTAGGTGTGTTAGTGGGCAGTATTACAAAGGTCGATTATTAAACGGATCTGTTACCTTTAGTAAAAAGGGTCTTTTTAGCCCGTTTCTGGATTCCTCCCATTATAATATTTTCTACTACTTTCTTCTTAATGGCGGGAATCTGTTACTCAGGTCCGTTATACCGGTCTTGTTTCAAAATCAATATTTTGCTACTTTTATTTGCCAAAATGTCTTTATAAGTTTTTCCGAAATATATTAAAAAACTATAAAACTTGTAAAAGCTATTAAAAAATTATAAAAACTATAAAAGCTCTGTTCATTATTTAACTTACGGATGTAAAAAAAATATATATAGACGTAAAACTAAATTTTTAAAATAAATTCATTATCTAAGCATCAACTGTTTTAACATAAATCATATAACTTTTCTGTAGGAGACACTAAATTTTCCTTCTTTCGTCTATAATTACAGTTCATTTTTCATAACTAAACATCCAGACGCAATGCAGCAGAAGATTTAAATCCATACAAACAAAATGACTTTTTTCGTAATACTTAATGTTTTTATTCTTAAATTTAGAATGATCTGGCAAAGTCTCTGTAGACCACACCATATTTCCTGTTATTATTCACTTCATATTAAGTGATAATTAGGCTTCATAATAAGCCTAATTACTGAAGTACGTAGTTTTTAGAACTAAGTGAACATTTATCAAATAAAAAACAATTTTTTCTCCAAAACAGAAAAAAATGTAAAAAAAATTTTCTTAATTACGTATTTTTAAATTTCAAGAAGTTACAAAGACTTATTAATCTTTAATAATAGAACAAACAGAATTTATTAATATTATTTCTTTATTTCTATCGTAACGATTTCAAATACTCTAGTAATCATCCATCAATAAATTAGAGGTAAAGTAACCAGGCTCCAATTGTAGCACAGCTACTTCTACCGAATTTATTTATATTGTCCATAGTAGTAGAGATTTTATTTTCTTGTTTCCTTAAAACATAATTTTTCTTCTGTGTTAAATATTCTGGTCATAGGTTGATTAAATATACCTGAAATTATTATTATTAAGGCACATCGTTTATTTCTGAATATCTACAAGTATATGATTACTAGTATAAAATATATCCATGATATCTGGGATATTATCCATGAATAATAAAAAAAAAAGTTCACACAATTTTATTATAACATGTGCTTCTTATTTCATTTTGGTGCAAAAAATATAATATTAAGCATAATTTTAACTGGTTAAAAGAACTTCATATTGGAAAAAATAATTGAGTCTTCATCGCTCCATTTGAAAACTAATTTTTCTATGTCAAAAATGTGTTGTTTTTTTTTGAAGTGGATAGACGATGCAGAATAAGGTTTATCCTTTTTTCTTAATAAGGTCATCATAACCATGTTGTAAATCTAATACTTTATTGATGAAATGGGATAATTTCAAATAAAATATTAAGTATTATCTAAATTAATCAAACCGCATGATATCTAGGGTTAGAGGTTTATTGAGATAATTAATTAATTTAGCAGATTTTTATGAGTTATATATAATCAAGCTGATAAAAATAAAAATAGATGTATAGATTTAATGAACTTATATAAATTTTAATTCAATACTATAAAAATATTTTTATTTTATTTTTTTATTTTATATACTTTCTTATATAATTTTATATTAAATTCGTTTCCTTAATTGTGATATTTTAATTTGTTGAATATTCTACACAAGATAAAACTTTTGTTTAATAATAATTAAATATATTTAATTAAATTTAAAACTAAAGGTATATTTTTCGTAAAGCTTTTGAAATAAATAAACAGTGGAAATAATTAAACATTTTGTAAAAAACTTGTTTTATTTTTTTATTACTTTTTTGTTCATAAAAATAAAACTTTATTCTATTTATAAAATTATTAGTTATTTCGTAGAAAAATAATAAATTTTAGGATGAAAATACAATATTATCTTATATCTTTTAAACAACACATGTATCCAGAGACTTTTACATTGTAGCAGATTCCGACTGACCGCATTCATTCCCTTTAATCTGACACCTATTTCCCTTTGTAATACAAGATTTTCCAAATAGCACGTAATATTCTTCCATATTATTCATATTCTTTTATTGGTTGGATATAAATGGGAGAAGTTTAAAATCAGTTTTACTACTTCTTTTCACGATTTCGTTTCCAGTAATATAGGGGTTTTCTTCTTTTTTTTTCAGGGAGAATACTAAACATAGATTATCTTCAGCCGAAAATTCTATGTATCCGAGGATATCGAATTTTAGAGTCATTAAAGATAGATTTATTTGTATTTAATAGCAAATATGACAATAAAAAATATATTCAGCTAAAAAGTTAAAAAAAAAGTTTACAAGGGAAAGAATTGTAAAGGGCACGCACCATAATAAAGAAAGTGTTTAAATGATGGAAATAATAAATTCTTTATAACTGAAAAACATTGCTCTTAAATGTAAATTAAAAAAAAAGATTATTTAAGACACACACGAATACATTTTCGTTATTCCTTGAAATATGTTTTCGTAATTATTGTACAGATATCTCAGTTAAAGATAACTTAGGAAGAATATTTATATATAAACAGAATATAGTGGCATTCATATTCAGTTTGAAATAAAGCCCATAAGTAAATCAAATGATTGTTCTCTGATGCTGCATGGTTTTAATATATTTATTATTTTTATTACCTATTAAAATCCATTTTTATTATCTTTAAGAAACAGGAATTTAATTTTCTATCTTAGAGATGATTTGCGGACTGGACGAGAAAAATGTGCCAACTGTAACTGGGCTTACCTTAATGTTAGGGTTGACACTAGTAAGAAGTATCATAATTATTAAAGTTTTGCATATATAAAGTAAAGAATTATGCGAATTAGGAAGATTATGATTAATCATTATTATAATTTTATATTATCAATCGAAAAAAATATGACAACAAAGTTGTTGTTCTTTCCTGGCACTGGTTGCTTATTCTTATGTTGCGGAAAAATAATTATACAAGAAAAAATTAAAAAAAATGTAAAAAATCAGTATTTTTATACTTTAATACGCTCTACCACCCGCCAATATTGTTCCCAAATGTTTTTTATTCATTTGCACTACTGTTATGTTCTATGCCTAGGAAGATACAAAAAAAAGTGGTTAAAAATATGTAATACATAAAAAAATAACTTTCTTAGAGTTTTGAAGAAGTGGCAATTTTAGGACAAATTTAAAAAAAAATGTTAAGATAAGCATGCACACATGCAGGTTAATATAAATTTGGGTTATATTTGCAAAATTTTGAAAAAATCGACCCCAAAAATTTATCTACCTCCTTGTCGAGATTGACTCCAAAATTTTAACAAGAGAAATCTCTTGTTAAAATTTATATGAGTCATTTATATGAGTCTGTACAAAATTTTATGAAAATCAGTTTTCTAGTTAAAAGTTAACTTCAAACACGCCAACACAAGTACATACATGAGTACAAACATTACCACCCATCTTTTTGTTGTTTTTTTTGGGGGGGTCACTGGGTCAAGAAATGTTGAGTAATGCATAAACAACCAATTTTTGACTGATTACCATACTTTCCTTCTTTCAGTATAGATCTAGAACTATGATTCCAGGAATATACAAATTAAATATATATATATAAATTTCTAGAGCTTTCCTTAAGCGAATCATCCATTTATTTATAAATCATAGTTATATAACTGTAATTTCTGAATTAAAAATATCATTTAATATAATTTATTAACAATATTTACTTAAAATTAGGCACTCAAGTCAAATAAACGTCAAATCATAATATTTTATTAGAGTAAAATGTATACATAACGTTAGATAATATTTAGAGATTAGCATACGAGTAATTACGCTGTTAAACTGTTTATTGTATATAAAGCTTTGAGATAGTGTATGGAATCTAACATAACAATAATGAATAGGTCATTTAATGAAATGCATTCACTCTCCAATTAAGATATATATATATAGAGGTATGTATAATTCAAAGGATATTGATGTAACTTAATTGCGTTGTTTTGTCTTTTATTAAAAAATTATTAATAATAATTTAACGTTCTTAAATCAAATAAATTATATTTCTATATATAGATTTATATCCACTATTGAAAATTATTATAATGTAAAAGAATACTCTGAACTAAAAAAAAAAAAACATTCTAAATCTGTTTTCAAAAAAAAAAAAAATATATAAATAATTATTAACAAATTAAAATAATATAATTTACTTCTAAAACACACAATAATATTCACTTAAAAAAATATATATATATTTTTTTATTCTGTACTTCTAAAAACACAAAAAACAATTCAGTACGCGCGTAATACATGAATAAAATAAACTAAAAAAAATTGAATTAGGGAATTAGGGGCTAAATTTTCATTTATAAGTTTATCAAATTACAATAAAAATATCCCACTTGGTAATTTTTATTTCTTATTTGCCTAATTAGTATTTCCCCAAAATAAATTACAACTAATTAATTTAATCCAGAAATTACTGATTATGTCCGTTAAACAGTAGAAATAGTAAAATTTTAGTAATGTCTAATGCATGCATTATTCAAGGTTTCAAAATAAAAATTTAACCAAACAAACATTAAGTTAGAAAAATTAAATTGATTGATTAACTTAAAAATACATGCGTAAGTACTATTTTAAAATCTATTATTCCAAAATCATAGTAAAATATTTTTTCCTTTTTTGCCTTCAGTCAATTAACTAGTTTGATGCAGCTCCCCAAGATTTCCTATCTAGTGCTAGTCATTTCATTTCGGTACAACCCCTACATCCTACATCCCTAACAATTTGTTTTACATATTTCAAACTTTGCCTCTGCACAATTTTTCCCATCTACCTGTTCCTCCAATATCAAAGCGACTACTCCAGCTGCCTTAATATGTGACCTATAAGTCTGTCTTTTCTTTCAACTATGTTTTTCCAAATGCCTCTTTCTTTATTTATTTGCCGCTACACCTCTTCATTTTTCACTTTCTCCATCCATTTGATTTTTAACATTCTCCTATAGCACCACATTTCAAAAGCTTCTAATCTTTTCTTTACTCCGATCGTCCAAGTCTCACTCCCATATAAAGCTACGCTGCAAACATATACTTTCAAAAGTGTTTTCCTGACGTTTAAATTAATTTTTGATGTAAGAAAATTATATTTCTGACTGAAAGGTCGTTTCATCTGTGCTACTCTGCATTTTATATCCTTCCTGTTTGGTCCATCTTTAGTAATTCTACTTCCCAAATAACAAAATTCTTCTGCCTCCATAATCTTTTCTCTTCCTATTTTTACATTCGGTGTTCATCTACCTTATTTCTCCTACATTCCAACACTTTCATTTTGTACTGGTTTATTTTCAAGCGATAGTTCTTGCGTTGTACTACATCTATACCATTCACCATTTCTTCTAAATCTTTTTATTCTTAGCAAGAATTACTATAGCATCGGCAAATCGTAACTTCTTTATATTTTCACCTTGCATTGTTACTTCGGATCTAAATTGGTCTTTAACATCATTAACTGTTAAATCTGCGTAACGGTTAAAAAGTAACGGTGATAGGGACTCCCTATCACCGTTACTGTTACCGTTATAAAGTAACGGTGAACGGACTCCCTTTTTTATTACAGCTTCTTTCTTATGTTCTTCGATTATTACTGTTTCAGTTTGGTTCTTGTAAATGTTAGCAATTGTTCTTCTATCTCTGTATTTGAACCCTAAAGTTTTTAATGCTGAACATTTTATTCCAGTCAACGTTATCAAATGCCTTTTCTGAGTCTATAAATGCCATGTATGTTGGTTTGTTTTTTTTAATCTTTCTTCTATTATTAATATGAGTGCTAAAATTGCTTCCCTTGTCCCTATAATTTTTTTGAAACCAAATTGATCTTCTCCTAACATTCTTCTACTCTCCTCTAAATATTTCATTCTTTTATACAGAATTCTAATTAAGAATTTTGATACATGAGTTGTTAAGCTAATTTTTCTGTAATCTTTACATTTATCTGCTCCTGCTTTCTTTGGTATCATGACTATAACACTCTTTTTGAAGCCTGACGGAACTTCACCTTTTTCGTAAATATTACGCACCAGTTTGCATAATCAATCTATTCCTTCCTCACTTGTACTGCCCTTTATTTGTCGTCGAGTTATTATTCTAAAATCACCTGACCAAAAGTCGTTTTCCTCTTCCCACCAAACCTCGCTAATTCCTACTACATCTACATTTAACCTATCCATTTCCCTCTTTAAATTTTCTAACCTACCAACCTTTTTTAGACTTCCAACATTCTACGGTCCGATTCATAGAATTTTATTTCTTAATTCTCTGGTGATCCCTTCCTTAGTAGTCCCTAATTGGATCCAAAAGGGGGACAAGTTTACCTCCACAATATTTTACCAAGGAAGACGCCTGCATCTTAGTTACTTAAAAATTCAGAGAGCTACATTTTTGTGGGAAAAAACCAACCATAGTTTCACATTGCTTTCAGTTGCGTAGTACTCAGAAGTTTGAGTGACGTTGATATGGACATTTATACCCTGCTGATCTACGCCCTTAACAACTACTGAAAGAGCTACTGCCCTCTTTCAGAAATCATTTCTTAGTCTGGCTCTCAACAGATGCCTCTCCAATATGGTTGCGCCTTCGGTCCAGCTACTCTGTATCACTAAGCACTCAAGCCCCCTCTCCATCGGCAAGGTCTCATGATTCAAGAGGGAGATAAAATAATTATATATAACATAGAAATCGAAGAACTGAGGCAAGCCAATGTGCAGAACAGGAAAAAATAATTTAACAATGAATTGCTTAAGTTGAAGGCAATGGAACTTTGCTTTCATTAAGAAATACTCGTTTGATCTTAAACTATGGTTTATTGACGTTCAACTACAAAGTAACCGGTAGATTACGGAAAACTTACAATGAAAATAGTAAAAATCACATTTTTCGAATCAGATAAAATATAAAAAAAAAACTATTTGAAAGATATTCATGACTCTTTCTCTTAAGCTGGTTCAATATTAGTTATGTGATTAGCAAACTTACCATGCCATAATGGGGAGCTTAGCCTCTTTCCATGAGACTGTTATGTTAATATTTTTGTCTTTATCTCTATTTCAGTTATGTTATAATTTTTTTTTCTCTAGACCTTTTTAAACTCTTGTATCTGTATGATCTTATTCAGTAGAGTGTATTTATATATATATATGAACTTTATTGTATATATGTACTTTATATATATATATTTAAGTTGTATTGATGGCGTTAGTTGGAAACCCCTTACCATATACTTTTTGTAGTACGATTTACTTTAGTTTCCTTACTAGGATCCGATAGTAAATAAACAAATTTTGAGTTAAAAAAAGGCTACAATACTAAAATTTTAAAACACAATATTCTTTACCCGTAATTTATTGTCGACTTTTAAGGTAAAATTTGAAAATAATCTATAATTTTTAGTAATGTCTTCTTTTTTTACCTTCCGTAGCTTAAAATTTATATTCAATAATTTAGATATCGCAATTGTAAGAAAAACTTGCAGCACATTTATAGAAGTTACACGATTCCTACAGTGGGGATACGTGATTTCTGCAGAAATGTCTGGTGAAAGCCCTGAAAATTGGCGATGAATTAAGTAACAGTAGGGATGAATTTAAAGCTACTCTTAACCGAGTACGCTTATTTCTTTGCATATAATTTTTTTCTTTTTGAAGACGAATGACAGTAACACAGCGGTCTTCAGATGCATAAAAAGATAAACTAACAAAATTTCAAAGATATATCATAAATTTACGAAAACGTAGCAATTATTACCTAGGTCAAATCAGGAATGCGGACCAGATACCGGTCACAACAACAATTGAAAGTATAAGTGCAGAGAGTATTCAGATTCAAACTGCTGATCACAGCAGCTAACACTGCTCAGTAATGATGACAATATTTACGAATGGGGAAAAAATTACCCTCGTACCTAATTTACAAAATAAAACGTCAACCAAAAGATGAAACTTTTCCTTTTTGTCGTACTAGCAGAAAAAAAAAGTATAATTAATTAGAACTAGACTGGATTAAATGCGTCTGGAAGCGCCACCGAAAATCGCTTTATTACGAAAACTTTCTATCCGGAAAGTTTAAGGGACAGTTTAAGGATAGTATCAAACAGTTTTAGGGAGTCATACGATTGATAATTTAAAGCGAAGACTGATCGCTAGAAAATGTGATCAGGTTATTATTCCTGGTGGAATGATATCTAATTTTCAACCTCTAGATATCTGCGTAAACCAACCATTAAAACCAAACTCCATAAACATTACACAAAATAAATGGCCAACACGACACACGAGACTACATCATCAGGTAAAATTAAGCAACCGTTTTTCATTGTGAATGATTTATTGCGGCTTAGTCAGAAATGACGGATTATTTGATTAAAAAAATTGTTGAAGATTTTTATATTTCAATGGAAGTGAGAACGATTATTTGTGGTTAAAAGATTACGAAGATAGATGCAATTCTACGGAAACTCAGACACTGATGACAGTAACTAAGGTAAATAAATACCTTTTATAATTTCTAAACTTTCAATTAATATTACACTATGGACTGATTTACCAATATTATGCAAGTAAAAAATACTGTTATATTTGTTATTCGTTTAATCTTCTATGGTGATTAGGTAATAAAATGTAAAAAATAACTATTTTTTTATATGTTTTCCATTTTTTGCACACAAACCTGGGTGCGCATGTTACATGAATGTTTACAGTAAAAACAATACGTTGTGTACAAAGAAACCTCTTCATTGTTAATTTATATATTTGTAACGTAATATAATTAATATGTAAATTACAAGTTTGAAAAAATAAAATTAAAAAATCTATCTTTCAACAACGAAACAAATAACAAACATTACATCAAGCCATGTTAAATTTTGTTCTATTAAAATTAAACTAACATGAAAAGAGAGAAATAAACAAAAAAGATGCAAATGCGATGTTATTGTTTGTAATGCCGTTGAATTTGTAACTGTATAATAAATATATGAGTATACATCATGAAAACTAAGTTAAGTATTTCCCAGAGGGATGAACGACCGACCTTTTTACAAATTATAATTTGCCTCCATTTCATCATTCATTTTTATTCTTCCTCATCCTTTCTCTTTTAAACTAAATTCTTTCTTTTCCACATTCAAAACAGCTTTAATATTATTACTGAATGTCCTAGTTTCAAAACAAAATGAGTAGTAATAAATATTGTCTTTTTGCATTATTTTAATTTTTGCACATTTATATAAGTAGATTATTTTTATTAATATTTATTAAAGTTATATTTTTGTAATATAATTAAGAAATAAATTATGATTTAATAAATCAATTACTCCTCGTTCTTCCAAGGCAAAAATTCTTATGCATTACCCGTAAAAGCATCTACTTTAAACATTCTGAAAATGTTATATGCCGTACTTTTTTGAAATTTTCTTTCTATTCTTGCTGCTGGAAATTATTTTACTAAAATCTATTCTTACTAAATTAATCAGATACAAAATGTAATTTAATGGGAAGATATAAGAGCTCGCACATAAAATATATTTTTAAATATTCAAAACAAAAGTCTGTTTAAAACTTTATTTGCCGTAAAATTTAGTTTAAAAACAAATATATTATAGGGATTAAATCCTTATAATATTTTATTTTATTATCGTCCCTAGAAATAAATTTTTATTTATAGTTATAACTTATAATATTTATTGTATTATTATGTGAAATCTGAAAGTAAACAGGAATGGTATTTTGTATTTCCCTACATACAATATCAAATAAACATATATTGGTAAACAAGATTAATTCCCAAAAATCCATTAAAAAAATTTACTTAAAATTTGCATAATCCTGTTTCACAATTTACTTCAATAGCTGTTTACCATTTTGTATTAAATAAACATAGCTTATTAAATACAAATCTATTGAAATAATAATTTTATAACAAAATAAAAAGAATAAATAGGATAATAATAATTCATACCTGAAATAAAACCACAAAAATGAAAATTAATTTTATAATATGAAATATATCAAAGCATGGCCATCTAAAAATATTTTTATCAGTTCCCAAAACTTAAATTTAACGAATTAAAAAATTATATATTGTAATAATGTCTTGCAACTATATGAATGACCGTACCTTCCAAGTACGTGTCAACAATGAATATTCATCTGAAAGAATGTTGGAAAATGGCATACCACAAGTTTCTCCGTTTAGCGGTACCTTGTTCACTATCGCCATTAATAAATTGATATTAGCCATTCCAATAGAAATCAACAAAAGCGTCTATGTTGATGATTTTGCAATTGTGTATGCCAGCAACAAGACTGCTATGGTGAAGTACAAATTGCAACGGGCGATTAACGCTCTAAATTAAGTTGCGAGGAATAATGGATTCCAATTTTCACCAGAAAAAACGTGTTGTGTGACTTCTGTAGGAAGAGAATTCCTCATCAAAGTCCTATGTTGAGAATTGGCAATGATCCAATACAATATAAAGACAATGTTAGATTTTTAGGACTAGTATTGGATAAATCCCTTACGTGGGGACTACACATACAGGACTTGAGTGATAGATGCCCTAAACATTATTAAATGTTTATCGAACATTAATTGGGGCTCAGATAAAGAGATATTATTGATATTGTATAAGGCATTGGTTCAATAAACAAAACTAGACTACGGATATATTGCATATTCATCCGCTAGGAAGTCGCATTTAAGAAAGTTAGACGTTATTTACAATAGCGGAATAAGATATGCGACAGGCGCTTTCCGCACAAGTCCGGCGACTAGTCTAATGTCTGAAGCCGGAATACTGCCACTACATTATAGAAGAGAGATCCTTCTGCTAAGATACGCAGCAAATATATGGGCTTTTCCTGCCCATATAAATAACAAACTTCTTAATAATCATCCTATGGCTGCATTATACGAACATCGTGCTACCTATTCCAGACCAGCCGGAATTAGGTACCACAAATTAAGAAGAAAATACGAAATTGCTATTCCGGAGACTCTAGCAATTTCCACAAGAGAAATACCGCCATGGCTCTCGCCAGCGGTAAATACAAGGTTGGATCTATCTCAGGGACAAATAAAGCAGAAACCAGCAGAGATCATCCAACAGGAATTTTTGGCAACCGTCAGTAGTTATGAAGAATATATTAGAATTTATACTGACGGTTCTAAAACCGATGATGGTGTTGGATGCTCCATATATGTAAATGGAGAAGCCCATTGTTGGAAACTGCCAGATATGGCCAGTGTTTATACGGCAGAACTTACTGACATTTAGCATACTCTTCGCTACACAGAACACTATTGCAAAGAGAGAGTGCTAATATGTTCCGATTCTCTAAGTGCACTAGTTGAAAAAGTTCGGAACAAAAACATTAAGGATATCCTAATTTCAAACATCCTGTCCATTTTGTATGTTCTAAACCAACGAGAACAGCGATGCGTATTTGTATGGTCTCCAGGGCATGCTGGTATTACAGGTAATGAAAGCGCAGACGAATCTGCCAGAAAGGCAACAGTCTGCGATGATTTGGATGCACTTCCTGTAAGAGTGGCAGATGTTAAAAACTGTCTAACGAACATAGTAAGAAACAAATGGAATACTGATTGGAGGAGTTTAAATACAAAATTAAACTCAGTTAAAACTTCTCCTTATAAATGGAAAAGCGACTTTAAGTTGACTCGCCCTGAACAAGTAGCTGTGACCAGACTTAGAATTGGTCACACGCGATTGACAAATTCATATTTGTTAACCGGCGAAGAGAGACCAATGTGCGGTGTTTGCAATAAAACACTTACAATTAAGCATCTAATAGAAGAGTGTACAATATATGAGGACCTCAGAAAGAGGTTCCGTCTAAGAAGTGACATTACTGCTGATCTGGATAATGGAAATGAAGAAAAGATAGTTGCATTTTTACACGCCAGTGGACTTCTTAGAAGTCTGTAAAAGTTGAACAATTTTTTAAAGCTGTGTTAAAGAATTTCTAAGTGGAATTCTTTATGTATATGGGAGTCTCGAAGGTGGCACGTGTAGTGACGGGAGGTAGCCCTCTTGCCTAGGCCATCCTGGCTTGTCTGCATTCAAGAGCAGTGAGTCGGGGTGTGTCCAATGATGGCATGGGGGACCCTCAAGGGTAAACTGAGGACGCAAGGCTATGGGTAAGCGCAATAGATGCCTGTAGCCTGTGTATAAGGAGTCAACTGCCACGGCATCCTGGCGCGACTAACATACTGCTTCACGGCGGTTCTTGTCGCCCCGAGGATGCTTAAACAAACTATAAACGGGACAGGTAGAAGAAAGAAATGGTATTGATAAGTTGTATTTTTAATTTCATGGTCTTTTTGAGAACCTTATTTCAAATTTTAATATCGGGGCCCTTTACACCTCGTAAGTGTTGTGTTTGTCTTGTTGTTGTTGTGTCTTAATGTTTTTATGTTGGTGTGCTTTTAAATAAAATGTAAGGGCCCTTTACACCCTTACATATAACGATCCTGATGGTGATACTAATTTCTTTTAAAGAATGTGACGAGGGCTAATGACCCTAGCAGTCGATGCCCGTAAAATTTAGAAAAAAAATACTGAGAAACATACCAGAAAAAAATAAAGCCTGGTTACAAAAACTTCCCTAAAAAAAAGTATTTTAAGTAAATGATTTTGATGCATTTACGAGTAATAAATAACATTAAAAAACTCATCAACAGAATAATATTTTCTTCAACCGAAATAGTTTCATTTTAATTATAATTTATGTGATCATAAAATCTAATACATTTTTTTATAATTTAGTAGAGAATAATTTAATCATTAGACAAATGACTGTAAACAAAATTGTTATTTATTGAATGATAATGAAACTAATCCTAATTTTTAACATAATCCTCGGCTATATCCAGGAATTTGGCCTAATCTTTTCATGAGCTTTCACATTCAAACAATAAATTCAGTAATAAAGTATTTTTCATTTTCATGTATGACGCCCCACTCACTGACGAATTCCCACGTAAAAACGTTTATGGAAGACTAAAACAAAAATCTGATGGTGCAAGATCGGGACTGTAAGATGCAAACTTCTGGATAGCTTTTCCTGCCTTTTGAGTGGTATTGGATTGAACATTATGCAATAGAATTTCAGAGAGAATCAGGACCATTCTCCTTATTGCGGGCTGCACTCTATTTTCTAGCATGTCGCATAAGAATTTACTTCTTTATTTAGTTGTTTTTCAAATAATAACAATAAATTAGTATCTTATATTTCAAAAACAACGTTAGCATCACTATACCGGGAGAAATGCAGGATTTAGTATTTTTTCCGCCGGTGAATTAGAATGTTTCCATTCAATATCCGCTTCAAAATATCCGATTTGGATATTTTGATCATATCCAATTTGGATTCCGCTTCAAAATGATGAATCTAAGTTTCAACCAAAGTTATTACAGGATCTAAAAGAGCATTATCTCCCGCCAAAAACCGTTGTATAAGTTCTGACGGTCGGTTCAGAATCACAATCATACCTGAATTCAAATTTTTACTGTAAATTCGTGTGTCATTCACTATACCAAATATGAAATTTGTAGTGCCAATATTCGTACTACAAATTTCAATTACATATTGAATTATTGCTTTAAAATTCAATATGAATTGGTTTTGTTTTTATTTTGTTTTTTTAATTTTATATTATATGAACTATATGTATAATTCAAATGAAATGAACTTTTGTATAGTAGGTGGTTTCTCATAGATTTATAATTGAATCCACTAACAATTAAAAATAAAATTATCAATTTATTTTCTTGACATTCTGCAGCCTCTTTTGCTAGTATTTTCGAAATAATCTATCTAAATATTAAGGTAAAAGTATATATGAACAAAGAAACTTTCTAAAATAATTGTTGCTGTTTAATATATACGCGAATTTTTACTTTCTGTATAAGAATTTTGGGTTGTGCAATTGGAAAAAGTGTACCTTATTAAGGTGATAAAAATAAAAATTTGCTATTTAATTTTTTAATTTGTCCGGATTATATTCAGTTTTTAACTTTTTAATTAGTTATTTAGCTGCCAATACATTTGTATAAAAAGTTACGTAATTGGAAACTAAAAAAATTTAAACTCAAATGTTTGCTTCTACCGTATATCCTTCTGAATTATCTCTGTATTACGTATTATTCTTTAGGTTTTATTTTATATTAAAAAATTAATATCTTTTATAAATTAATCCTTAACTTACATTTTTTCGTTTAATTTTTTCATTCTGAATTATGTAATTTCATCTTATTTTCACGAATTTTTTGTATTTCAGTGATGTTGGGATATCTAAATTTATCCTATAAGATTAATATACTTAACTATTAGTTTTATAATTCAAAATGTATTTAATTATACTTGCAAAACCAACAAACAAAGAAATAGCTTCAGCCCTCATTATGGAAGGAGATAAACAATCCGAATTGGATAAGACTTGAGATAATTGGTAATAATGGTATAATGGAATATCTGAGCATGAAATTACTGTTGTATCGTGAAGAAAAAAATACCATCTGGAAGGTGGGTTGATGGACCCACACCATCCTAGTAGCAGGAATTTCGATCTGAAAAAAAGGATTATTTTCTTCAAAAACCAAAAGATCTACTTGGAAAATTGGCATGATTTCTAAAGAATCACCTTTTTTCTTCTTAAAATTATTGTAGAAAATGTCGAAGTTATTTGGCATAAGTAATCAATTTAACAATAAAATACCCGTTTTAACAAACTTTTAGTGAAAAAATACTTCTATATCAATAAAATTACCTGAAAGTTTTGTTATTCATTTATTAGTGTAATTTTTCCAAATTAATCTTCAGATCATATAAAATCATACACCTGAAATGGATTCTAAGGTAGTCAGGTGGACACCTCTCCATCTGAAATTAAAAAAAAAAAAATTATGATTAAACATTTATTTTCTGAAACTGTCAAACTATCTCATTGGTTTATCATTATGACCGCCAGTAAAAGTCTGACTACTTGCCCTTATTCCCAGCATTTTGGGAAAGTAACGAATATTCAAATCGTCTATAGAGTATGTAAAATCTAAAGGTGGGTCCTCCCTACAAGCTGCCTCTACCTGTCTTCTCTACCGCATTCCTATAACCTGGCATGCGGAACACTTGCTATTGGTTGCTACAAAAGTAAGACCTCCAAGGCAAAGATGCATCGCCAGGTATTAGTTAAATGTAGCGACTCCAGTTTACAAAGCATTCTTTAGCGTGATTCTCCAGATCAAGAGATAAAACACTACGCATTACGAACTGTAATGCGTGCAATGGTTTCGTATGGAATCACTTGTGCACCATACTTAGCCATAAATTTTTCATTTATACAAATGAAAATGAAAATTATTTCCCATTAGCTTGTAAGACCATTCGAAATGATTTTTACGTGAAGTTATTCAATTAAAAATTGATATTTCTAAATTATTACAATATTTTTTTACTCCACACATGGTTTTCAAATAATTGTATCATTTCTTGTTCTGATCACAATTCTTCTATTTCTTCAAATAAACAATAGAATTTAAGTACTTTAAGAGTTCTATTGAATAGTTTCTCAGACCCACTACTTTCCAAAATTACTCATTCTAATGATTCTAAAAACACACTAAAAGAAATATTCTGTCCATCACAGCAGGTGTGTTTCTTTAGTACTCATTGGTCCTATTGCATTCTCACATAAACTTTTTATGCAATTATGGCAACTCAAAATTAATTGGGACGAAATTATACCCAACACATTACAAACACCATGGCTCAATTTATACAATCAATTGCATTTGATTGAGCCAATTAAAATAAATCGGTCCATAAGACATAATACTGATAGTAAAGTTAGGTCAATTCAAATACATGGATTTTCCGATTATCCATAAAGGGCTATGGCTGTTTTATTTGTATACGAACTGTATTCGCCAACCGTACAATCTCATCTAATTTACTTTGTTCTAAATCAAAATTAGCCCTCTTAAAACAAATAACATTACCAAGACTTGAATTCTGTGGTTGTCTACTTCTTAGTCGTTTGTTATTGAAGGTAATCGATGCTTTAAACGTATATTTCGATGAAATATACTTATATGCACATTCTACAATAGCATTATACTAAATTCATGGATAACCATCTAATTGGAAAATATTTGTCAGTAAAAGACCCTTTGAGATTCAGCAAAATACTTCAAATGCTAGTTGGCACTACGTCAAATCTTCTGAAAATTAAGCTGACTTATTGTCTAGAGATTGTACTCCAATTAAATTACTTAATATGTTACGTTGGTGACATGGTCCTTATTGGCTTTTACAATCTTCATGCCATTGGCCATATAATCACAATATTAGATTCAATTAACATCACAAGAATTAAAACACAACATGAATTCTGAATTCTTAATAGAATAACGCAAAACTAACGGAAACATCATTTGTTTCCACTAATGTATTCGATTACACAAAAAGATCTTTTCACACTTTAATTTCGCACATTTGGTTTCTGTTTTAGATCCCTTATCAATGGTAAATCAAATCAGTCTAAACGAATCATTGGTTCCCTGATTACAAAGAAGTTAAAGCATACACTTAACTCTTTTATACAACAATCACAATACATGCATTTCAGTAATGAAATTCACAATCTTAAAAATAATAAAATTATTTCTAATCAAAGTAAATTTGTATCACTTCATTCATTTCTGGATGATTTAGGTTTACTTCGTCTAGGAGGCAGATTAAAACACTGTATTACACTATGATAGTATCATATGAAAATAACATCTGTTATTTTCAAACATTAAAATTGTAAACATTACAAAACTAATTATTATTGCTGAGCATTTGCGTCTTTTTCATTCTGGTGTCGACTAACTCATCATTCCTTACGACAAAAATATTGGAGAATAAACGGTAAGAAAATATTTCGTCCATCATTCGTAAATGATGGACAAAATTTTGATTTAATGCAAAAACCCAGGTTCAACAGCTTGGTCAGCTATCACCTTCCATAGTAATTCCTTCCCGACCATTCTCTATTTGAGCAGTAGAGTACGACGGTCCAGTTATGATTCGTCAAGGCGGGCAGAGGTCTGAAACCTTGATTAAATCTTATATCGCGCTTTTTATAAGTCTCACTACCAAAACTATTCACTTAGCTTCTGACTTGACTTCACAGTCGTTCATTGCAACATTTAAAAGATTTATATCACGTAGAGCATCCCTACTTTTCTGATAACGGTTCCACTTTCCATTGCGCCAAAAATATCCTTTATAATCTATTTCAACTTTTAAATTCAGAAAAACTTAGGTCAGAAATTCAAGCATTCTCATCTATAAAAGGTATAACCTGGTCATTTATTCCTTCTTCTTCTCCCCATTTTGGTGGTATATGGGAGAGCGCAATTAAGAGCGTTAAATATCACATGCGACGCGTAACAGGACAAACAATCCTTAATTTTGAGGAATTACATACAGTGTTAACATAAATTGAAGTCTGTCTCAATTCCCATCCTATCTATACTATTTCAACCGACCATAGAGATCCAGAACCTCTACCCCGGGGATACTTTCTCATTGGATGTCCACTTACATCTTTATCTGAACCCGATTACCAAAAACTTGAAATTAATCGCTTAGGCCACTGGCAACTACTCCAAAGTTTGTGAAATCTATTTGGAGACGATGCTCTAAAGACTATCCACATTATCTTCAACAACCAAATATATAGCGTTTTCCTTCCCGTAACCTTCGTGTCAGAAATTTAGTATTAATCACAAAAGAAATTTCTTCACCCATACATTGGAAACATGGAATTGTCACCCAGGTATATCCAGGTTCTGACAACTTAGTAAGATTGTTGATTTAAATACTGCTAATGGTAAACTAAGAAGGCCTGTGCATAAATTACGTTTGTTACCAATCTCTAATTATTGATTAAAATAATATTTTTTATTGATTTAATTATTTGTATACTACAAGTATTATTCTTGTAATTTCATTTGATTTATATTTTCATAATATGACTATTAATATGTTCATAAATATTGTATTACTAGTTTTAACCTAATAGCATATTTACATTAATTTTATGTAAATCAAAATTAATATATATATTAATATTCGTTTTATATTGTTCTTACATTCCTAAACAGTCTACAGACTAATTATAATACATACATGCATACATGGATGCAACATACCAATGCATGTGCATTATATGATTTATGTATTATTTAATCTATTTTTTACGATTAATGTGAATGTAATTTCAAACTATTATAGATTAAAATATTCAGCTGTATTATTATTTATTTAACAATATGCATAATTGTTATTATTTGCCGAAACTAATTATAGGTTATATCATTATGAGTTTTTTAATTACTTCATTATACAATTGTATGATTATTATTAATATTATATCACAAATGAATGTAAACACCATTTCAACTAAATATAAATATTAACAATTTAATTATATTATTGTTTATTTATTCAATGTACACAATTAATTTTTTTTCTATTCTGTTAAGATGCTGCATCATTATGAATTTTTTATTTATTTATTCACAGTTGTATGATTCTTTTATTTATAGTCATGTTTGTAATCTATTGTAACTGAAAAGCAATGTTTATTCATGTTATTGTTTGTAATAGTTCATTTACAATATTATAAAAAGGAAAGATCATTTAATTTTTTGACGGGCAGTTTTGTTAAGATTCATGTTTTCTTTCCTTCTTTTTATTTGTAAAAATAAATAAAATTATAACTGTCTAGTTCTTCTTACTCATTTTAAATTAAATAAAATTGTCTACATTCGGCTGGCTTTGTTAACAGCTGATATTTCATATTACTAATATATAAAAATGTGTCTAGTTCTGTAATGTTCAGTCTAATTTCACTATTCAGAGACTCTACATGTTCATATCATTTATTTATAACTAACTAATTTACAACAATGTCACATATATGAAGTATAAGCTCAAAGAGTATAATAAATAAAATTTGGAATATAAATCAAATAAGGACTTTTATTTACTTCAATGAACCAGGGAATAACAAAATATTTTGTTATTAATCCAAACCAAGGTTCTAAACCAAGGCAGACGTTATTCGAACATTTAGCTTCTTTTAGATCTTCTTTGATCTGTTTGAACAGTTTGATAGTTGTCTTTCTGTTGTTTCCTTGATCAGAGATTTCCTTGTTTAATCTGTTTTCGTCTCTTCACATCAAGTGACCGTAGAAAGCTAGTCGGTAATTTTTAATCGTGACAAATAGTTTGTCTACGTTCGTGTAAAGTTCATTGATTTTTTCGTAATTTTCAACCATTTTCTGCTTTTCTAGTCCTAGTATTTTTTTCAGTATTTTCCCTTCTATGTTTTCTAGATTAGGATTTTTTTTAATTGATAACACTGTTAAATTTTCAACTGTATTGTCAAACCTTTTCATTTACATCAGTTTTATGTAGACTATTAGAATAGGTTTTGTCATGATAATCAACAATGACTGAAAGATGGTCGTAGAAACTAAAAAACAGATGCGAGATTGCTTACAGTACTTTAGTATCCGTTATATGTATGCAGGTTTTCCTTTACATGGTAATAAACGAAACATAACATAGTAATAGATAATTAAACTCATATAATATTTACGTATTAGCCCGTCGACCATAACCATAATGATCCCGTAACTTTGAAGTATTTTCAAAGTTACGGGATCACAAAAATATTTTACTCGAACATATTAAAAATATAAGCATTATTGCTTATAATTATAGATATATATATTAACCAAATTTAACCTATGCTCGCTTCACTCGCTAACTTCGACTAATAAACAGTAATGTCT